>NW_023596901.1:235609-272847 GCF_011947565.3 Pollicipes pollicipes
CCTGTGGCAGAGGTCAGGCCGAGTGTACCCTGTGGCAGAGGTCAGGCCGAGTGTACCCCGTGGCAGAGGTCAGGCCGAGTGTACCCTGTGGCAGATGACAAGCCGAATTCGGTTCCCGAGCCGTGTTCGTGCTGAGAAGTGGTTTGGGCCGTACCTGACAATCCGTTTGGCTGATGTCACTCAGGTTAATACGCATGACTCGGTCCCTGAAAGGAACAAAAGGAATGCATCAGATCCACAAGACACACTAGCAACAATGTCAACTGTCACAAGCCGCGTTTCACACAACTGCACCAGACGTTTTGCCTCCACAGGAACACACAACAAGTTAATAAGTCGGACGACTTCAACACTTGACAGATCACAGTTCATAAAATACGCGTGCATGAGTGCGCACTTGGACTTCAGCGCCTGATGGGAATAAGTGCCACCAGAAAACACACACCTTGTAGCTCAAATTCCAGCTGACTTCCGTTGCAGTGTGCCAAGCTATCAAGCCCCCGAATTTTCCCTCGTTTCTAAAAAAAATCAACCGATGTGACGCGAAGAAGGCAGGAGGATTAAATACATTCCATCGTACATACATTTGACGCTGAGCGAAATAAACCTGTCATCGCAGTGAGCGACCGATTACGAGCGCTTAACGGTCATCTCCTAGTTTCGCGCTCGTCAAAAGAGGCCACTCAAGCCCCTAGCTTTCAACAGCAGGTGATTAACGGGCGATGCATGAATCTTATCACCCGTTTAATACATTTAGGGAGCTGAGCCATCGCTTTTCATTCGTCCCAGTCGGCCAGATTGCGCCGGCTAAGCGAGCTCCAGTGTCCTGCCAGTGTCCCGCCAGTGTCCCGCCAGTGTCCCGCCTGTGTCCCGCCTGTCGTCAGCGGACACTTGCCGAGCCCCGCAGCCGACCCTCCCCCGGACCCAACAGCAGCTGCCGAGTCCGGCTGTCGGTATACTCTGTCCCGGTTACAACTTCTCCCCAGGACCGGGCCCACCGCCCACCCGGACCCACCGCCGGGCCCGAGCCGACGTCGGATCGCCACCTCCGGCGACAGGCGGCGCGGCGGACGGTGGGACGGTGACGAGGTGGGTGCCGGTAGTGTAGTGGTTAACGCGTCTGGGAAACCAGAGGTACGGGGTTCGATTCCCGCGGTGCCCGCCCTTCCTGCCAGGGTGAGAGAGGAAGGCGACGCCATAGAGCCTCAGCACTTGAGTGCGTCGTAAACTCAATAACTCCAACAACCACTACACTACACTACCTCCAATAATAACCACACACGGTGCCGAGGGCGGTGCCCGCTCAGGCTCGACGGGCTCCGGGGGCGACCCCTGCTCATTGCGGTAATGGCGCGCAGTCCCGCCGCGCTCCTCCCTGCGGCGTCCCGCGGGCACGGCAGCCGCGTCCAGCGCCACTGTCGCCACGGGACACGTGGGTCGGGCCGCGCTAATTGGTGTCCATGACCGGTCAGTCCTGGCCGATGACCGTCAACGGAGGGAGCCCCGGGAAAAACACATCGCTTAGGATCCACACAGAGGAGATGAGACGCGATGGTCTCAGTTTCGAGTACTTGCGAAAAACTTGGTTTATATAGAACGATCACAAGCATGAGAGTAAAAAAAATTATTGCGACATATGGCGTGAGGGTAGCAGTTGACATCCCATCATCGAAATGCATTACCACTCGCATGTGCGTGCCACTTTCATCATCTGCTGCCGACAAAAAGTTTCCCCGCTCGTGACGTTTATTGGCCCCGATATTGGCTGACTCACGACGGAAGCACTCACAGCGCCGCAGTGGCGTTTTTCAAACGACAAGCCCGAGCAATGGCAGAGTGCGCATTCGGATAAATTAAGCGCGTGAAAAAGCAGCACAGCGATCCCCCTCAGTGTGGACGGCTGCGCGTGTGTGGTGCTCCGTTTCGATCGCCAGCTGTCGTTTTTTTCCTCTCAGAGATTCGCAGCGATCACAATCAGAACGGACGCCTCTGAACGGGCGTCATCGTTACGAAACAGCGTCACCTGAAGTCCTCCGGCTCCGCTGTCCTCTCCGTGCTCCGCTGACCACTACACGGCTGATCACTGTCCAGAGCAGCGGAGAACGTGTTCGGCGGCTGGACCACGGAGCGCTGACATGCTCCGCCCTGGGGCGCCGACCTCGGTGTCAACGTTCCCACCGTTTTTCCGCGCTATGACCCGGCACTGACCTGACCGCACCGCACTCGCACAAGGGCCGAGGCCACGGCAGTGTTCGACTAGTTACAGTTGGCGCAGACTGGCCCCAGAGCGCCTCGCGGGCCGGTACGGGCGGCTCCGCTGAAGCTGACCGAGCAGAACAGCCAGGTCACACAAGGTCAATATCTCGAATCGAACACAAGACATGAGTGGACGACGAGCAGGTAGTGAGGTCTCCAGAGCCATACGCATCGACTTGGCTGTCTTGAGGAGCTTGTCAAGCTTTGGAAGGACCTCTCCTAGGGGCAAGCGTGCAGATGCGCAGCGAACTTGGTTGCCTTGAGGAAGCTGGGGTCAAGCCATGGAGAGACCTCTCCCAGGCGGCGTGCAAATCACAATGACTTATTTATCGAAACGAAAATTATTAGTATTGCAAGTCAGTTCGTAACGTCGGCTATGGTTGTCCAGCCGACCCGTCGAACTGAATGACCGCGTTTCAATGGCAGTAACTTACAACACAGCCGCTCACGACAAGCAATAACAGCAGGTACTCAACGGAGAGGCCATATTGGGGCTGGTAACGACCCTTAAAATCAGTTTCGGTGTAGCCTGGTATCGTTAGAAGGCACGTGAAGTCCGCTACTGCAAATTGGCAAGTCACCTCCAAGATTAAGTTGTTTTGAAAGGGAAAAACCGCGTGGGTGTGCCCAGCTAAGAGACTGGTTTGGAATACTAAGACTGATACAAGCACTCTCGCGGGCACTTATAATAAAGAGTGAATATGCATGAGCAGAGAACAGGCTTAATCATATAGTTTATGGTAACGGGATGCCACGAAAAGCGACGAAGGCTTGGACGGCAGCTTGCTACTTTTCCGCGGCGGACTGAAAAGCCTATGCAATCCAACAGAACCTGAGAAATACGGTCTCAGTTCAACGCCCCATGCCGCAATCATGACTATTTGCGTTTACACAAATCAAACGCGGTCAAAATCCATTATAAACCCAACGTGAAAACGTGTGAAACAATCCCACTCTGAAGAAGCCCGACCACAAAACCACGCCTCGCGTTCGTTTATCACGCACGTGATTCTCAGCACGCTTTCGAATTCTTCTGCGTGCTGGCATCTGATCCCTCGCTCAGAGTGTATCCCGCCCGCCTTGCTGCGAATCGGAGCTCGCAGCGACAAACCCATCTGCAGCGGCCGGCACTGGCACTCGTATATCAATGGCAGCACACCACGGCTGCTGGCAATGGCTGTAAACACAAGCTGGCGCGTTCTTAATAAATGTCATCGAATGCGCCGTGAGTCGATGGCTCGAGTCCGCCGCCAGTCCGCCCCCGCAACACGCCCCCTCCGGGCTGCGCATCGCGCCGCTCCGCCACACGCTGACGTGACCGTTTGCGGTCCAATACCAAGCTGAGATTCGACCCGTGGCCACGCGGCGCAGAAGACGTCCCCCGCGACATGCAGCGAGGACATGGCCTCGGCCGCTCGGTGCCAGAACCCTCTGATGGCAAGGACAGGCTCTGACAGTCGCATTTACATCTGTGTTGTTTACCATATGTGGATCGGCTGCCCGATATCTTGGGGCTGACTTCGACTGGAAGGTACATTCAACATTGAATGTTGCATCATCCCCTCACGTTGGAAGATACCAGGAGGCAGTGGGTAAACAAAGATACCAAACAAACCTTGAGATATACTACGAGAATACTCGACGCTTAAGGCAGCGCTCACGGTACCGATGAATGGTTGATATATTTGTTTAATCGTAACCCGGGACATGAAAACATGCTTTTGTCGGCATACGACCTCATATTGTCGTGAATAGAAGCTTGAGGTATTGTGTTCCTACAAGTTTAGCGTCATTGTCAGTATAGTTGTAATAATAGCATAAGATAGCAGTGTGAGATAGCACAGAAATGAAATTTTTCAAAATTACGTTGATCCTTTGTGAACCGGCTGGTATCGTACCTGGAAGCGCATCTACAACATGGCCAAGCATGCGTGTCCAGCATCCTCACCCTACCACCACGTATCTCGCTACTAACAAAAATCCACCGATTGGCTCAGCCCCAGGATGGGCTCGATGGGTGAGATGGTGCGGTCCTTGCGCCGGGCGATGCCTCTGCGGGACGGGGATGTGTGATGGCGTGTTTGCATGTGTGTGGCGCAGTGGGCGCAATATGTGCAGCGGGTACAGCAGCGGGCGCAGTGCAGCGGGTGGCAGGTGCATGGGAGCAGTGATTGCAGCGCGATGGGGCGTGACGTGGCGCAGCGGGTCCGAGTGGCCAGCAGCGCATCTACGAGACGGCCAGCATGCCGGCAGATCCCGGCCAAGCGCCGATCGCAGAGCCGCTGGCCAGAGGTCCGCCGGGGAGCGGTTGGCGCGCAACTCCGTCTCCCCAGGGGCTGTCTGAACGCGTGTCCGGCGGCAGCGGCGGCATTAGGGGGATTAGCCCCGCTGCCCAGCACCTGCCCCGCCGACCGAGCAGCGGCGCACATCGTGAAGACGCCCCCCCCCCCTCCGACCGCAAAGGAGAGGCGAGAGCGAGAGCGAGAGCGAGAGCGAGAGCGAGAGCGAGAGCGAGCGCGAGCGAGAGCGAGAGCGAGAGCGAGAGCGAGAGCGAGAGCGAGAGCGAGAGCGAGAGCGAGAGCGAGAGCGAGAGCGAGAGCGAGAGCGAGAGCGAGAGCGAGAGCGAGAGCGAGAGCGAGAGCGAGAGCGAGAGCGAGAGCGAGAGCGCGAGCGCGAGCGCGAGCGCGAGCGCGAGAGAGAGAGAGAGAGAGAGAGAGAGGAGAGAGAGAGAGAAGAGAGAGAGAGAGAGAGAGAAGGAGAGAGAGAGAGAGAGAGGAGAGAGAGAGAGAGAGAGAGAGAGAAGAGAGAGAGAGAGAGAGAGAGAGAGAGAGAGAGAGAGAGAGGAAGAGAGAGAGAGAGAAGAGAGAGAGAGAGAGAGAGAGAGAGAGAGAGAGAGATAGAGAGGAGAGATAGAGAGAGAATAGAGGGAGAGAGAGAGAGAGAGAGAGCGGCGAGATAGAGAGAGAGCTGAGAGAGAGAGAGAGAGTCGAGTGAGAAGCGAATAGAGAGAGAGAGAGGAGAGATGATGATGACACGCCATTGTGATTTCTTCCTCCATTAAAATTTACACGAGTGCGCTAATGGCACGCAGGTTACGCTTGCTGGCTATGGAAGAACATACCTCTGGCATGAAATGTCTTTCTAGACATTCAGTTTACTCTCAAGGTACACGATGCAAGGTTCAAGCAGGCGCGGCGGTGCGGCGCGTCGCGTCTTTTGTGCCAAACAGTTACCCACTCCGGCACCACGTCAACACAGCATGGCGGAGTAATTGATCTTGTGACAAGGACCAATATCAACAAATGCGGTAATCGAGAAGGAACAAACTGCGCCGGCGAGTAAGCAAGTCATCACAAAGCTCCAACTAATCCCGATTCCAATCGTGAAACATTCATAGCGGTGGCTTTGGCGGGCGTACTCAGGGGCCTGACTGCCGCTGGGCACGACAACGCCGACCCAATTGGACGTGCAATATTAATAAGCCAGTTAGCGCAATCATCGCTGTCTGGCATCACAGAAAGGTAGACCTTCGATTGGTCGACTGAGCCACGACATCGGTGCAGCAGAAGTCAGAAGGACGGGATGAGGGAGCGATCTCGCTCCAGACTACTGCTTATCGCTGCTGACAGCTGCCGATCATGGGACCGTGTAAGTCGGTAGGACAGAGGACATGCTTTGCACTTCCACCGCCAAGGACATGTCCAAGCTGCGCTAATCCTGAATGCAAGAAGATGATCACAACCCGACCATGGCTGCTGACTCGTTGGGTCTGAACGGCCACACAGCAGCTTCTCCCGCCTTAATCCGTATTGATGAGATGCGTGAACACTTCGCGCTCTTCGATTTACGAGACGATACATTCCTCATCGATGGCGCTTACTGCAGATAAAAGAGCCTTGCTCTCTTTTACGGGCGGCTGTTTGAATGTGTAGATCCCGGAGTATACGGTTAGCTCGAGGGCTCAGATCTAAACGTTAACCACGCGACGGCGTTCGACACAATGCAAGCTATGAGCGAGTTCGACACATTTATCTTATAGGACACACATCTTAAAAGGCTTTAGCACAAGGACATCCTCTCAAAGTTTGCCCATAAATAAGGCCCAAACATTAGTAACAAAGGCTTTGCAGGGATTCGAGCATCGGCCACGCAACATAAATATCAGCGAACAAATTTGACATCCCTGCTATGCCACGCCACTGCGTCCAAGTCACGTCGCATATTCACTGCCGCGACTTCCCTAAAGAATTGAAGCATCCGAAGTCACAAGCCTCCTCCTGTAACCATGCAGCCGGTCCCGAGGCGCCGCAAGGCGCGCGAGTCAAAGCCTGTGGTACTTCCACTTCTCGAACGCTGCCCGCAGCACAGACAGAACAGACAATTATGGTGGTGCCCCTCCCATCAAACGTCATTCTTAGTGATGCACATCGTACTTGCGTCCAAATGCTGACAACACGATCATTTCTGGAGCACTGATGCCGACACAGCATCAGTAAAAAACCATACATCAATCAAAAAAAATGACTTCCTGGCGTATCCCGCCTCAGTTGCCTTAACATTGAGGCTAAGACACTGCAAGCAATTCTGTCCCGTGCCTCTGCCTTAACGAGGCCTTTAGGCTGCAGCGTACACAGTTTGCAGTGTTCGATGGAGGCATCCACATTTATAACCAGGCCAAAATCGGAGTGCATTTAAGACGACTTGGTAAACTGACGTGTGCTCACGTTTCACAGAGGCGTAGTAGTTACTACGATGATATTTTACAAAAACGCATGGCCGGCAGTTTTTGAGTGCCGTCAATAAAGAGGGAAGCTGCTGGAATGAGCACGTGCATGAACAGTGGGGCTCAACCTGAGTTGGGCAAGTGAAACAGCGTCACCGAAAGCACCAAGCGATTCTTACATTGCATATCTAAGCCGAGACGATTCAAACCGTTGTAAAATGGAGATGTCTCTTAAAGATAAGAGACTAACTTATGCAAAAGACCACTTCGCTTATATGAGTTTTTATCGTTACGCCTCCGAGAGTGCGCCGTTACCGAACCAACCATTTTGCTGGTAAAACGTTCTCCGGGACTTGACATTATGGTCTGGGCTATCCACCAGATACACCGCACCCTCCAATCCAAAGCACCCCTCGACCGTAGACCTTCGACGTCCCACATAGTTTAACTCCACCGCAGCCGTTCCAGGAAAACGCCGTAACATCCAACGGTTACGAAACCTGCACCACAGTAGTCGCCTCATCGCAGACGGCCCATCAGCTGTGCTCATTGACAACTGATCGCTCCATTCGAGCCGCGCCGGAGTCCGGGCGTGCCTAATATGGTGTCAAGCTCAGGCAGCGGTGTTCCTCCTCGACACTTCTGTTGCGTCAACGCCGGCTTCAAACACCGCTTCTGGTGCAATGGCGCAAGACAGGCAAAGGCGATGTATGACGTAACGCAGCAGCTCCGTCATGGGACTAGATTGGCGTCCGAGCCATGCCGAGCGGTGTGAAGGCGATTCTTTACATGCAACGCTCATAGACATTACGTTAAGCTCTGCAACCTTGGGCGAAACTCAGTCCACTCTGAGATGAATTTTACGACGACTGGGGTGACTATTTCGATCACATAGCAAGTTTATACCGGTGGAAACGGCGTTTACTATCGCCTCCTGCCACACGTCCATCAAGCAATAACACCCAGCCACGTGCCTCTTCGTGCGTCAGACGAGCGCGTGACTAGATACTGCGGTATGGTATGGCGCAGTGGCAACGGCCACATCAACCTCACTGAACTCGTTTATCCTTTATTCCCGCTGAACAATAACCTCGTTGGTGGATCCGCGCGCTTGTTTTCTCTAGACCCTGCGACTGTTGCTCTATGCGCGGCCCCAGGGATGAGGGCGACAGGCCTTGACCAGCACCCCCGGTCTCCGTGCGGAGCACCGCCTGTCCAGTGGAGTCGGCCGTGGCGACCGCGACCCTGATTGGGCACCGCCCACCCGACTCTTACAAACCCTCGTTGGATGCGCCGCCGACCCCGACCGCCTCCCTCAGTGCATCGTACGTTCCGACGGCGCGGCCCCCGCCGACGGCCCAACGGCGGCCTTCGAGCCCACGCGCCGCGCGCCCGAGCGCCCGGGGGTCGGTCAAAGGTCGCGGCCTGTCCGCTGCCGAGCGCCGCAGCGTCAGACGCTGCCGCTGATGTTCCGCTTCCGTTTCACCGGCGGCCACCTTTCGTCACCTGCGCGATGTCCCGTGTTTGTCGCCATCCCGGTGACGACGTGAACGGCGAACGGGAGGGAGGCCATTGCATCATGCAGTGACGAAGCCAGAGGAGGCGGTCAGGTCGGGGTCCAAACGGTGGCAGCGCCGCAAACTGGACGGCTTTGAGTTTAGTGGTCTACCTCCGCCCTGCATGCTGTTAATGGTCAGACCGCGGTCGATAGCTCCTTGCACGGAAGCTTGGCTGCCGTCGTGCCATTTCCTGTCAATGCCAATCGAGCCAGCGAGCTCACCACGCTCCGTGGCGGGCCCGTGGCTGAGACCGACGCCCCAGCCAGGCGGCGGCCACACGCATGGCCCGGCTGTGGGCGGGTGGACGAGCCAGTCCTGACGTCCGCCGGGTCGCCGGACGGTACGGCGGTCTACGGTTTTGACCCGGGTGGGTCATCAGACGTATGGGCCATCGGATCATCAGGTCATTGGGTCATGCCGGATACCAGTGGCCGCGGCGTAATAGCTTCTGTGTGTGTTGTCTGTGTCCAGAAGCGAGACAGTATGTGTTGTCTCGCAGGTTTCGTGGACACTCGCACTCCCCCTCCTCCCAATTAAGTTTCTGTATTCCAGCCTGACGTACCAGGGCAACACAGCCACCCAGATCGGCACCTGTTGTCCGTTGGCGGGAGGTTGGCCAGCTCGCCGTAGCCCGGTGACACCCCAGCAGACCACAGAGCCGGCGGACAGCGCCACCGCCGGACCACCGGACCCTCCGCCGGGTGCAGCACGTCCGCTCGGCACGGCGCCACATGCCGCTCGCGCAGCATCCACGATACGGCCGACAGCGCGGGGGCAGCGGCCCGTAAAAGCATCACGCCTATCGGCGACTGGCGGGGCGTTATCCATTAGCGGCGGCCGGGCCGGCACACTCCCGTCAAAACCCGTAATGACATTATCAGGCGCGCCGGTGCCGACCTGACGGCGGCACGTGACGCGCCGGTCGCGCCAAACTGCCGCTCTCAGCGCGACTGGCGCGGCCGCGGGGCCCCGGCCGCGCGCCGACACGGTCCAGAGCCGCACCGGCCGTCTCAATCAGCCGGCCTAACGGCCCGCTTATTTTGACACGAGGTGATAGAAGCGCGCAAGGCCGCCGGCGCGACGGGCCGTCGTTCTGGGGGCGACCGCGCTGTCCGCCGCGTCGGGAGCGGGACGCGGCGGACCGGGCTGTGCTCCAGCTGGGGGCTCTGCCGGTGCCGTGCGGCCGTTCCCCAGCTGGACAGAGCAAGGTCGCGTCGGCACTACACCGGGACATCAATCGGACCCCGCATTCTGCAGCGGACGCCGCGCGCACCTCGCCGACTTTTACGACGATCTTAAACAGAAAAGTGGCCGATGTTCATCTTGAGCCACAACAGCGGACAACGAGCGACTCACGTCCGTTCACCTGCGCGGAGTGACACGCAGTAAACTTGTGCGTCTATCCGACGCCGCATCGACGAGAGCACTCACATGGCACCGACGTAGAGCGCGTCTCGCCGCTCGTCCAGATGGAACGTCCGGTAATAGAGCTTTCCGCAGGTCAGCTCCTTGACGTGCTCTGAAAGAAGAGAACGGCGGCGGGTCAGACAGCGCACCCCTGCGGACCGGCGCGGTACTAACGGTCCGACAGCTCGTCCCCGTGCACGAGCACCGCTCACTGTCAACAAATCGCAGCTGATACACAGTATCAACGCTGTGCAAACTGTCCGCAGGTTGCGCCAGCCTCTTCACCCCGTCACCGCGAAAGGCAGGCTGGATAGCCTCCTGAAAGATCAACGTGCACAACCATTCGTTCTGCAGAGGCGAACGTGCAACACTATTTGGAAGCAAACAAGTGCGGCACGCCACGGCTTCATTAATCACATCACGAAAGGAAAAATTGTGACGCCATTGCTGGAGGAGTCATTCGAAGGGCATTCTCGAGGCCCGAATCCAAACAATATGTCCACCATCAAGGCGATTAGAGCGTGGGGCTGACCACACCAGCCTGGCTCCCGGTGCACCCCGGTGACATACGGCACTGGCCATGGCTTCGCTAATAATTTACGACAGCACTTAGTCCCCTGAAGCACCCTTCACGACCCTCAAACGACCCGAGTCAATTAATAGAGGCTAAATAATGGGTTTATGTCGGCTGGCGTTGGCACCGCGGCCCGTCAGCCCTACAAAGGCGGCGCCAGTTCACCGGACGAGGGAGCCGTGCCAGAGGGCAGCACCTCAATCACACGGCGGCCGAGCATCTCCCGCCACTGAAGCAGTAACTGCTCATTCGAAAACTTAATCGCCTAGGTCAGGACTAGCGTCGCGACGAAGCCGGATGAGAATGAATTGAGCGAGTCCGGTCCCCGAGCGCGAGCGGTCGGAGCTGCGGCGCTCGTCGGCCCCACACGGTCGGCCGAGGAGTGCTGAGAGACCCGCTGGGTGGCGTGCAACTGCGCGACGTGGTCGCCCATGGTGAGAGAAGACTGCTGGGAAAATGGTATCGCCCGTGACGGCGCGCCTACGGCCGAGCGACACCCGCTTCCTGGAGTCCAGAGGCTCGATTCATTTCAAACCGGAGAGCGGGGCTGCACGAACTAGGCGTCCCCCCCCCCCTTGTCGACTGGAACGAGAAACAGCTTCACACCGGAAGCCAGTACACCTCCATGGGCGTGATACGCCCCCCCCCCCCCCGCCCCTCGCGAACGATTGCCAACACCGTGATCAGTCAAGTCGGTGATGGCTTCATTAGCCCCCGAGTCTATCTGTTCCGGCCGGCGGCCAGGGTGCTGCCGGAACGCGGGGCTGGGCAGTGAGGTCAGCACGAACCGGGACGGGATGTCCTGCCTGCCCCCGCGGCGCCAGCAACGGGGCAGGGTCGGCCACACGTGCCAGACGGGTCTGACGCGAGGCAGTAGGTTGCGAACAGTGAGAAACAGCGCATCATTTCCAACCTTTGCCACCGATGAACAGGATAGGATACTTGTTGTTTTCCATACCGATGTAGCACAGAGGCGCTGACATAGTTACAAAGTTCTATTCCAGCAATTATTTGGGGATGCTTTTGGAGGTATCTTGGATATAGCTGGGGGAGAGGGGCCGTTGAATAGACACAGAATGCCTCCATCGTTTCTCTCCCGCTGGCAGCCGGTCGGCACACTCGACACAATTCATCCGTGACGTCCCACTGCTCTGTCTCACAAGAGCCGTCACAGTCCATCACCGTCGAGCCCCCGCAGCGCCATTGTCCCGTCCGTCCCCTGACCGTGCATTACGACGGTCGTGAACGACACCTGCTCGACCGTGGACCCGAGCGGAGCGCGCACGCACGCGACCGGCCCGCCAGCTGCACAGCGGCGGGCCGGCGGCCGCGGGCGGACCGAGCCCGGCTGTCGGACGCGGCCGAGCGCAGTGCCGCTGTCCTCCGGTCACCGTCGTCACGCCAGCGGGGAGGGGAAGGGCCAGCGGGACGGCGCACCCCGCAGGATCCGTCCGGCAGGCCCTGCTCCAGCCGTCGCCGCAGAGCCGCATTATTCAGCAACCGGAGCTGGATGGCGTCGGCGATGAGACCGGACTGGACTTCTTCGGGGAGTGCGTGTCCCGTCCAGCGCAGACGTCCTGGGTGGTCACCCCCCACTCCGTCACATTTGGTACAGCGCAACGCAGAAACTTCACATTTGGAAGAGGTACAGTTAAGGATAGAGGAGCGCACAGCCACGAGTTCACTGATGACATTTGTATGGGCAAGCAATATGCGGGGATAAACTTCGAGCGAACTTCGGACTTCATGTACATAGGCCCTCACACTAGAGATGAGTCCGCCGATCCAACTACTGATGCGTTAATCCAAGTTTATGGCCGACGAGGCTCGGCAGGAGTTCCGCTGTGCTTTGTGTTCCTGCATGCTTGACGCAAATCAGCGAGCCAAATGTTACGAGTTCTCACACGTTCTCTTTTCGGCTGAGCCCGGTCTGCGGCGACGGACGACAGAGAAGCAGCGCGGACACACCGTTAGTTCGTCAGTTATTGGGGCTTTTGGGCGCTTCGACTGCGCGGTCATACAGCGCCCACACATGGACGCAGTGATGATGTCACCAACGATCCGCACCAGCGGCACCAGAAGCTGCAAACCAGCGGCAGCGGCCCCAGATTCTCCGCGGGCGCACCGGCACGGCGACAGCCACCGCAGCCATGCCGGCCGTCCTGGAGTACCAGCGACTCGCGGAGAGGGTAGCACCGCCCGTCAGCGAGCGCTGCGGCGCCTCGCCGCCGGGTGACAGGTGAAGTGACAGGTGAACCGCGCGGCTTGCCTTGCCCCGACGGCCTGAGCACCGGGCGCGCATCGACCAGCCGTCGTCCAGCGCTGCCTCCACAGACGACACCAAGAGACACCTCCGACCGCTCCCGGCCGGCGGCCGGCCGACATCAGCCCGTCCGTCCGTCACCGCTGACGCACCTCACCCGGCGGATCGCGGCCGACATGTCGGCGCAGCGCGGCGCGGCGCCGACATGTCGCCCCACTGACGCCGGACGCAATTTCGGACAACGGTCGCTGCGACCGCGCACTTCAGCGGCGGCGCCGGCGAGCTGGTCGATTAGTCGGCGGGTTATGACAGGCAATCAGGGGTGGAGGGTACCGGCGCCGGCCAGCGGCGCCGGTATGCGCCAATTAGCGCGCGTTCCGTCCGGCGAACGTGCATTCGTGGGGCGCGTGCCTCGAGCTGCGCGGTACGACGGCTGTTACCTGTCCGGGCGGCGGCCGGCGCCCACTTTATGCGGTCCCTCTGTGATGGGGCGTGTCAGGCGCGCGGGTCGTGCAGCTGGTGGGGCGTTATGTGCAGCTGGTGGGGCGTTACGCCGTTTGGGAGTTGTTCGTCCAGAGGGAATTGAAAGAACGGAAAGAACTCGGCACTAGGATAACGAGCAGTCATTGGCCCAGCTGGAATGGCGCGTTGTTACGAGTCGTAATGACGCGAAGCATACTCATGATTCTGACAGCTGGTGGCCATAGAAAGAACTGCCAAATTAACGTGGACGAACCCTAAGCTTGTTGCTAAAGTGAAGTGCAGCCTCACGATAAAATGTAGGCAAAGCTTCAGCAAAAACGCGTCTCCACCAACAGCCTCCAAAGGTGGAGCACATTGTCATGACTTTGAACGGACTAGTGTCCCTCGGCCTGGCCGTGTCCGATGGCTGGCACAGCTGCCGCACCGCTGGAAATGATGGCCCGTCCGTCGGCAGACCGCTGACGCCGCCGTCTGTACCTGACCGTTCTCTCTGACAGCTGAGCGTTTGACTGACGGCGCGCCGCGCAGCACCGGATGGATGCGGCGGTGTACGAGCCCGCACGCTAGGTCGGTCACCTCAGACCCAGGGACGGCGAGCCCTTGACCCTGGGACCAGCTGGGATCGGCCGCCGGGGGTGGCCGGGTCGGCCGGAAGCCGGGACGCCGCCAGGCGGAAGTCGTCGTCTTCGGAAGGCGGCTCCCATATTCCCAGCAGCCAGCATTTGGCACCGTTTTGCTGACGAGGTGCCAAAACCGACGGCCGGCTCTATCAATTTAAACAACGAGCCAACTTTGCCGCCGGATGAATTTTCCAGCAAACTTGCTGGCCTGACAGAGACACTTACACGGCCTGTAATTTGGTCAACTTTTAATCCACGCGCGCCAGCGAAAAGTTTCGGACCCATTATTAATGAAGTATGAGAAATTGGATATGCACTACTTTACCAAATCGATGCGCTTAGACGGAAGGCAATTATTTCGTAATGACCTGTTCAGTGATGAATAGCGCATTATAATAGTGCCTAGCGTCTGCGGCGAGCACGAATTCCGGGCTGACATTTGAAGGAAATTAATGCGTTCAAGGAACAACTACCTCTGTTGGTACTCAGCCCGTCAGGAGGCGATCGTTGCGCGGGATGGCTGGATGTTGACCTTGACATATGGCTGGTGTGTTATATACACACATAATGCCACTGACGCTGTCACCATGAGCACAAGTCATCGTCGGCGATATAACGAACTGCCGATTCCACCACATGATTTCGTGTTGGGATCTGTGCTCTGTGTGCCGGCGAGGCGAACACGAGCTCCGCGGCTCACTGCCTCGCCCAACGCCTGGTATTCACTCCGCTTCGTCCGCGAGAACCGTGTTGGCTGTCTGTGTACATTACATCCATTACGAACGCCTATAACCGTCACTAACGCGAGGAAAACGGCGCCGTCCCGATATAATTCAGCTCGTGGCGCGATGATAATCATCACCCTCCGCCCCAACCGGCACGCTGTTGATTGCTGGGGCTGGCACGAAGCGGAATGTCCAGCGTGCTGCTCTTGCTGCTTCATCGGGACTCATGAGGACTTCCTGGGGCGCTGACCTCTTCATCCGGGTCGAAACATGATCGGCGCCCAGAGCGGTGGCAATGCATGCACAGCCAGCAGCGTTTCATGGGGATCATTAGTGGCAACATTAGCGGCCATGTCGTTGGCTACCGGCTGGAATGTTGGTCGGGTTTGCTGGCCTGGTGGGTGTGAGCGTGTGACGCCGTCTCGGTCTGCTTAACGCGAGCGGAGCACTGCGCGATGTGACAGGCTGTGGCGCTCCCCGGGCCCGCGAGACGGGCGTGGAAACAGGCGGCGCCTGTTGTCCCGTCCGTCCCGCACGCGCAGTGCATAGGCTGATGTGCCAGCTCCCTTAACAGCAGGAGTGGGAACAGCCTCCGCGCGGCGGCGGCTCTGATTTGCGGTAGCTCGCCGTCGTGGTGGGATGACGACACAGGCCGCCCAGCAACCGTCATCAGCCCACGAAACCTTAAATGGCCATTTAACCGTGCTTGATACATCCTCGTGGGCTTCACTCCGCTGAAAGGCTAGTGCGTCGGTCATAAAGACTCATGCAGGCTGGCTGTGTGGCTGTCATGTTAAAAAAGTTGAGATGGAATATGAAAATCAACGAAACATTGTTTGGATCAGCCCGTTAGAGACAAACAAATAAGCCGGATTACCGTGATAAATAAAAGAGAGCCAAGGAATCCACCGCCTCTGGCCGCATAGGCCGCCTTCAAGCAGACAAACGGCGACCCATGTGCCCCGAGGCGTCCCGCCGACGGCGACAACTCGCACAGACCAGGCGCCGCACCGGTCCCCGCGCCGCCGACCCAGGACGCCCAAGGGCCGCATCCGGTCACGGTGGCGGGCGCGGGATGCCCACATCAGACGAGCCGGTCACGGTCCGTCCGCGGCTGGCTCGGGTTCAGAGCGTCGTCGGCGCGCCCCGCCGCCGCGCCGACGTCGGCGGCGACGGCCGGACACGCCGGCCCAAAACGGTCGCGCCGTCTGCCGAGCGCGGCGCGGCGGAAGCAACACCGTCCACGGATGCAGCGCAGGCTCAGCCGCCGCTGACACGCGAAAACATCCCCCGCCCGCCGCTCAACAAACATCGCCCGGCTTGTCAGCATGGGGCTCTGCGGCTCGGGTTCAGGGGGCGGGTCACAGATCAATCCGGCGGCGGAGTGAGTGTCGGCTGGCGAGGTCGCCGCGACCGCCCGATGGCGGGCCGCCGCACGGGACGTAACACGGGTAAGCCATCCGGAGCGCCACGCCCACTTCCTTCCCACAGCCGCCGGCGCTGCAAGGCGAGGACCAGCACTGGCACGGAAAGGTGACGTCACCGACGTCGATGACCAGCGACTGGCGGAGGTGACGTCACTTCAGGCGCCAGAGACGGCACAGGATGACAAGCTGTCAGTGATCACTGGCCTGAGAGGTTAACGCCGAACCGTGACCAGTGTCCGGCCAGGACATGGCGGTGCCAGCGGCCAGTGGCCGAGACAAAGTCGTGTCAGGATAAGGTGGTGCCAGCTACCAGTGGCCGAGACAACGTCGTGTCAGGATAAGGGGGTGCCAGCTACCAGTGGCCGAGACAAAGTCGTGTCAGGATAAGGTGGTGCCAGCTACCAGTGGCCGAGACAACGTCGTGTCAGGATAAGGGGGTGCCAGCTACCAGTGGCCGAGACAACGTCGTGTCAGGATAAGGGGGTGCCAGCTACCAGTGACCGAAACAGCGCCGTGTCAGGATAGGGTGGTGCCAGCTACCAGTGGCCGAGACAACGTCGTGTCAGGATACGGGGGGTGCCAGCTACCAGTGACAGGAACAGCGCCGTGTCAGGATAGGGTGATGCCAGCTACCAGTGGCCGAGACAACGTCGTGTCAGGATACGGGGGGTGCCAGCTACCAGTGACCGAGACAACGTCGTGTCAGGATAAGGGGGTGCCAGCTACCAGTGACCGAAACAGCGCCGTGTTAGCCGAGACAGAGCTCCTACGCAGCTCACGCTTCTCATGCGTTTTGCCTCGCCCTGCTCTGATTCCAAGTCAGTTAGTTCATCTTCGAAGGTGAAACAGGCCAAATGCACTGGCAAACGCGGCGCCTCATGCATCAAAGGAAAGGCCGAAGGCCAGATTTCCACAATAATATGGAAGCACCCGCAGTACTTAATGTTTATGGAAAAAATAAGGTGATTCTGTAAAGTCTGGTAGAGTCCACAAAAGAGATGCAAGGATTCACTCGTGTCCTCCGATGCCTTAAATAGTTCTGGCGGTAGGTTGTTATAAGTCAATCACTTAGCCGTATCAACTGACTGACGAACTCAACATCAGGGCATCCGTGTCCAGTGGCCGATCAGTTGCCATGGAAAATCCAGAATGAAGTGGCGTCGGTGAAGGTCCAAAGATCTAGAATGGTGTGGCTCGAGTAAAGGTTTCGAATATCTTGGCATCGATTAAGGTCTACGATGCCATGGCTCGGACAAGGCTCCATGGTAGCGTGCCGCCCACGAAGGTCGAGGATGACGTGATGTTGGCAAAGGTCCGGGATGACGTGGCGTCGCTGAAGGCCCTGAGGTTCGAGATGACGTGACGTCCGCGATGGTCTGGAATGACGTGGCGTCGGCGACGGACCAGAATGACGATGACGTGGATGGTGGTCCCAAACGACAGCGCGTCGCACGCCGGTCGCGCCGAGTGCCAATAAGCCGGCGTCGCGTGGCTCTTAGCCGTGTCAAAACAGAGCGCCGGGCCCGGCTCGGCGGCGTCTGCAGCGGCCATCGTCGACAGGCGGCACCAATAAACGGTCCGTCAGAGTAGCGGCCGGCCCGCCGACGACGGCCGACCCACTGACAGAGTCAACCCACCGGCCGCCCGCCCGCCGGCCCGCTGGGAGACGCCACTGGCTGACGGGGCCGGCCGCAGACCCATCGACAGTGTCAGCCCACTGACAGAGACCGCTGGGGGCGTGGCTGACCCACTAGCCACTGTCCACTGAAGATATGTCCACTGGGGCATGTCCACTGGGGGCATGGCTGACACACTGACCACTGTCCACTGGAGACTTGTTCAATGGGGGCGTGGCTGACCCACTAGCCACTGTCCACACCACTGTCCGCTGAAGACATGGCTCACCCAATGGCATAGTCCATATACTCAGAGTCCACTCATAATTCACTGGCAGAGTCAACGTGTTGAAAGAGTCAGCCTTCTGGCCGGCCGCTCGACTGAGTCGAGCCAGCAGCAGACCCGACTCCTCGATAGAGTCCGCCGACTGTCAGCACCGATCCGCCGACGCTCTGCCCAACGACAGAGCGAACTCACACACCCCGAATCCACCGGAGGTCGAAGTCGACTAACTGGCGCGACCGACTGGCACATGGTCGGAAGGCCAAGCCGCTCAGCTGGCGACGGACAGCGGACGCTTCATCGGCGAGCCGCGTCGACAGGCACGCCGGCCAGCTCACGACGAGCTCGCTCACGGTTCCACCGCCGCGAGTGCGGGGCTCACGACCAGACCATGTGTCTGACGCCGGCTCTGCCATCCCTCCGCCGCGCAGGCGCGGTGACCGACCACCGACCGCGAGCCGACCGCGAGTGCCGACCACGGGCCGGCAGATGCGGACCGAATGCGGTGCCGGCATTTGCTTATCGGCTCCGACAGAGGGCGAAGCGAGGCGAGGGGGAGGGGGCAGGTCCCAATTTCGTAAAGATTCCTATTCCGCGTATGATGTTGCACACATTCCGCAGATGGTCTAGCAGCGTGACGCCCATAGAATCGATGCCCAGTCAACTTTCAGCCCGTGGAGATGATGTGTGGTACAGCTCGGGCAAGCACCAATGCCAGGCATGGTGTGTACATGTCGGCCGCTGTCCGCACTCGCTCGAGCCGATATGTTCTGTTACACCATGCTGCCATACTGGCTTACAGGCTCTCGCTAAGACAAACAAGCCGGAGTCTGAGGGTTGCACTCGTTCCTTATCAGCGGTTAGCACATGTGCATGGAGGCGGCGACTTGATGCTGGCTGGGGGCTGCCGCACGGTGAAACGTTCTCTCAATTTCACAAAGAATAGTGCGTGCCAAGCGCGAAATGCATATTGCCAAGCGTGAAAATTATAGTGTCACATGTGAAACCAGATACGACCGGCCAATTTCAGACAGTAATCAACAGCATAGGTGAGCTGACCCCCAGCCGAAGCCCTGCAGAGCTTCTGTTCCCATGGAGCGACGCGGGGAGCGAGGGTCCGTTCCCAGTCCCGGCAAGCTGTGCACGTGGTACACGTGAGAGTTGAGCACTGCCACCGCGCCCGGCTGCAACTCTAGGACCTTCTGTTTGTGTTTATACGATGAGCCCAGCAGTATATACGCCTGCAGTCGCCCAGTGCCGACAGCCAGCGCCGCGGCAGGACGACAGCGGCCGGGGGCCTTCTGGCCAGCGGCTCCGCCGGCGACCCTGAAGGTCACGCAGCCGTGACGGAAAAAATCGTCTGGCGACGCGGCCCAAACAACGGACAGACGCAGCCGCCCAACCGCTAATGGTCAGAGACGTCACCAGCTCTGCGCGCAGCTCGCTAATGGCCGCGACCGCCAGAGCACGCGACGGGGCCGGACAAACATTGACGCAGGTGGCAGGGCCGCTGACACTGCACAACACGCGCGTCCGCACAGACCGCCGGACAGCGGCCCGCCTGCAATGCACACTAGCCCGTGCGTTACATGCCAAGTGCGTTACGAGGTGCGTCGAGCTGAGCCGTCCTGCCTCACGCAGCGCGTGCGGCGCGCAGGCATCGTCCACTGTTCACTGTTCGCCCGTCGCGACGCCGGGTTGGGGAGGGATCGGTGAAAGCGTGCCCCTCGTCACGTCGGCGCTGGTTCGTCCGGTGCTGGCGTCCCGCGGGGGTGAGATAGCGCCCGGCAGGCGTGCGTCTCTCTCGGGCCTGCCGCGGGGAGTGCCGGCACGCTGCTGGCAAGCTCCGGGGAGCGCCGGCCCGCTGCTGGCAAGCTCAGGGCAACTACGACCGTGCCCGGTGTGCGAATCTCAATGGGACCAGGTGGCGCTGGCGCGTGTTAGTGTCGGTATCGACCACCTCCGTTGGCGTATCGGTGCGAATGGCTTGGTAACGGCGAGCCTGCATGGGCTTTTACGACCGACGCACTAGCCATTCAGTGGAGGAAAGCCCTTGGGGATGTATCAAGGATGGTTAGATGGCCATTTAAGGTTTCGCGGGCTGATGACGGTTGCTGGGCAGCCTGTGTCGTCATCCCACCACGACGGCGAGCTACCGCAAATCAGAGCCGCCGCCGCGCGGAGGCTGTTCCCACTCTTGCCGTTAAGGGAGCTGGCACATCAGCCTATGCACTGCGCGTGCAGGACGGACGGGACAACACGCGCCGCCTGTTTCCACGCCCGTCTCGCGCCCTCGGGGGAGCGCCACAGCCTGTCACATCGCGCAGTGCTCCGCTCGCGTTAAGCAGACCGAGACGGCGTCACACGCTCACACCCACCAGGCCAGCAAACCCGACCAACATTCCAGCCGGTAGCCAACGACATGGCCGCTAATGTTGCCACTAATGATCCCCATGAAACGCTGCTAGCTTTGCATGCATTGCCACCGCTCTGGGCGCCGATCATGTTTCGATCCGGATGAAGAGGTCAGCGCCCCAGGAAGTCCTCATGAGTCCCGATGAAGCAGCAAGAGCAGCACGCTGGGCATTCCGCTTCGTGCCAGCCCCAGCAATCAACAGCATGCCGGTTGGGGCGGAGGGTGATGATTATCATCGCGCTACGAGCTGAATTATATCGGGACGGCGCCGTTTTCCTCGCGTTAGTGACGGTTATAGGCGTTCGTAATGGATGTAATGTACACAGACAGCCAACACGGTTCTCGCGGACGAAGAGGAGTGAATACCAGGCGTTGGGCGAGGCAGTGAGCCGCGGAGCTCGTATCCGCCTACCCGTCACACAGAGCACAGATCCTACACGACTCCAGCAAATGCGGGTATATCGCCAGGGTCGGTCCGACCAGGGGACAAGCTCGGGGGCTGACCGCAGCCGGGCCATGAACGCCGGCCGCTCAGCGCCGCAGAACCCGAGCCGGATCGGTTACCGGCGTAACGGTCCGGGTATCGGCCACGGCGAGCGCACGCGCCGGGTCACATGCGGGGCAGCGACACCAAGGTCTCAACGCCAGCACAGCCAGCCGGGCAGGAAATGTGCCGCCCCGACAGGCGGTTTTGCGGTCAGTTGTCCGGATGTCTGGTCCAGGCCAGCATTTAGCGGTCTGTTTCCGGCTTGCCAACCAGAAGCGTGTGTCTTCAACAGCCCGTTCTGTAGGTGACCGCGTGCCCCATTCCCGGCAGCCCGTCCGGCGGCCACTGCGCGACAGACATGTCCCGACCTCCTCAACACCGTGTTTTCGTTCGCCAGGCCGCGCCGCAGCCCGCCGTCCCGCTGTCCGTTCGGCAGCCGGCAGCCCGGTCGGCGGGTTAACGGCCGTCAAAACGGCTCCGGCCTTCAGGGTCGAGTGAGACGTTGCTGATTACAGGGCAGTCGGCGCCGCGGCCGGCGCCCGGCCGCCCTCCGTAATGACGCGCTAATGACGCCTCGACAAGCGGAGCCGCCATCCGGCCGCGGCCCCCGCCGGCGCACCGAGCGTGGCTGACCGGGGGTGAGTGTGCCGGTCGCTCGGGGCAGGCCACAGCCCGAGCGAAGCTGCCAAGGACGGCGATTGAGCGGGGGATGACGCGTTCGGCTGGCTCGCTCCTGTAGGCGCCGTGCACGTGGTAGGTCAGGGCCACACGCCGCAGGCAACAAGCATGCGGCGGGCGCCGCTGGTTTGAATAATAATGCAGGATAATTGAACTACGCAAATTACTGTGCAAACCCGCCACCACCATACCTTTGTGCGCGTTGTTATATACGACGCTGCATGGACACGAAATGCGAATGAACCACAAGGTGGCTCAGGCTACGCGGAACACTGCAGCTGCCAGCCTGTATCTCTCGGAGTATCACCCGCTACCGATGTCCACGTCACCAACCAAACCCGAGCCCGCTCTACAGCAGGAGCCCGCAACGGCTCACCACAAACCAGTGAGGCGGTGCGCTACTAGCACAGTCTGGGTCGAAGCACCAACAGCCGAGCTCAGACATGGAGTTCAGACCCCTGCTGCCTCGAGCCCGGGTCCCGCCTGCCTCCACGGCACGTCAGCGGGCCTGCCAGCGATCGGTCGACACACAAACACGCGCGCGTGCACTTGAACATGAATATGAACATGAACAGGGGCGCCCCCCCCCCCACACGCACGCACGCACGCACGCACGCACGCACGCACGCACGCACGCACGCACGCACGCACAGCACACACACACACACACACACACACACACACACACACACACACACACACACACACACACACCGCGCGCGCGCGCACGAGGTCAGTGGGTGTAACCTAACCACCGCCGCCGAGCGACCGGGTGGTCCGCGTGCTCAGCCCGGCCGCAGCCGGCCCCAGCCGTGGCGGCCGTCCTGACGCCGCCGGCACGCAGAGGACACCGGACGCGCGCTGATCGATGGCATGTGGCGGCCCCGAGGTGACGCCGATCAGTCAGAGGCGCCGGGGCCGGCGGCCGGCTGCCTGCCGACGACACCCGGCCGCCAATCGGCGCCAGATAGACTAGCGCGGTCGGCGGCACGCAGTGGTAGCCGTCGTCGGCTCCTCTGGCTGCGTCCTGGTGAGGGCACCAGCCGGCGGAGGGTTAGCGCCCGGTGCCTGCAGCCTCCCCTGCACTGCGGCGCCCCCCACACAGAGAGCCACAGCCGTGGATGGGGCTCCGCACGCCTTTGGAGGTCCTCCTCCTTCCTCACAGATGGACCTCAACTGACGATAGCGATCCTCCAGCATCCGACTCCGCGGGACACACCGCCTGCGCTGCAGGTGCAGCGTCTGCGACACACGGCCCACGCCCTCCCCCGCCGCTAACTCCATTAACCGATTCGATGGAAGAAGCCGCCAGCAAGACCGAAGCGGCGCCGAGACGCCGCCGGCCACGGCGGTAGATCACACGCCGCTTTCATGTATATGCATCAAAGAACGGCGGTAATTCAATTGTCAGTTACCGGGCGGTGTGCCGCGGGCACGTGGAAGCCGACCGTCCGCCACCGGGGGCGAGTTGGGCGGACGCGGGGAGGGATGGTCGGGTCGGGTCGGCGGATGCGGGGAGGGATCGGTCAGGTCTGGTCGGCGGACACGGGGAGGGATCAGTCGGGCCTGGTCGACGGACACGGGGACGGATCGGTCGGGCCTCCTTTCAAGGGTTAGCGTCCCGTTTGGCGAGTGCGCCGCTGCGTCGGTTCGGGGCGGGTGCGGCGAGCCGAGGACGTCATCTGGCTCCCCATACGACTCGCGTCCCCACAGCTCAGATACGATCTCTGGCAATTCCGCGCTCTGCGGGGGCGCTCGCCCGCGCCACCCCGCCACCCGGCTCCGCTCGGGGGTCCCCTCAGCGAACGGGCCGGGCCCACCGCTCCGTGCCCGCGGGCCACGAGCCTGAGCGGTCCACTCCGCAGCGTCTGTCACGCAGGCTCGGCGAGCGGCCGGGCCGGTACGTGCAGGCTTCTCCCGGGCCTGCGGACGTGGCGCCAGCCGAGGCCGCCCCGGCATCGGCCCGGTCATCCGTCTCACTGTCGTTCTGGCCACCGAGCCGCTGCCCGCGTCCTGGCACGGCGTCAGCGCACGGCCGCCGACACTGAATCAGACAACACTCCCGGCCGAGCAGCGGAGCTCAGCGGTCGGCGGCGCAGGCGGGCAGACACGCGTCCGGCCATCTGTGCTCAGTGAGCTGGGTGCGTCACGGGCCCGAACACAGGAGTCCTGAATTACGAGGCAGTGCTGCCGCCACGCCGGGCAATCATCCCCACGGCGGCGAGCTGGCTGCGCCACAAAGGCAGCCGGGAGGGGGTCGGGGCCTTGACACTGCGCCACGCCCAGTGGAGCCTCAGGGCACGGCTGAATGCGGCTGACA
Source organism: Pollicipes pollicipes (assembly GCF_011947565.3). NCBI lineage: Eukaryota > Metazoa > Arthropoda > Thecostraca > Pollicipedomorpha > Pollicipedidae > Pollicipes > Pollicipes pollicipes. Next base: position 259,447 of record NW_023596901.1, read on the forward strand.
GCATGACGCGACATCCCACCGACATCCGCCATGCATACTGAGCGCTTAGCCTCTGACCCGCGCCTCGGTCAACAAAGACATCATCAGCATTTTGTATTCATCATCCAGCAACACAAAAGCCGCGGCTAAGACTGCCATGAAGTTCTTTGAATCGGCGATGGGGTGTGTTTGGTATGGGTGATTGTGAGCCCCGAGTGCACCTGGACAGGGCCGAGTTGATGCCTGTCAATGCCGCTGATGAGAGAGATGGTCTCGTCTGGTGTATGGCGACGTGGAATCCTGGTATATGGGTGGCAGCCCGTGCCTCCCCTCCTGTGATGACACAATCTAGAAGTTGAATAAAAAAATCCAAAGCACTATGTGACAAAGAGAAAACGGATATGAACGGCCTCAACGAACTTTGGGAAGGAATACACGTCGATGACGTCCCACCGGGTGTATGTCCTCCACAATGATAGCGTGCTGCAGACCTACATGGCCGCCAGTGCCCCTGGCCCGTGGGGAGTTGTCCCTCCTCCCCAGTGACGACCGGCAGTATATACCACTACCACCACCATGGCCGCCGCCGCCGCCACCACGACTGCATAATCAGCCGCTGTGATTAGCTCTCCGGGAGCGGAAAACATGGAATCAATGGAACTAATCAGCGGAGGGCCGGCGCGGCCTCGGCTCGTGGCCAGGGGTGGGCCAACCTGCAGAGCGATCACCGCCGGCCGGCGCGGTGACACACCGCCGGGCCACGCCCCGCCCGGCTCGCTCCCCCGTCCGGGTGGGGTCTGGGCGCGCGGCCGGGGCGGCAGGCCGTCCCGGGCGCTCTGGCCCACGTCGCCGGGCCTCGTCTGGTGCTCAGGTGTGTGGTGGCGGCCGGGGCGGCGGGCCGTCTCGCGCTCTCTCGCCCACGTCACCGGCCCTCGTCTGGTGCTCAGGTGTGTGGTGGCGGCCGGAGCGGCGGGCCGTCTCGGGCTCTCTCGCCCACGTCACCGGCCCTCGTCTGGTGCTCAGGTGTGTGGTGGCGGCCGGGGCGGCGGGTCGTCTCGCGCTCTCTCGCCCACGTCACCGGCCCTCGTCTGGCGCTCGGGTGTGTGGTGGCGGGGGGTGAGTCGAACCTGGACTGTGATACACCCCGCTCCGTCCGTCACATCAGCCTGGCTACCTATCAACAGCTAAGAATAAAAGTCACCCGGACTAGAAGGACGTGTGAGATACGTGTCGTGTGTGAGACGTGTGAGATACGTGTCGTGTGTGAGACGTGTGAGATACGTGTCGCTTCGTCCAGCGCCCACGGTACGTGTTTGTAATCACGTTTGTGATTTCATTAAGCATGGCTCGTTACCACGAGATCTGTGTGCACTCGTAAAGCTGTCCGTCACAAGAGCGCCCACGCTTTTTAGCAAAGGACGTTGGAAATTGCCTCCTATGACGGACGTTGACAGTTGGAATCTCCCCGCATGATGGACACCGCAAGGCACCAGTCTATCCGGATTGCTAGCACCGGGCAGAACACCGACACATGGCTCAGACCGTGCAGCACATCTCCACATCTCCCATATTGGTGTCGCGCTCACCAACAGCGCAGCCCGACCAGCCCAGCGACTCGTACCTCGATGGTGTCGGACCCTGTGCATGAAGAACGGGTGCTCGAAGTAGCCTCCGAACTGGCTGCGGCGGGTCCGCGGCGGCGCCCGCCCGCAGCAGCACCGCCGCCAGCGCCAGCGCCAGCACCGCCCGGCCCAGCACCAGCTCCGCGCCGCTCCGCGCCATGGCGCAGCCGGCGCTGGCCGCTATACTGCGCGGCCCGCCGGTGCCGTCCACGAGCACAATGTTATGTCCTCAGCCACGGCAGGCACCAGCCGGTCCAGAGGCGGATCCCCGTCGAAGACTCCCGGCGCTTGCTAGTCCTCTGCAGTCTTGTCGGCGGTCGGTGGGTTCGCGGCGCGCTGTTGGGTGTCCAGGGTGAGGTGGAGCTCTCCACGGCGCGCGGCCGGACACAGGCTCCCCAGGTGGTCCCAGAGGCGCCCCGATGGCTGCCTCAGGTGTCCCGACATGGCCACGGCCGGGACCTCCGCGCCAGCTCCCGGTCACCAGGCGGCACCCCTTCCCAGCTCATTCCACCCTCCCAGCTCGCCCCTGGTGCAGTCAGCCAGCGAGCTCGCGCGAGTCCCCCACGCCGCCTGAGATCGCTGTCCACGCAAGCCTCCGCACCTTATGATCCTCCTGCTCTGGCGCACCGCCACTTCCCGAGCGGAGCACGCGCCCGACGTCACCTCCCCACCCCTCCTCGCGCCTGCGGTTCCTCGACGGTCGGCGTCGACACCTGACGCGTCCCGGTGAGAGCGAGTGAGCCGTCCCGCGTCCCGGTGTGAGCGAGTGAGCCGTCCCGCGTCCCGGTGTGAGCGAGTGAGCCGTCCCGCGTCCCGGCGCGAGCGAGTGAGCCGCCCCGCGTCCCAATGTGAGCGAGTGTGCCGTCCCGCGTCCCGGTGTGAGCGAGTGAGCCGTCCCGCGTCCGGTGTGAGCGAGTGAGCCGTCCCGCGTCCCGGCGCGAGCGAGTGAGCCGTCCCGCGTCCCGATGTGAGCGGAAGTGCGGGGTCACGGTCACGCTGTGCCGCCGGCGGCCCCGCCAATTAGGCCGGGGCCCGCGGCGGCGGAGGCCTCGATCGACGCGCCTCTCCGCCGCCGCCGAGCGTAAGACCGGCGCCGAGCGTCTCCGGCGGCCACCGGCGCGAGAGACGCGTCACTGACGTCTCGTCAAACGACGGATACGCCTGTGGACAGGGATCTGACGGGTCCATCTGAGTGGCGGCCGCGATAACTGCTCTGGTCTCGTCCAGTCGGAGAGCCCTCCCACAGCCAGATGTGCAGGACTCGTCCAAGGCCGCGCCCGGCGATATTACCTAAATGATGGGCTCTATTAAGGTCCGTTTCGCCACATACACCCCTTTTGGTCTCACCCTCCCCCTCCAACCGAGGCCAAGGTCGAGCGGAAACAGTGTGCGGGGTCCAGCTGCTGGAACGGGAGGGGGAGGGGGCTGATCCCCCCAGTGGACCAAACAAAACGGTCTCCTGCCCGCGGCAATGCCACACACAGTGTATATTTCGCACGTCAGCTGTCGGATGGTGGCCAAACTACCCCGCCCGGACCACCTACGCACAATGGACGAACCGTTTGCCTCAGGGCGCGTGACCGCTAGTGCTCTATATAGCGCGACACATCTGCCCCCGACAGCTGTGGTGCTGCGCGGGCATTCAAGTGAAGCACATTAAAATATAAAACCGTTCCACCGGCAGGAAGACAGTAAAAATCCTCCAGGCCCTGCCAACGCGATTTTTTTTACTCGAGAAACACCTGGCTGAATTCGCTTCGTAATCCCCAACAGCTAGGCGAAACAACAGCTCTATTCAGGTCCCCACCCACTAACCGCCATCCATCTCTGTCAGACGGGGCGGCGGAACGGCTCGTGGGAGCCAGGTGGCCGGAACCACGGCACGGTTCCCCTGGCCGAACATGACGACTGGCCGCTCGCGTCATCCCCGACCGGCGCCCTGATGACGACTCACTGCCCGCTGTGATAACGCTGTGATGACGTCCCCCACGATGGCGCCGCATTGGCCGCCGTAACGGCGCCAGATTGCAGAACGTAACGCCGCAGCGCCGAGCGTCACAACAGCGTGACGTTACACAGCCGACCGCGAGGACAACGCTGACGCATTGTGAGGCTGAGCCGCGCTCGTGAGGCCAGGAGTTCCAGATGTACAGCAGGCACGCCGCGCACTGCGGAAGCTGCACCCGGGTACTGATGCTCATCATCCGGATCTGATTGAAAGCGGCCGTTACTCGACTAACATCCCTTGCCTCCCTAAGGCATACAAGGTTAGCCACATAGTAGTAGCGCCCACACATCACGTCTTTTCCGGATCGTTAAAATCGCAATTCCCGGTTATCCGCCAGGTGACTGGAAGCAGGGCTTAGCATTCCCCCCTCCTCCTACCCCGGCCGCTCGACCACGGGGAGCCTGTGTCTCTGGACCCGCACTGACCACACTGCCCGGACGCGCACCACCAGGTCACCGGCCACCGCACGACACACACCAGCGGGGGCGTGCCTCCTGCGCTGACACCGGCACGCGACTGCTGGCCGGCCAGCCCAGCCGGCCAGTCGCCGTCGATTTACGGACCCGCCGCTAGGCGGCTCTAGCGTCGGCAGCGGACAGCCGTCGGTCTGCGCGGCGGGCCGTGCGGGTGATCTTCAGCTCCGAGCTCTGAGCTCAGCTCTGAGCCCCGAACTGAGCAGTCAGTGGTGGATGGGCTCCACGACTGTCAGAGGACGGTAGGCCGCCGTCGTCTCCGCGAGACGCCGCACCGCTGGCTGCGAAGGCAGGCGGGCTGGCGGAAAAGAAGCCAGCGAGCCGCACACCGCAGGTTCTGCCTCGTCCTTCCAGTTAGCCCAGGCTGGCAGGGGGCCCGCCAGGCTGCCAGCAGGAACGGCACCGCGCCCGTGGCGGAGCGTCCACGCGCACCACCCCGCCGACAGCAGCGCCTCGGCCGGCAGCTCGCCCTCCGCACTCCTCCCGGGCGGAACATTCCGGCCGTGCGGCCTGGCGGATCGGCGCGCCGGGCAGTCGCACGGTGGCGGGAGGGCGAGGCTCGTTACGCCGGACCACCCTCGGCCACCGGCCGGAATTGTCGCAGCCTGGCTGCGCCACACTGCCTTGACAGTTCGGATGGGAGGTGAGCCGTGGTACCACAGGCAGGACCATTGGATCCGAGCCGCAGCTCGCGTGAAGCTGGGGTTGTTTTGGGTGTGTATTGACGCTTTCATTAGCGTTCGCTACAAGCATGAGGCAAGGTCAAACATCTCACCAATACCTTGTTCACGCATAGTCACACACAGTAACCAGAGGGTACAATAGAGCGGGAGAGAGAGGGGCGGGGGTACCGCACCAGCCACCCGGCCGTGCGGCAGATGAGGTGCAGAGGTACAAAAGAGCGGGAGAGAGGGGGCGGGCCACCGCACCAGCCACGGGTGGGGCAGCAGGAGAGGTACAGAGATACAACAGAGCGGGAGAGAGAGGGCGGGGTACCGCACCAACCACCGGCGGCACAGCAGGGAGAGGCCGTGTCGGCGCCCGGCGTCCGAGGTGCACCAGTGCCGGCGCCTCGCGGCCACGGCCTCCGGAGCCGGTGCGGGCCGGGCGCAGCTGAGGGTCGGACAATTAGGCAGGCCGGCGCACAACAGCGGCTGGCGGCGGGACACGGCCGCGCCGGCGGCCGTCCCGGCGGTGCTGCCCGTCAGGGCCGCCCGCCGAGCCGCCCGGCGAGGTCGAGGAAGTCATCACGGCGCGCCGGTGGTGACGGCCGTCCAGCCTCGCATCCCATGGCTCCCAGAGGTCACGCGCGGACGCATCGCAATGGCGCTCTGTCCGATCGTAAAGGCGAGTGGAAAGGTGCCTCGAAACATCCATTGTCACATTCATCGTTGCTGATGCGACCGTTCGAAATCACCGGCTGGCTTTGAAATTAAGTGAAGCAGCATTCCGCATTCTGCGATTGGTCCTGTTACACGAATGCTTGAGCTTTGAGGCGCAGCTTGAGACCGGAGGGAGGTAAAAACCCGTCTTGAAGGATGGCATGGCGTGCCTGACAGAACTTAGGACCGATAGTACGTCGGTAATAATTCTGCAGGTTGCAGTTCTTCGGTAGTATGTAAGTGAATACAACGCGAGACGTTAAATATATGGACGATGTATATGCAAAACGATAGCCAATTGAACCTGAGACTTGCATTCAGAGCAGCAAGTCCTCACAGTAAGGCATCCTTCCTACCCGGCCTGCAATCCAAACAAGACGTTCATCAGAGTTGCATAGTTTACGCCAACATAATCTAGATTTAGTCTCCAGATTTCGACGAGCTTGATTACCATACCCGAGCGATAATTACAAGGAGAAAAACATCACCTCACATTCTTCAGGATAAGGTGGAGTGTGGCCGTCCCGTCACAGTTGTGCGCCACAGGGGTTTGTCCCAAGCAAACCCTGCAAACCGCCCGCTAAATCCCCACCAATGAGCGTGTCAGCCTTCAGCGTGCGTCCCGCCGCGCGCGACGGCAGTTCCGGGCGCTGCAGCCTCGCCTCCCCAACTGCGGGGCAACAGCCACGCACCAGCGCGGCACAGTTCCACCGGCCCCCGGCGCGGCGGCCCGACTGGAGGCTGGGAGGGGTTACAGGATGAAAAGCCAAAAACAAAAAGTCAAAGGACAAAAAGGCAAATGGCAAAATTCAAATGGCAAAACGTGGAACAGGATCAAAGTCAAATGCAAAAGGGGGAAAAGCAAAAAAAGTGAAAAGAACAAAAAGCTAAATGACAAAAAGTCAAACGGATAAAGGTCAAATGCAAATGCCAAACGGCCAAAAAAGTCAAAGGCGGTAAAAAAAACGACAGGATCAAAGTCAAAAAACGAAATGCAAAACGGGCAAAAAGTCAAATGGATGCAAGTCAAAGCGACAACAGTTTAAAGCTAAAAGTCAGACAACGAAATGTCAAAAGGGAATAACGTAAAATAGACAATGGCAGAAAAAGCTATAAAAATCACTTTTCTAAATTTAACATGGCCTTAAATCACACCGAAGGCTTCTGGCCAGGCGTTTTCGGGGGGGGGGGGGGGGCTAAGCTGGGGGATATGAAGGGCCCACCTCGTTCAGCCAGTTGGGATAAGCCAGTTATCGGCTGTGTAAATCCGCAAAAGAAGCGTAGGCCAGGTTCACGCTTTGAGTCGAAAAAGGGCCCTCTCGCGTGATCAACTGCAGGGGCGTAGTTTCTCGAAATGGTTGGGGGGGGGGGGGGACTGAACAGTGAAAAATGACCCAATCTTGCCAAAATGTACCAACAAATATGTTTCTTCCGGATTTGACTTACTTTTCCTAAAGTTCAGCGGAATGAAGCACATGTAGAGAGGGGAGGGGGGGGGGGGGGGCGGGCTGAAGCCCCTCTCCAACTAGATAAGAAACCACACCCTTGAGTAAGCGTAACTCACGATGGTCTTTCGCGATGTCATGTTTTTTTAGCTTATCGGCTTTGGATCCATTCCACTACAGCAAGCCATGTCCATAAACCAGCATTTCTCCAACGACCGGTACCATGGATCTTGAGGTATGGAAGAACCTTTTTGGCGGTTTCGGACTCTGGAATAAATGGAGTCTCCTCGCAGAGAATCCTCCTGGGCGAGGCTATCTGATGGGTCTCTTGAGCTTTGGCGGAAAGAAGACAAGGGAACCCGCACGACTTTAGCAGCATTCTCTACTATCTTTTCTCTATATTTGACCTTTATTTTGGACTTTCAGGCATTGGGCTTCCTACCATTTGGCTTGTCATTCTTTTGACTTGTTGACGTTTGACTTAAATTTAGTTGACTCTTATGCCTTTTGACTTTTTGCCTGCTTGTCATTTTGTGTTTGACGTTTATTCTTAAGGCTCTGCTATTTGTCCTTTTTACTTTTTGGCGTTTTGGCTCTTTGCCTTTTTTCCATTTCGCTTCACCCTTGTATGGATTTTTGTCACCAGACTTTATGTCATTGGACTTTTTGTCCTTCGGCTTCTTGGCGTTTCATTTTTTTGTCCGGCTGCCGGCGAAGACACAACGGACGCGAGAGACCCGCACACATCTCAGGGAGCGCGGGCTGGAGGCGGCGCGCCCATGGCCGGTGCACAGCTGGCGCCGGTTAGTGGGACTCGTAGCAGCGCACGCTGTCGCGCAACACTCAGCCACACGCAGCGGTGCTGAGTTAATGCGTCTCGTGCGGCGCGAACAGCGGAGGACGGCACCACGCGGTGCTTTAGTGGAGGACCACGCTGTAAACGTCGGGATAACTCGAACGTAAGCCAGGACGGCGGATGGAGGTGACCTGTGCAGTCTGACCATTTTATTGAAATGGCCCCCTGCCTTTATAAAGTGGAAGCTAAGCAGCACGGCATATGATAAGCGACGACAAACGGACAACGGTTTACATCTTCTTTGTTGACGATTCAACGACACAAATGGCATGAGGGTGAGGTCGCTGGATTAGCATTAGCATAATTATCGTCCAGCTGCAAATAAAACAGTCTGTACAGAGATATGGGGTTAGCTCTGGTTGTGTCTCTGAATATATTTTGCTCGCAGACATCTAAGGTATAGTCAGATACACCCTGTTCAACAAACGCCACGGCACTTAACTCTGTGGGTTAGTTAACATCTACGCGGACCTCGCCAAATTCCTTCCACTAAAGGCTTGGCTAACGCCTCCATGGAACTGGCCTACCTTTGTAAAATAAAGGGTTTATGAATTCTGACTATCTGAATCGCCAATGTTACTAAAACATCATGCATGCCACACAACGGGCTCACCTATATCATAAAAAACTCGCAAAAACATTACCAATTCGTGAACCGTGGTACTTGAGATGCATCTAAGGGCCTAAGACACCACAAGCCCGCTGCAGAACAGGACAGCGGGAGTGCACATGAGAGCCGAATGGGCAGTGAGTGCACATCAGAGCAGAGTGGGCAGTGAGTGCACGTGAGAGTGGAGTGGGCAGTGAGTGCACATGAGATCGGAGTGGGCAGTGAGTGCACGAGGGCAGATGGGCAGTGAGTGCACATGAGAGTGGAGTGGGCAGTGAGTGCACATGAGGGCAGAGTGGGCAGTGAGTGCACATGAGAGCGGAGTGGGCAGTGAGTGCACATGGGAGCGGAGTGGGCAGTAAGTGCACATGAGAGTGGAGTGGGCAGTGAGTGCACATGAGAGCGGAGTGGGCAGTGAGTGCACATGAGAGCGTGCTGCACACCGCGCAGCTCGCTGCGCCCTCAACAGTCGCAACAGACCTACGCGACGTAGTTGGGTCATAAGTCCACTTGAGGTGATCACATGAACCACATGCTCGTGTTTTCCTGTCTGGACATCTCAGCTGTGCACAGGCAGCCATTATGTCATGACCATGCATGTGTTGCAGGCTCTGATGCCATGCGACATAACCATTCCCAAAAACGGCTCCCGTGCATCAGCTCGGATCAACGGCAGACCCCAGCGTGAATTACGGAATGGATTCCAGTACCCCAATTTGGAGTCCTGGATCTCAAATCCCGGATCGATCATACCGGTTCTGATCTAGATCAGACTGGAATCCAATTTTGCTTGTAATTGTCCCGGAACGCAGAGCCCATTCTCCTTTTACGGGGATCGTCACGAGGTGAACAGCTCTGATCATTATCATCAGCGTGTCGAATAATCCTCCAGGATAAACACTGTGTTATCGAATCATGGCACGTGATTTCCAACATCCATTCTGACAGACAGATCTGTCATACTCGAAGTCAAGCTTGACAGCCAAGGTCAAGCTCGGTTGAGCTGACTGAGTCCCAAAACGCACGCCTCGTTGTTACTCAAGACGGTTTTTAGCGAGGTAGTTGTATAACATTTTTGTCCTGATGGCAATCCATCAAAGGCTGTTCCTGTTCCTGTTCTCTACCTGAGTGATTCATCACATTCACATTTCATTAACTTACTATGGTCAGGTTTTACAAGCTGCGTCGCAGCATACGGATTGCTGCCCGATTTAGGACAGGTTCCGATCCAGATCCCCTTCGAATTTGGCAGTGCGCAGTGCGTTTTCAGGAACACTGGGAACCAGGCGTCATCGCCATGATCCACGTGCCTGGAAAGCGATGGGCCTCTGGTGGTCACCGACAACAGCACTAGGTGCACGCTCCAGCCTACAATCAGCTGGCCCGCCCCCCCCCCCCCCCCCCCCCCTCCTACGGCATTGATTGGTTGCGCTCGTGTTATGCGGGTTAGCATCGCCCACTGCAGGAGGGGCCGGGGTCGCCGTTACTTGGGAGGCAAACTTTTTTATTGCCGAGCCAACTTGGTGCGAAAAGGGCGCGGGAATGTCCGCCCAGACGGCGGTGGATTTCTCGCCCAGGGCGACTCGCCTGGGCCGGCCCGAGCCTCTCGCCTGGGAACGGTGGTCGAAGCTCTCGCCTGGGACGGCCGAGCCTCTCGCTTGGGACGGCCGAACCTCTCGCCGGGACGGCCCAGCCTGCCGCCTAGGACGGTCGACCTCTCGCCTGGGACGGCCCAGCCTGCCGCCTAGGACGGTCGAACCTCATCGCCTGGGGACGGCCCCAACCTCTCTCCTGGGACGACCGAGCCTCTCGCCTGGGACGGTGGTCGAACCTCTCGCCTGGGACGGCCGAGCCTCTCTCTTGGGACGGCCGAACCTCTGTCCTGGGACGGCCAAGCTTGCCGCCTAGGATGACCGAGCCTCTCGCCTGCAACGGCCGAACCTCTCGCCTGGGACGGCCGAACCTCTCGCCTCGGACGGCCCAACATGTCGCCTGGGACGGCCGAACCTGTAGCGTAGGCCGGCCGAACCTCTCACTTGGGGCGGCCCAACCTCTCGCTTGAGACGGTCGAGCCTCTCGCCTGGGCTTCGGACCGCTTGCCTGGGACAGTCGGACCTCTCATCTGGGACCGCCGAACGTCTCGGCTGCGGCGGGCGTTCTCGTCCGGTCACGCCTGGCCGGAGGTCGCAGGCGTGGCTTCGTGAGCCGCCGCCGGTGCCCGCCGTCTCCCGGCCGCCACCATTGATCCTCAGTTCGGTGACCCGTGCACGCCATCATCCATTCCGCGGGGATTCCCCCGCTGAAAGGTAAAGCCGCCCGCTGATGGAGGCTCGCCGCCGTCCTTGTCAAGGCGGACGCGGTTGCGCAGGAGGGGATGCAGGAGGAGCTCTGTGAGGAGTGACCATTGGACTGCGGAACCGTCGGTCGCCGTGAGTGGCCGGCCTGCAATTACTCTCCGGCGCACTCCCAACGGATCTAAGCTTCCGTTGACTACACAGCAGCGGAGTTCAATCAGTTAACAGGAGGGGAAAGGCGTTCACAAGCTCGAGCGGGTGGCGTTCACAAGCTCGAGCGGGGGCGGTTCACAAGCTCGAGCGGGGGCGTTCACAAGTTCGAGCGGGGGCGTTCATGAGCTCGAGCGGGGGCGTTCATGAGCTCGACCGGCGGCGTCACAAGCTTGAGCTTAACAGGACGCCGCCGACGAAGAGGCCGTGTGCGTCTGCATTACGAGTCTCGTCTCACCTTGATCTGCCCGTTCCGCTCATTGGTCAGGGGCCAGGCCGGCGATGGCCACGAGTTCCTGGTGCCATTAAATTCGAGGATCAAGTATGGAATGACTTGTTACAAATGTGCGCTCTCTTCCCTCAACAGCAGTCTATTTTGAATGCGGCTGACTAGATTGCAGGCAAGATTTTTCGATTTATGGGCTAATTCTAACTCGTAGCATGCATCTTAATAGTGTAAAATATATCTCCATCTCGATCTAGAATGTATGTTATTTCATACGAGCACCTTCGAGACCGTAGGTACGTTCAAATTTTTCGGGTTGTAGACAAGTCTGCATGAAACGTACCTTGAAAACGGTGGAATCCTACACCAACAGCTGGTAGGATACTGAATTCACTACGCAGCAAGGGGCTGATACTTTCTCCTTGCGAATAGCCTCAAACAACCAGCTAGACCACGACAGCTGCCAAGATGTGCGAGAGTTTGTCGGTCACGACCAGACCAGACCCCCAATTCCTGAAAAAGGCCGCCGAGGCAACACGAAGACTCAACAGTCTAAAGGCAGAGATCTCCACCAAAACGACCAGAAATCACAAGCCTCTATAACGAGACCCCGTTTTCGGCGAGGGTTCGGCGTGGGCCGAGCTCGAACCCGGCAACAGGCGCTCGGGGGGTGATGATGACGTCAGTCGGGCAGGCGCTCCGCTAGCATTCAATCGGCCAGCTCCGACAGCAGGCGTTATTAACACGCTGTCATCGGCGTGATTCGCCTACGGCGCAGCGCTATTTATGCAAGCCATTGAGCGGCTAGAGATGCATACCAAGCGGCTGCAGAAGAATGACGCAGTGTGTATATTTCATAGATCAACGAGAAGTGATTAGCCCGGGAGAAGAGCGCTAGCGGCCACAACAGTAAACAACAAGATGAAGGGAGATATCTGAGCGAGAGATTTCACCGAGCAACTGAGATAACAGAGCAAAAAGAGGGAGCACATATATAAACAACACAAAACCGGCCGGCAATTTACCACGTTGACTTAATTTGTAGCATACGCCCCAGTCGTATATATGACAGTAGCTGTGCTCTACGTTCGTCTCAATGTCCTCTGCCAGAGGCTTCCAACGGGGAGGGGATTAACCCTTCAAGAAAGAATACAAGGGTTTCAGGGGGATTGCGATGTCGGCAAATAAGTCAGCGTAAAAAATATACTCGTCCAGACGGCGCCAACAGGCAGGTACTGACTGCAAGGTAAGGTTGCTTCACATCATGCCCTGCACCACTTGCAGAGTCGAAAATGTCTCCTGTGGTAGCCAAAAACAGTGATTCCACAACAAACGTTGAATTTGCATAATTCATTTCGTTCGCTCACATGGAGTGTTCAGGCACGAGAAAAATACCGAATGTTGAATTGTGTGGCTGATTCGTGTGGCCAAATACATTCCCTGTGCAGAACATTTTTCTGGACCTACCAACCGCCTGCCTGTTATTGTTTACAACAAGAGTGAGCACACACACACATGCCCGGTTAATTGAATTTGGTTGTTCGGTTCGAGTGAAATCACCATTCATTCCATCCTTAGGGGATAAATCTTAAAAAAGTAGGAAAACACTGACCAAGAACGCCCACTCGAGGGTGCAGCATGGCTGTGTCGGCGCGTGAGGTCAGCAGACCCGCACCCACCCTCAAACCAGACGCTCCGGCCGTCGGGAGCAGCGTCCGGGCCACGCGTGCGATAGACAGCCGGTCGTGCCCACCCCAGCCTCAGTCACGGCCAGCCGCCGTCAGTCACAGGGGCCGGCGCCGAGCGCGGCCGGACGTCGGCGCCGAAACGGCCGCCGGCACCGGTCCGGACCCGCTCAGGGCACTCCTAAGTGTCCCGAACGGCGCCAGGTAAGTGCGCCGTGACGGGGTCGTCGCCGCCGACGGCTGACGGTCGCGCGAGGCTCGCCGTCGGCCGACGCGCCGTCGACGGCTCCAACGCCATGCCACGGCGCGGTGATCGATGAGCGACATGGAGCTGTCGGCGTGCTTTGTTCGCGGCGGCGCCGCCGTTCAGCACCGATTTGAGGCCTGTTACGGCGCACCACGGCGGCTTTCGATGGCTACGAGGAAACGTGCCGGGCGGCGCTTCGATGCAGCAGCGGCGTGACGGCCCGCGGGCCGACGCACAGCGGGCCGCGAAGAGCGACGGAACGAGAGATTCGAGGGTCGTTCCTGAACCGAGGGTGCCACGTTCGATTCTCCGTTCGAAAAACTTTCAAAGGCCTCAGCTTCACCGGAATTGAGAGTTTAATCGC
>NW_023596901.1:273537-314461 GCF_011947565.3 Pollicipes pollicipes
AGCGCCGCAGCGTCAGACGCTGCCGCTGATGTTCCGCTTCCGTTTCACCGGCGGCCACCTTTCGTCACCTGCGCGATGTCCCGTGTTTGTCGCCATCCCGGTGACGACGTGAACGGCGAACGGGAGGGAGGCCATTGCATCATGCAGTGACGAAGCCAGAGGAGGCGGTCAGGTCGGGGTCCAAACGGTGGCAGCGCCGCAAACTGGACGGCTTTGAGTTTAGTGGTCTACCTCCGCCCTGCATGCTGTTAATGGTCAGACCGCGGTCGATAGCTCCTTGCACGGAAGCTTGGCTGCCGTCGTGCCATTTCCTGTCAATGCCAACCGAGCCAGCGAGCTCACCACGCTCCGTGGCGGGCCCGTGGCTGACCGACGCCCCAGCCAGGCGGCGGCCACACGCATGGCCCGGCTGTGGACGGGTGGACGAGCCAGTCCTGACGTCCGCCGGGTCGCCGGACGGTACGGCGGTCTACGGTTTTGACCCAGGTGGGTCATCAGACATATGGGCCATTGGATCATCAGGTCATTGGGTCATGCCGGATACCAGTGGCCGCGGCGTAATAGCTTCTGTGTGTGTTGTCTGTGTCCAGAAGCGAGACAGTATGTGTTGTCTCGCAGGTTTCGTGGACACTCGCACTCCCCCTCCCCCAATTAAGTTTCTGTATTCCAGCCTGACGTACCAGGGCAACACAGCCACCCAGATCGGCACCTGTTGTCCGTTGGCGGGAGGTTGGCCAGCTCGCCGTAGCCCGGTGACACCCCAGCAGACCACAGAGCCGGCGGACAGCGCCACCGCCGGACCACCGGACCCTCCGCCGGGCGCAGCACGTCCGCTCGGCACGGCGCCACATGCCGCTCGCGCAGCATCCACGATACGGCCGACAGCGCGGGGACAGCGGCCCGTAAAAGCATCACGCCTATCGGCGACTGGCGGGGCGTTATCCATTAGCGGCGGCCGGGCCGGCACACTCCGTCAAACCCCGTAATGACATTATCAGGCGCGCCGGTGCCGACTGACGGCGGCACGTGACGCGCCGGTCGCGCCAAACTGCCGCTCTCAGCGCGACTGGCGCGGCCGCGGGGCCCCGGCCGCGCGCCGACACGGTCCAGAGCCGCACCGGCCGTCTCAATCAGCCGGCCTAACGGCCCGCTTATTTTGACACGAGGTGATAGAAGCGCGCAAGGCCGCCGGCGCGACGGGCCGTCGTTCTGGGGGCAACCGCGCTGTCCGCCGCGTCGGGAGCGGGACGCGGCGGACCGGGCTGTGCTCCAGCTGGGGGCTCTGCCGGTGCCGTGCGGCCGTTCCCCAGCTGGACAGAGCAAGGTCGCGTCGGCACTAAACCGGGACATCAATCGGACCCGCATTCTGCAGCGGACGCCGCGCGCACCTCGCCGACTTTTACGACGATCTTAAACAGAAAAGTGGCCGATGTTCATCTTGAGCCACAACAGCGGACAACGAGCGACTCACGTCCGTTCACCTGCGCGGAGTGACACGCAGTAACTTGTGCGTCTATCCGACGCCGCATCGACGAGAGCACTCACATGGCACCGACGTAGAGCGCGTCTCGCGCCGCTCGTCCAGATGGAACGTCCGGTAATAGAGCTTTCCGCAGGTCAGCTCCTTGACGTGCTCTGAAAGAGAGAACGGCGGCGGGTCAGACAGCGCACCCCTGCGGACCGGCGCGGTACTAACGGTCCGACAGCTCGTCCCCGTGCACGAGCACCGCTCACTGTCAACAAATCGCAGCTGATACACAGTATCAACGCTGTGCAAACTGTCCGCAGGTTGCGCCAGCCTCTTCACCCCGTCACCGCGAAAGGCAGGCTGGATAGCCTCCTGAAAGATCAACGTGCACAACCATTCGTTCTGCAGAGGCGAACGTGCAACACTATTTGGAAGCAAACAAGTGCGGCACGCCACGGCTTCATTAATCACATCACGAAAGGAAAAATTGTGACGCCATTGCTGGAGGAGTCATTCGAAGGGCATTCTCGAGGCCCGAATCCAAACAATATGTCCACCATCAAGGCGATTAGAGCGTGGGGCTGACCACACCAGCCTGGCTCCCGGTGCACCCCGGTGACATACGGCACTGGCCATGGCTTCGCTAATAATTTACGACAGCACTTAGTCCCCTGAAGCACCCTTCACGACCCTCAAACGACCCGAGTCAATTAATAGAGGCTAAATAATGGGTTTATGTCGGCTGGCGTTGGCACCGCGGCCCGTCAGCCCTACAAAGGCGGCGCCAGTTCACCGGACGAGGGAGCCGTGCCAGAGGGCAGCACCTCAATCACACGGCGGCCGAGCATCTCCCGCCACTGAAGCAGTAACTGCTCATTCGAAAACTTAATCGCCTAGGTCAGGACTAGCGTCGCGACGAAGCCGGATGAGAATGAATTGAGCAGTCCGGTCCCCGAGCGCGAGCGGTCGGAGCTGCGGCGCTCGTCGGCCCCCACGGTCGCCGCCGAGGAGTGGCTGAGAGACCCGCTGGGTGGCGTGCAACTGCGCGACGTGGTCGCCCATGGTGAGAGAAGACTGCTGGGAAAATGGTATCGCCCGTGACGTGCGCGCTACGCCGAGCGACACCCGCTTCCTGGAGTCCAGAGCTCGATTCATTTCAAACTGGAGAGCGGGGCTGCACGAACTAGGCGTCCCCCCCCTTGTCGACTGGAAACGAGAAACAGCTTCACACCGGAAGCCAGTACACCTCCATGGGCGTGATACGCCCCCCCCCCCCGCCCCTCGCGAACGATTGCCAACACCGTGATCAGTCAAGTCGGTGATGGCTTCATTAGCCCCCGAGTCTATCTGTTCCGGCCGGCGGGCCAGGGTGCTGCCGGAACGCGGGGCTTGGGCAGTGAGGTCAGCACGAACCGGGACGGGATGTCCTGCCTGCCCCCGCGGCGCCAGCAACGTGGCAGGGGTCGGCCACACGTGCCAGACGGGTCTGACGCGAGGCAGTAGGTTGCGAACAGTGAGAAACAGCGCATCATTTCCAACCTTTGCCACCGATGAACAGGATAGGATACTTGTTGTTTTCCATACCGATGTAGCACAGAGGCGCTGACATAGTTACAAAGTTCTATTCCAGCAATTATTTGGGGATGCTTTTGGAGGTATCTTGGATATAGCTGGGGGAGAGGGGCCGTTGAATAGACACAGAATGCCTCCATCGTTTCTCTCCCGCTGGCAGCCGGTCGGCACACTCGACACAATTCATCCGTGACGTCCCACTGCTCTGTCTCACAAGAGCCGTCACAGTCCATCACCGTCGAGCCCCCGCAGCGCCATTGTCCCGTCCGTCCTCTGACCGTGCATTACGACGGTCGTGAACGACACCTGCTCGACCGTGGACCCAAGCGGAGCGCGCACGCACGCGACCGGCCCGCCAGCTGCACAGCGGCGGGCCGGCGGCCGCGGGCGGACCGAGCCCGGCTGTCGGACGCGGCCGAGCGCAGTGCCGCTGTCCTCCGGTCACCGTCGTCATGCCAGCGGGGAGGGGAAGGGCCAGCGGGGCGGCGCACCCCGCAGGATCCGTCCGGCAGGCCCTGCTCCAGCCGTCGCCGCGGAGCCGCATTATTCAGCAATCGGAGCTGGATGGCGTCGGCGATGAGACCGGACTGGACTTCTTCGGGGAGTGCGTGTCCCGTCCAGCGCAGACGTCCTGGGTGGTCACCCCCACTCCGTCACATTTGGTACAGCGCAACGCAGAACTTCACATTTGGAAGAGGTACAGTTAAGGAGAGAGGAGCGCACAGCCACGAGTTCACTGATGACATTTGTATGGGCAAGCAATATGCGGGGATAAACTTCGAGCGAACTTCGGACTTCATGTACATAGGGCCCTCACACTAGAGATGAGTCCGCCGATCCAACTACTGATGCGTTAATCCAAGTTTATGGCCGACGAGGCTCGGCAGGAGTTCCGCTGTGCTTTGTGTTCCTGCATGCTTGACGCAAATCAGCGAGCCAAATGTTACGAGTTCTCACACGTTCTCTTTCGGCTGAGCCAGGTCTGCGGCGACGGACGACAGAGAAGCAGCGCGACACACCGTTAGTTCGTCAGTTATTGGGGCTTTTGGGCGCTTCGACTGCGCGGTCATACAGCGCCCACACATGGACGCAGTGATGATGTCACCAACGATCCG
Organism: Pollicipes pollicipes; assembly: GCF_011947565.3. Lineage (NCBI taxonomy): Eukaryota > Metazoa > Arthropoda > Thecostraca > Pollicipedomorpha > Pollicipedidae > Pollicipes > Pollicipes pollicipes. The sequence continues at coordinate 277,693 of NW_023596901.1, forward strand.
CACCAGCGGCACCAGAAGCTGCAAACCAGCGGCAGCGGCCCCAGATTCTCCGCGGGCGCACCGGCACGGCGACAGCCACCGCAGCCATGCCGGCCGTCCTGGAGTACCAGCGACTCGCGGAGAGGGTAGCACCGCCCGTCAGCGGGCGCTGCGGCGCCTCGCCGCCGGGTGACAGGTGAAGTGACAGGTGACCGCGCGGCTTGCCTTGCCCCGACGGCCTGAGCACCGGGCGCGCATCGACCAGCCGTCGTCCAGCGCTGCCTCCACAGACGACACCTAGAGACACCTCCGACCGCTCCCGGCCGGCGGCCGGCCGACATCAGCCCGTCCGTCCGTCACCGCTGACGCACCTCACCCGGCGGATCGCGGCCGACATGTCGGCGCAGCGCGGCGCGGCGCCGACATGTTGCCCCACCGACGCCGGACGCAATTTCGGACAACGGTCGCTGCGACCGCGCACTTCAGCGGCGGCGCCGGCGAGCTGGTCGATTAGTCGGCGGGTTATGACAGGCAATCAGGGGTGGAGGGTACCGGCGCCGGCCCAGCGGCGCCGGTATGCGCCAATTAGCGCGCGTTCCGTCCGGCGAACGTGCATTCGTGGGGCGCGTGCCTCGAGCTGCGCGGTACGACGGCTGTTACCTGTCCGGGCGGCGGCCGGCGCCCACTTTATGCGGTCCTCTGTGATGGGGCGTGTCAGGCGCGCGGGTCGTGCAGCTGGTGGGGCGTTATGTGCAGCTGGTGGGGCGTTACGCCGTTTGGGAGTTGTTCGTCCAGAGGGAATTGAAAGAACGGAAAGAACTCGGCACTAGGATAACGAGCAGTCATTGGCCCAGCTGGAATGGCGCGTTGTTACGAGTCGTAATGACGCGAAGCATACTCATGATTCTGACAGCTGGTGGCCATAGAAAGAACTGCCAAATTAACGTGGACGAACCCTAAGCTTGTTGCTAAAGTGAAGTGCAGCCTCACGATAAAATGTAGGCAAAGCTTCAGCAAAACGCGTCTCCACCAACAGCATTCAAAGGTGGAGCACATTGTCATGACTTTGAACGGACTAGTGTCCCTCGGCCTGGCCGTGTCCGATGGCTGGCACAGCTGCCACACCGCTGGAAATGATGGCCCGTCCGTCGGCAGACCGCTGACGCCGCCGTCTGAACCTGGCCGTTCTCTCTGACAGCTGAGCGTTTGACTGACGGCGCGCCGCGCAGCACCGGATGGAAGCGGCGGTGTACGAGCCCGCACGCTAGGCCGGTCACCTCAGACCCAGGGACGGCGACCCCTTGACCCTGGGACCAGCTGGGATCGGCCGCCGGGGGTGGCCGGGTCGGCCGGAAGCCGGGACGCCGCCAGGCGGAAGTCGTCGTCTTCGGAAGGCGGCTCCCATATTCCCAGCAGCCAGCATTTGGCACCGTTTTGCTGACGAGGTGCCAAAACCGACGGCCGGCTCTATCAATTTAAACAACGAGCCAACTTTGCCGCCGGATGAATTTTCCAGCAAACTTGCTGGCCTGACAGAGACACTTACACGGCCTGTAATTTGGTCAACTTTTAATCCACGCGCGCCAGCGAAAAGTTTCGGACCCATTATTAATGAAGTATGAGAAATTGGATATGCACTACTTTACCAAATCGATGCGCTTAGACGGAAGGCAATTATTTCGTAATGACCTGTTCAGTGATGAATAGCGCATTATAATAGTGCCTAGCGTCTGCGGCGAGCACGAATTCCGGGCTGACATTTGAAGGAAATTAATGCGTTCAAGGAACAACTACCTCTGTTGGTACTCAGCCCGTCAGGAGGCGATCGTTGCGCGGGATGGCTGGATGTTGACCTTGACATATGGCTGGTGTGTTATATACACACATAATGCCACTGACGCTGTCACCATGAGCACGAGTCATCGTCGGCGATATAACGAACTGCCGATTCCACCACATGATTTCGTGTTGGGATCTGTGCTCTGTGTGCCGGCGAGGCGAACACGAGCTCCGCGGCTCACTGCCTCGCCCAACGCCTGGTATTCACTCCTCTTCGTCCGCGAGAACCATGTTGGCTGTCTGTGTACATTACATCCATTACGAACGCCTATAACCGTCACTAACGCGAGGAAAACGGCGCCGTCCCGATATAATTCAGCTCGTGGCGCGATGATAATCATCACCCTCCGCCCCAACCGGCACGCTGTTGATTGCTGGGGCTGGCACGAAGCGGAATGTCCAGCGTGCTGCTCTTGCTGCTTCATCGGGACTCATGAGGACTTCCTGGGGCGCTGACCTCTTCATCCGGATCGAAACATGATCGGCGCCCAGAGCGGTGGCAATGCATGCAAAGCTAGCAGCGTTTCATGGGGATCATTAGTGGCAACATTAGCGGCCATGTCGTTGGCTACCGGCTGGAATGTTGGTCGGGTTTGGCGGCCTGGTGGGTGTGAGCGTGTGACGCCGTCTCGGTCTGCTTAACGCGAGCGGAGCACTGCGCGATGTGACAGGCTGTGGCGCTCCCCCGGGGGCGCGAGACGGGCGTGGAAACAGGCGGCGCCTGTTGTCCCGTCCGTCCTGCACATGCAGTGCATTGGCTGATGTGCCAGCTCCCTTAACGGCAAGAGTGGGAACAGCCTCCGCGCGGCGGCGGCTCTGATTTGCGGTAGCTCGCCGTCGTGGTGGGATGACGACACAGGCCGCCCAGCAACCGTCATCAGCCCACGAAACCTTAAATGGCCATTTAACCGTGCTTGATACATCCTCGTGGGCTTCACTCCGCTGAAAGGCTAGTGCGTCGGTCATAAAGACTCATGCAGGCTGGCTGTGTGGCTGTCATGTTAAAAAAGTTGAGATGAATATGAAAATCAACGAAACATTGTTTGGATCAGCCCGTTAGAGACAAACAAATAAGCCGGATTACCGTGATAAATAAAAGAGAGCCAAGGAATCCACCGCCTCTGGCCGCATAGGCCGCCTTCAAGCAGACAAACGGCGACCCATGTGCCCCGAGGCGTCCCGCCGACGGCGACAACTCGCACAGACCAGGCGCCGCACCGGTCCCCGCGCCGCCGACCCAGGACGCCCAAGGGCCGCATCCGGTCACGGTGGCGGGCGCGGGATGCCCACATCAGACGAGCCGGTCACGGTCCGTCCGCGGCTGGCTCGGGTTCAGAGCGTCGTCGGCGCGCCCCGCCGACGCGCCGACGTCGGCGGCGACGGCCGGACACGCCGGCCCAAAACGGTCGCGCCGTCTGCCGAGCGCGGCGCGGCGGAAGCAACACCGTCCGCGGATGCAGCGCAGGCTCAGCCGCCGCTGACACGCGAAAACATCCCCCGCCCGCCGCTCAACAAACATCGCCCGGCTTGTCAGCATGGGGCTCTGCGGCTCGGGTTCAGGGGGCGGGTCACAGATCAATCCGGCGGCGGAGTGAGTGTCGGCTGGCGAGGTCGCCGCGACCGCCCGATGGCGGGCCGCCGCACGGGACGTAACACGGGTAAGCCATCCGGAGCGCCACGCCCACTTCCTTCCCACAGCCGCCGGCGCTGCAAGGCGAGGACCAGCACTGGCACGGAAAGGTGACGTCACCGACGTCGATGACCAGCGACTGGCGGAGGTGACGTCACTTCAGGCGCCAGAGACGGCACAGGATGGCAAGCTGTCAGTGATCACTGGCCTGAGAGGTTAACGCCGAACCGTGACCAGTGTCCGGCCAGGACATGGCGGTGCCAGCGGCCAGTGGCCGAGACAAAGTCGTGTCAGGATAAGGTGGTGCCAGCTACCAGTGGCCGAGACAACGTCGTGTCAGGATAAGGGGGTGCCAGCTACCAGTGGCCGAGACAAAGTCGTGTCAGGATAAGGTGGTGCCAGCTACCAGTGGCCGAGACAACGTCGTGTCAGGATAAGGGGGTGCCAGCTACCAGTGGCCGAGACAACGTCGTGTCAGGATAAGGGGGTGCCAGCTACCAGTGACCGAAACAGCGCCGTGTCAGGATAGGGTGGTGCCAGCTACCAGTGGCCGAGACAACGTCGTGTCAGGATACGGGGGTGCCAGCTACCAGTGACCGGAACAGCGCCGTGTCAGGATAGGGTGATGCCAGCTACCAGTGGCCGAGACAACGTCGTGTCAGGATACGGGGGTGCCAGCTACCAGTGACCGAGACAACGTCGTGTCAGGATAAGGGGGTGCCAGCTACCAGTGACCGAAACAGCGCCGTGTTAGCCGAGACAGAGCTCCTAGGCAGCTCACGCTTCTCATGCGTTTTGCCTCGCCCTGCTCTGATTCCAAGTCAGTTAGTTCATCTTCGAAGGTGAAACAGGCCAAATGCACTGGCAAACGCGGCGCCTCATGCATCAAAGGAAAGGCCGAAGGCCAGATTTCCACAATAATATGGAAGCACCCGCAGTACTTAATGTTTATGGAAAAAAATAAGGTGATTCTGTAAAGTCTGGTAGAGTCCACAAAAGAGATGCAAGGATTCACTCGTGTCCTCCGATGCCTTAAATAGTTCTGGCGGTAGGTTGTTATAAGTCAATCACTTAGCCGTATCAACTGACTGACGAACTCAACATCAGGGCATCCGTGTCCAGTGGCCGATCAGTTGCCATGGAAAATCCAGAATGAAGTGGCGTCGGTGAAGGTCCAGAGATCTAGAATGGTGTGGCTCGAGTAAAGGTTTCGAATATCTTGGCATCGATTAAGGTCTACGATGCCATGGCTCGGACAAGGCTCCATGGTAGCGTGCCGCCCACGAAGGTCGAGGATGACGTGATGTTGGCAAAGGTCCGGGATGACGTGGCGTCGCTGAAGGCCCTGGGGTTCGAGATGACGTGACGTCCGCGATGGTCTGGGATGACGTGGCGTCGGCGACGGACCAGAATGACGATGACGTGGATGGTGGTCCCAAACGACAGCGCGTCGCACGCCGGTCGCGCCGAGTGCCAATAAGCCGGCGTCGCGTGGCTCTTAGCCGTGTCAAAACAGAGCGCCGGGCCCGGCTCAGCGGCGTCTGCAGCGGCCATCGTCGACAGGCGGCACCAATAAACGGTCCGTCAGAGTAGCGGCCGGCCCGCCGACGACGGCCGACCCACTGACAAAGTCAACCCACCGGCCGCCCGCCCGCCGGCCCGCTGGGAGACGCCACTGGCTGACGGGGCCGGCTGCAGACCCATCGACAGTGTCAGCCCACTGACAGAGACCGCTGGGGGCGTGGCTGACCCACTAGCCACTGTCCACCGAAGATATGCCCACTGGGGCATGTCCACTGGGGGCATGGCTGACACACTGACCACTGTCCACTGGAGACTTGTTCAATGGGGGCGTGGCTGACCCACTAGCCACTGTCCACACCACTGTCCGCTGAAGACATGGCTCACCCAATGGCATAGTCCATATACTCAGAGTCCACTCATAATTCACTGGCAGAGTCAACGTGTTGAAAGAGTCAGCCTTCTGGCCGGCCGCTCGACTGAGTCGAGCCAGCAGCAGACCCGACTCCTCGATAGAGTCCGCCGACTGTCAGCACCGATCCGCCGACGCTCTGCCCAACGACAGAGCGAACTCACACACCCCGAATCCACCGGAGGTCGAAGTCGACTAACTGGCGCGACCGACTGGCACATGGTCGGAAGGCCAAGCCGCTCAGCTGGCGACGGACAGCGGACGCTCTCAACCGGCGAGCCGCGTCGGCAGGCGCACCGGCCAGCTCACGAGCTCGCTCACGGTTCCACCGCCGCGAGTGCGGGGCTCACGACCAGACCATGTGTCTGACGCCGGCTCTGCCATCTTCCGCCGCGCAGGCGCGGTGACCGACCACCGACCGCGAGCCGACCGCGAGTGCCGACCACGGGCCGGTAGATGCGGACCGAATGCGGTGCCGGCATTTGCTCATCGGCTCCGACAGAGGGCGAAACGAGGCGAGGGGGAGGGAGCAGGTCCCAATTTCGTAAAGTTTCCTATTCCGCGTATGATGTTGCACAGATATTCCGCAGATGGTCTAGCAGCGTGACGCCCATAGAACCGATGCCCAGTCAACTTTCAGCCCGTGGAGATGATGTGTGGTACAGCTCGAGCAAGCACCAATGCCAGGCATGGTGTGTACATGTCGGCCGCTGTCCGCACTCGCTCGAGCCGATATGTTCTGTTACACCACGCTGCCATACTGGCTTACAGGCTCTCGCTAAGACAAACAAGCCGGAGTCTGAGGGTTGCACTCGTTCCTCATCAGCGGTTAGCACATGTGCATGGAGGCGGCGACTTGATGCTGGCTGGGGGCTGCCGCACGGTGAAACGTTCTCTCAATTTCACAAAGAATAGTGCGTGCCAAGCGCGAAATGCATATTGTCAAGCGTGAAAATTATAGTGTCACATGTGAAACCAGATACGACCGGCCAATTTCAGACAGTAATCAATAGCATAGGTGAGCTGACCCCCAGCCGAAGCCCTGCAGAGCTTCTGTTCCCAGGAGCGACGCGGGGAGCGAGGGTCCGTTCCCAGTCCCGGCAATCTGTGCACGTGGTACACGTGAGAGCTGAGCACTGCCACCGCGCCCGGCTGCAACTCTAGGACCTTCTGTTTGTGTTTATACGATGAGCCCAGCAGTATATACGCCTGCAGTCGCCCAGTGCCGACAGCCAGCACCGCGGCAGGACGACAGCGGCCGGGGGCCTTCTGGCCAGCGGCTCCGCCGGCGACCCTGAAGGTCACGCAGCCGTGACGGAAAAAATCGTCTGGCGGCGCGGCCCAAACAACGGACAGACGCAGCCGCCCAACCGCTAATGGTCAGAGACGTCACCAGCTCTGCGCGCAGCTCGCTAATGGCCGCGACCGCCAGAGCACGCGACGGGGCCGGACAAACATTGACGCAGGTGGCAGGGCCGCTGACACTGCACAACACGCGCGTCCGCACAGACCGCCGGACAGCGGCCCGCCTGCAATGCACACTAGCCCGTGCGTTACATGCCAAGTGCGTTACGAGGTGCGTCGAGCTGAGCCGTCCTGCCTCACGCAGCGCGTGCGGCGCGCAGGCATCGTCCACTGTTCACTGTTCGCCCGTCGCGACGCCGGGTTGGGGAGGGATCGGTGAAAGCGGCGCTGGTCGGCGCTAGTTCGTCCGGTGCTGGCGTCCCGCGGGGGTGAGATAGCGCCCGGCAGGCGTGCGTCTCTCTCGGGCCTGCCGCGGGGAGTGCCGGCACGCTGCTGGCAAGCTCCGGGGAGCGCCGGCACGCTGCTGGCAAGCTCCGGGGAGCGCCGGCACGCTGCTGGCAAGCTCCGGGGAGCGCCGGCCCGCTGCTGGCAAGCTCAGGGCAACTACGACCGTGCCCGGTGTGCGAATCTCAATGGGACCAGGTGGCGCTGGCGCGTGTTAGTGTCGGTATCGACCACCTCCGTTGGCGTATCGGTGCGAATGGCTTGGTAACGGCGAGCCTGCATGGGCTTTTACGACCGACGCACTAGCCATTCAGTGGAGGAAAGCCCTTGGGGATGTATCAAGGATGGTTAGATGGCCATTTAAGGTTTCGCGGGCTGATGACGGTTGCTGGGCAGCCTGTGTCGTCATTCCGCCACGACGGCGAGCTACCGCAAATCAGAGCCGCCGCCGCGCGGAGGCTGTTCCCACTCTTGCCGTTAAGGGAGCTGGCACATCAGCCAATGCACTGCGCGTGCGGGACGGACGGGACAACAGGCGCCGCCTGTTTCCACGCCCGTCTCGCGCCCCCGGGGGAGCGCCACAGCCTGTCACATCGCGCAGTGCTCCGCTCGCGTTAAGCAGACCGAGACGGCGTCACACGCTCACACCCACCAGGCCGCCAAACCCGACCAACATTCCAGCCGGTAGCCAACGACATGGCCGCTAATGTTGCCACTAATGATCCCCATGAAACGCTGCTAGCTTTGCATGCATTGCCACCGCTCTGGGCGCCGATCATGTTTCGATCCGGATGAAGAGGTCAGCGCCCCAGGAAGTCCTCATGAGTCCCGATGAAGCAGCAAGAGCAGCACGCTGGGCATTCCGCTTCGTGCCAGCCCCAGCAATCAACAGCATGCCGGTTGGGGCGGAGGGTGATGATTATCATCGCGCTACGAGCTGAATTATATCGGGACGGCGCCGTTTTCCTCGCGTTAGTGACGGTTATAGGCGTTCGTAATGGATGTAATGTACACAGACAGCCAACACGGTTCTCGCGGACGAAGAGGAGTGAATACCAGGCGTTGGGCGAGGCAGTGAGCCGCGGAGCTCGTATCCGCCTACCCGTCACACAGAGCACAGATCCTACACGACTCCAGCAAATGCGGGTATATCGCCAGGGTCGGTCCGACCAGGGGACAAGCTCGGGGGCTGACCGCAGCCGGGCCATGAACGCCGGCCGCTCAGCGCCGCAGAACCCGAGCCGGATCGGTTACCGGCGTAACGGTCCGGGTATCGGCCACGGCGAGCGCACGCGCCGGGTCACATGCGGGGCAGCGACACCAAGGTCTCAACGCCAGCACAGCCAGCCGGGCAGGAAATGTGCCGCCCCGACAGGCGGTTTTGCGGTCAGTTGTCCGGATGTCTGGTCCAGGCCAGCATTTAGCGGTCTGTTTCCGGCTTGCCAACCAGAAGCGTGTGTCTTCAACAGCCCGTTCTGTAGGTGACCGCGTGCCCCATTCCCGGCAGCCCGTCCGGCGGCCACTGCGCGACAGACATGTCCCGACCTCCTCAACACCGTGTTTTCGTTCGCCAGGCCGCGCCGCAGCCCGCCGTCCCGCTGTCCGTTCGGCAGCCGGCAGCCCGGTCGGCGGGTTAACGGCCGTCAAAACGGCTCCGGCCTTCAGGGTCGAGTGAGACGTTGCTGATTACAGGGCAGTCGGCGCCGCGGCCGGCGCCCGGCCGCCCTCCGTAATGACGCGCTAATGACGCCTCGACAGGCGGAGCCGCCATCCGGCCGCGGCCCCCGCCGGCGCACCGAGCGTGGCTGACCGGGGGTGAGTGTGCCGGTCGCTCGGGGCAGGCCACAGCCCGAGCGAAGCTGCCAAGGACGGCGATTGAGCGGGGGATGACGCGTTCGGCCGGCTCGCTCCTGTAGGCGCCGTGCACGTGGTAGGTCAGGGCCACACGCCGCAGGCAACAAGCATGCGGCGGGCGCCGCTGGTTTGAATAATAATGCAGAATAATTGAACTACGCAAATTACTGTGCAAACCCGCCACCACCATACCTTTGTGCGCGTTGTTATATACGACGCTGCATGGACACGAAATGCGAATGAACCACAAGGTGGCTCAGGCTGCGCGGAACACTGCAGCTGCCAGCCTGTATCTCTCGGAGTATCACCCGCTACCGATGTCCACGTCACCAACCAAACCCGAGCCCGCTCTACAGCAGGAGCCCGCAACGGCTCACCACAAACCAGTGAGGCGGTGCGCTACTAGCACAGTCTGGGTCGAAGCACCAACAGCCGAGCTCAGACATGGAGTCCAGACCCCTGCTGCCTCGAGCCCGGGTCCCGCCTGCCTCCACGGCACGTCAGCGGGCCTGCCAGCGATCGGTCGACACACACACACACACGCGCGTGCACTTGAACATGAACATGAACATGAACATGAACAGGAACAGGGGCGCGCGCGCGCCCGCACACACACACACACACACACACACACACACACACACACACACACACACACACACACACACACACACACACACACACACACACACACACACACACGCGCGCGCGCGCGCGCGCGCGCGCGCGCGCACGAGGTCAGTGGGTGTAACCTAACCACCGCCGCCGAGCGACCGGGTGGTCCGCGTGCTCAGCCCGGCCGCAGCCAGCCCCAGCCGTGGCGGCCGTCCTGACGCCGCCGGCACGCAGAGGACACCGGACGCGCGCTGATCGATGACATGTGGCGGCCCCGAGGTGACGCCGATCAGTCAGAGGCGCCGGGGCCGGCGGCCGGCTGCCTGCCGACGACACCCGGCCGCCAGTCGGCCCCAGATAGACTACCGCGGTCAGCGGCACGCAGCGGTAGCCGTCGTCGGCTCCTCTGGCTGCGTCCTGGTGAAGGCACCAGCCGGCGGAGGGTTAGCGCCCGGTGCCTGCAGCCTCCCCTGCACTGTGGCGCCCCCCACACAGAGAGCCACAGCCGTGGATGGGGCTCCGCACGCCTTTGGAGGTCCTCCTCCTTCCTCAGATGGACCTCAACTGACGACAGCGATCCTCCAGCATCCGACTCCGCGGGACACACCGCCTGCGCTGCAGGTGCTGCGCCTGCGACACACGGCCCACGCCCTCCCCCGCCGCTAACTCCATTAACCGATTCGATGGAAGAAGCCGCCAGCAAGACCGAAGCGGCGCCGAGACGCCGCCGGCCACGGCGGTAGATCACACGCCGCTTTCATGTATATGCATCAAAGAACGGCGGTAATTCAATTGTCAGTTACCGGGCGGTGTGCCGCGGGCACGTGGAAGCCGACCGTCCGCCACCGGGGGCGAGTTGGGCGGACGCGGGGAGGGATGGTCGGGTCGGGTCGGCGGATGCGGGGAGGGATCGGTCAGGTCTGGTCGGCGGACACGGGGAGGGATCAGTCGGGCCTGGTCGACGGACACGGGGACGCTAACCCTCCTTTCAAGGGTTAGCATCCCGTTTGGCGAGTGCGCCGCTGCGTCGGTTCGGGGCGGGTGCGGCGAGCCGAGGACGTCATCTGGCTCCCCATACGACTCGCGTCCCCACAGCTCAGATACGATCTCTGGCAATCCCGCGCTCTGCGGGGGCGCTCGCCCGCGCCACACCGCCACCCGGCTCCGCTCGGGGGTCCCCTCAGCGACCGGGCCGGGCCCACCGCTCCGTGCCCGCGGGCCACGGGCCTGAGCGGTCCACTCCGCAGCGTCTGTCACGCAGGCTCGGCGAGCGGCCGGGCCGGTACGTGCAGGCTTCTCCCGGGCCTGCGGACGTGGCGCCAGCCGAGGCCGCCCCGGCATCGGCCCGGTCATCCGTCTCACTGTCGTTCTGGCCACCGAGCGGCTGCCCGCGTCCTGGCACGGCGTCAGCGCACGGCCGCCGACACTGAATCAGACAACACTCCCGGCCGAGCAGCGGAGCTCAGCGGTCGGCGGCGCAGGCGGGCAGACACGCGTCCGGCCATCTGTGCTCAGTGAGCTGGGTGCGTCACGGGCCCGAACACAGGAGTCCTGAATTACGAGGCAGTGCTGCCGCCACGCCGGGCAATCATCCCCACGGCGGCGAGCTGGCTGCGCCAAAAGGCAGCCGGGAGGGGGTCGGGGCCTTGACACTGCGCCACGCCCAGTGGAGCCTCAGGGCACGGCTGAATGCGGCTGACAGCATGACGCGACACCCCACCGACATCCGCCATGCATACTGAGCGCTTAGCCTCTGACCCGCGCCTCGGTCAACAAAGACATCATCAGCATTTTGTATTCATCATCCAGCAACACAAAAGCCGCGGCTAAGACTGCCATGAAGTTCTTTGAATCGGCGATGGGGTGTGTTTGGTATGGGTGATTGTGAGCCCCGAGTGCACCTGGACAGGGCCGAGTTGATGCCTGTCAATGCCGCTGATGAGAGAGATGGTCTCGTCTGGTGTATGGCGACGTGGAATCCTGGTATATGGGTGGCAGCCCGTGCCTCCCCTCCTGTGATGACACAATCTAGAAGTTGAATAAAAAAATCCAAAGCACTATGTGACAAAGAGAAAACGGATATGAACGGCCTCAACGAACTTTGGGAAGGAATACACGTCGATGACGTCCCACCGGGTGTATGTCATCCACAATGATAGCGTGCTGCAGACCTACATGGCCGCCAGTGCCCCTGGCCGGTGGGGAGTTGTCCCTCCTCCCCAGTGACGAACGGCAGTATATACCACTACCACCACCATGGCCGCCGCCGCCGCCACCACGACTGCATAATCAGCCGCTGTGATTAGCTCTCCGGGAGCGGAAAACATGGAATCAATGGAACTAATCAGCGGAGGGCCGGCGCGGCCTCGGCTCGTGGCCAGGGGTGGGCCAACCTGCAGAGCGATCACCGCCGGCCGGCGCGGTGACACGCCGCCGGGCCACGCCCCGCCCAGCTCGCTCCCCCGTCCGGGTGGGGTCTGGGCGCGCGGCCGGGGCGGCAGGCCGTCTCGGGCGCTCTGGCCCACGTCGCCGGGCCTCGTCTGGTCTCAGGTGTGTGGTGGCGGCAGGGGCGGCAAGCCGTCTCGGGCGCTCTCGCCCACGTCACCGGCCCTCGTCTGGTGCTCAGGTGTGTGGTGGCGGCCGGGGCGGCGGGCCGTCTCGCGCTCTCTCGCCCACGTCACCGGCCCTCGTCTGGTGCTCAGGTGTGTGGTGGCGGCCGGAGCGGCGGGCCGTCTCGGGCTCTCTCGCCCACGTCACCGGCCCTCGTCTGGCGCTCGAGTGTGTGGTGGCGGGGGGTGAGTCGAACCTGGACTGTGATACACCCCGCTCCGTCCTTCACATCAGCCTGGCTACCTATCAACAGCTAAGAATAAAAGTCACCCGGACTAGAAGGACGTGTGAGATACGTGTCGTGTGTGAGACGTGTGAGATACGTGTCGCTTCGTCCAGCGCCCACGGTACGTGTTTGTAATCACGTTTGTGATTTCATTAAGCATGGCTCGTTACCACGAGATCTGTGTGCACTCGTAAAGCTGTCCGTCACAAGAGCGCCCACGCTTTTTAGCAAAGGACGTTGGAAATTGCCTCCTATGACGGACGTTGACAGTTGGAATCTCCCCGCATGATGGACACCGCAAGGCACCAGTCTATCCGGATTGCTAGCACCGGGCAGAACACCGACACATGGCTCAGACCGTGCAGCACATCTCCACATCTCCCATATTGGTGTCGCGCTCACCAACAGCGCAGCCCGACCAGCCCAGCGACTCGTACCTCGATGGTGTCGGACCCTGTGCATGAAGAACGGGTGCTCGAAGTAGCCTCCGAACTGGCTGCGGCGGTCCGCGGCGGCGCCCGCCCGCAGCAGCACCGCCGCCAGCGCCAGCGCCAGCACCGCCCGGCCCAGCACCAGCTCCGCGCCGCTCCGCGCCATGGCGCAGCCGGCGCTGGCCGCTATACTGCGCGGCCCGCCGGTGCCGTCCACGAGCACAATGTTATGTCCTCAGCCACGGCAGGCACCAGCCGGTCCAGAGGCGGATCCCCGTCGAAGACTCCCGGCGCTTGCTGGTCCTCTGCAGTCTTGTCGGCGGTCGGTGGGTTCGCGGCGCGCTGTTAGGTGTCCAGGGTGAGGTGGAGCTCTCCACGGCGCGCGGCCGGACACAGGCTCCCCAGGTGGTCCCAGAGGCGCCCCGATGGCTGCCTCAGGTGTCCCGACATGGCCACGGCCGGGACCTCCACGCCAGCTCCCGGTCACCAGGCGGCGCCCCTTCCCAGCTCATTCCACCCTCCCAGCTCGCCCCTGGTGCAGTCAGCCAGCGAGCTCGCGCGAGTCCCCCACGCCGCCTGAGATCGCTGTCCACGCAAGCCTCCGCACCTTATGATCCTCGTGCTCTGGCGCACCGCCACTTCCCGAGCGGAGCACGCGCCCGACGTCACCTCCCCACCCCTCCTCGCGCCTGCGGTTCCTCGACGGTCGGCGTCGACACCTGACGCGTCCCGGTGAGAGCGAGTGAGCCGTCCCGCGTCCCGGTGTGAGCGAGTGAGCCGTCCCGCGTCCCGGTGTGAGCGAGTGAGCCGTCCCGCGTCCCGGCGCGAGCGAGTGAGCCGCCCCCGCGTCCCAATGTGAGCGAGTGTGCCGTCCCGCGTCCCGGTGTGAGCGAGTGAGCCGTCCCGCGTCCGGTGTGAGCGAGTGAGCCGTCCCGCGTCCCGGCGCGAGCGAGTGAGCCGTCCCGCGTCCCGATGTGAGCGGAAGTGCGGGGTCACGGTCACGCTGTGCCGCCGGCGGCCCCGCCAATTAGGCCGGGGCCCGCGGCGGCGGAGGCCTCGATCGACGCGCCTCTCCGCCGCCGCCGAGCGTAAGACCGGCGCCGAGCGTCTCCGGCGGCCACCGGCGCGAGAGACGCGTCACTGACGTCTCGTCAAACGACGGATGCGCCTGTGGACAGGGATCTGACGGGTCCATCTGAGTGGCGGCCGCGATAACTGCTCTGGTCTCGTCCAGTCGGAGAGCCCTCCCACAGCCAGATGTGCAGGACTCGTCGAAGGCCGCGCCCGGCGATATTACCTAAATGATGGGCTCTATTAAGGTCCGTTTCGCCACATACACCCCTTTTGGTCTCACCCTCCCCCTCCAACCGAGGCCAAGGTCGAGCGGAAACAGTGTGCGGGGTCCAGCTGCTGGAACGGGAGGGGGAGGGGGCTGATCCCCCCCAGTGGACCAAACAAAACGGTCTCCTGCCCGCGGCAATGCCACACACAGTGTATATTTCGCACGTCAGCTGTCGGATGGTGGCCAAACTACCCCGCCCGGACCACCTACGCACAATGGACGAGCCGTTTGCCTCAGGGCGCGTGACCGCTAGTGCTCTATATAGCGCGACACATCTGCCCCCGACAGCTGTGGTGCTGCGCGGGCATTCAAGTGAAGCACATTAAAATATAAAACCGTTCCACCGGCAGGAAGACAGTAAAAATCCTCCAGGCCCTGCCAACGCGATTTTTTTTACTCGAGAAACACCTGGCTGAATTCGCTTCGTAATCCCCAACAGCTAGGCGAAACAACAGCTCTATTCAGGTCCCCACCCACTAACCGCCATCCATCTCTGTCAGACGGGGCGGCGGAACGGCTCGTGGGAGCCAGGTGGCCGGAACCACGGCACGGTTCCCCTGGCCGAACATGACGACTGGCCGCTCGCGTCATCCCCGACCGGCGCCCTGATGACGACTCACTGCCCGCTGTGATAACGCTGTGATGACGTCCCCCACGATGGCGCCGCATTGGCCGCCGTAACGGCGCCAGATTGCAGAACGTAACGCCGCAGCGCCGAGCGTCACAACAGCGTGACGTTACACAGCCGACCGCGAGGACAACGCTGACGCATTGTGAGGCTGAGCCACGCTCGTGAGGCCAGGAGTTCCAGATGTACAGCAGGCACGCCGCGCACTGCGGAAGCTGCACCCGGGTACTGATGCTCATCATCCGGATCTGATTGAAAGCGGCCGTTACTCGACTAACATCCGTTGCCTCCCTAGGGCATACAAGGTTAGCCACATAGTAGTAGCGCCCACACATCACGTCTTTTCCGGATCGTTAAAATCGCAATTCCCGGTTATCCGCCAGGTGACTGGAAGCAGGGCTTAGCATTCCCCCCTCCTCCTACCCCGGCCGCTCGACCACGGGGAGCCTGTGTCTCTGGACCCGCACTGACCACACTGCCCGGACGCGCACCACCAGGTCACCGGCCACCGCACGACACACACCAGCGGGGGCGTGCCTTCTGCGCTGACACCGGCACGCGACTGCTGGCCGGCCAGCCCAGCCGGCCAGTCGCCGTCGATTTACGGACCCGCCGCTAGGCGGCTCTAGCGTCGGCAGCGGACAGCCGTCGGTCTGCGCGGCGGGCCGTGCGGGTGATCTTCAGCTCCGAGCTCTGAGCTCAGCTCTGAGCCCCGAACTGAGCAGTCAGTGGTGGATGGACTCCACGACTGTCAGAGGACGGTAGGCCGCCGTCGTCTCCGCGAGACGCCGCACCGCTGGCTGCGAAGGCAGGCGGGCTGGCGGAAAAGAAGCCAGCGAGCCGCACACCGCAGGTTCTGCCTCGTCCTTCCAGTTAGCCCAGGCTGGCAGGGGGCCCGCCAGGCTGCCAGCAGGAACGGCACCGCGCCCGTGGCGGAGCGTCCACGCGCACCACCCCGCCGACAGCAGCGCCTCGGCCGGCAGCTCGCCCTCCGCACTCCTCCCGGGCGGAACATTCCGGCCGTGCGGCCTGGCGGATCGGCGCGCCGGGCAGTCGCACGGTGGCGGGAGGGCGAGGCTCGTTACGCCGGACCACCCTCGGCCACCGGCCGGAATTGTCGCAGCCTGGCTGCGCCACACTGCCTTGACAGTTCGGATGGGAGGTGAGCCGTGGTACCACAGGCAGGACCATTGGATCCGAGCCGCAGCTCGCGTGAAGCTGGGGTTGTTTTGGGTGTGTATTGACGCTTTCATTAGCGTTCGCTACAAGCATGAGGCAAGGTCAAACATCTCACCAATACCTTGTTCACGCATAGTCACACACAGTAACCAGAGGTACAATAGAGCGGGAGAGAGAGGGCGGGGTACCGCACCAGCCACCGGCCGTGCGGCAGATGAGGTGCAGAGGTACAAAAGAGCGGGAGAGAGGGGGCGGGCCACCGCACCAGCCACGGGTGGGGCAGCAGGAGAGGTACAGAGATACAACAGAGCGGGAGAGAGAGGGCGGGGTACCGCACCAACCACCGGCGGCACAGCAGGGAGAGGCCGTGTCGGCGCCCGGCGTCCGAGGTGCACCAGTGCCGGCGCCTCGCGGCCACGGCCTCCGGAGCCGGTGCGGGCCGGGCGCAGCTGAGGGTCGGACAATTAGGCAGGCCGGCGCACAACAGCGGCTGGCGGCGGGACACGGCCGCGCCGGCGGCCGTCCCGGCGGTGCTGCCCGTCAGGGCCGCCCGCCGAGCCGCCCGGCGAGGTCGAGGAAGTCATCACGGCGCGCCGGTGGTGACGGCCGTCCAGCCTCGCATCCCATGGCTCCCAGAGGTCACGCGCGGACGCATCGCAATGGCGCTCTGTCCGATCGTAAAGGCGAGCGGAAAGGTGCCTCGAAACATCCATTGTCACATTCATCGTTGCTGATGCGACCGTTCGAAATCACCGGCTGGCTTTGAAATTAAGTGAAGCAGCATTCCGCATTCTGCGATTGGTCCTGTTACACGAATGCTTGAGCTTTGAGGCGCAGCTTGAGACCGGAGGGAGGTAAAAACCCGTCTTGAAGGATGGCATGGCGTGCCTGACAGAACTTAGGACCGATAGTACGTCGGTAATAATTCTGCAGGTTGCAGTTCTTCGGTAGTATGTAAGTGAATACAACGCGAGACGTTAAATATATGGACGATGTATATGCAAAGCGATAGCCAATTGAACCTGAGACTTGCATTCAGAGCAGCAAGTCCTCACAGTAAGGCATCCTTCCTACCCGGCCTGCAATCCAAACAAGACGTTCATCAGAGTTGCATAGTTTACGCCAACATAATCTAGATTTAGTCTCCAGATTTCGACGAGCTTGATTACCATACCCGAGCGATAATTACAAGGAGAAAAACATCACCTCACATTCTTCAGGATAAGGTGGAGTGTGGCCGTCCCGTCACAGTTGTGCGCCACAGGGGTTTGTCCCAAGCAAACCCTGCAAACCGCCCGCTAAATCCCCACCAATGAGCGTGTCAGCCTTCAGCGTGCGTCCCGCCGCGCGCGACGGCAGTTCCGGGCGCTGCAGCCTCGCCTCCCCAACTGCGGGGCAACAGCCACGCACCAGCGCGGCACAGTTCCACCGGCCCCCGGCGCGGCGGCCCGACTGGAGGCTGGGAGGGGTTACAGGATGAAAAGCCAAAAACAAAAAGTCAAAGGACAAAAAGGCAAATGGCAAAATTCAAATGGCAAAACGTGGAACAGGATCAAAGTCAAATGCAAAAGGGGAAAAGCAAAAAAAGTGAAAAGAACAAAAAGCTAAATGACAAAAAGTCAAACGGATAAAGGTCAAATGCAAAATGCCAAACGGCCAAAAAAGTCAAAGGCGGTAAAAAAAACGACAGGATCAAAGTCAAAAAACGAAATGCAAAACGGGCAAAAAGTCAAATGGATGCAAGTCAAAAGCGACAACAGTTTAAAGCTAAAAGTCAGACAACGAAATGTCAAAAGGGAATAACGTAAAATAGACAATGGCAGAAAAAGCTATAAAAATCACTTTTCTAAATTTAACATGGCCTCAAATCACACCGAAGGCTTCTGGCCAGGCGTTTTCGGGGGGGGGGGGGGGCTAAGCTGGGGGATATGAAGGGCCCACCTCGTTCAGCCAGTTGGGATAAGCCAGTTATCGGCTGTGTAAATCCGCAAAAGAAGCGTAGGCCAGGTTCACGCTTTGAGTCGAAAAAGGGCCCTCTCGCGTGATCAACTGCAGGGGCGTAGTTTCTCGAAATGGTTGGGGGGGGGGAGACTGAACAGTGAAAAATGACCCAATCTTGCCAAAATGTACCAACAAATATGTTTCTTTCGGATTTGACTTACTTTTCCTAAAGTTCAGCGGAATGAAGCACATGTAGAGAGGGGAGGGGGGGGGGGCGGGCTGAAGCCCCTCTCCAACTAGATAAGAAACCACACCC
The DNA here is from genome assembly GCF_011947565.3 of Pollicipes pollicipes. Classification (NCBI taxonomy): domain Eukaryota; kingdom Metazoa; phylum Arthropoda; class Thecostraca; order Pollicipedomorpha; family Pollicipedidae; genus Pollicipes; species Pollicipes pollicipes. The sequence goes on from NW_023596901.1 coordinate 295,965, forward strand.
TTGAGTAAGCGTAACTCACGATGGTCTTTCGCGATGTCATGTTTTTTTAGCTTATCGGCTTTGGATCCATTCCACTACAGCAAGCCATGTCCATAAACCAGCATTTCTCCAACGACCGGTACCATGGATCTTGAGGTATGGAAGAACCTTTTTGGCGGTTTCGGACTCTGGAATAAATGGAGTCTCCTCGCAGAGAATCCTCCTGGGCGAGGCTACCTGATGGGTCTCTTGAGCTTTGGCGGAAAGAAGACAAGGGAACCCGCACGACTTTAGCAGCATTCTCTACTATCTTTTCTCTATATTTGACCTTTATTTTGGACTTTCAGGCATTGGGCTTCCTACCATTTGGCTTGTCATTCTTTTGACTTGTTGACGTTTGACTTAAATTTAGTTGACTCTTATGCCTTTTGACTTTTTGCCTGCTTGTCATTTTGTGTTTGACGTTTATTCTTAAGGCTCTGCTATTTGTCCTTTTTACTTTTTGGCGTTTTGGCTCTTTGCCTTTTTTCCATTTCTCTTTACCCTTGTATGGATTTTTGTCACCAGACTTTAGGTCATTGGACTTTTTGTCCTTCGGCTTCTTGGCGTTTCATTTTTTTGTCCGGCTGCCGGCGAAGACACAACGGACGCGAGAGACCCGCACACATCTCAGGGAGCGCGGGCTGGAGGCGGCGGCGCGCCCATGGCCGGTGCATAGCTGGCGCCGGTTAGTGGGACTCGTAGCAGCGCACGCTGTCGCGCAACACTCAGCCACACGCAGCGGTGCTGAGTTAATGCGTCTCGTGCGGCGCGAACAGCGGAGGACGGCACCACGCGGTGCTTTAGTGGAGGACCACGCTGTAAACGTCGGGATAACTCGAACGTAAGCCAGGACGGCGGATGGAGGTGACCTGTGCAGTCTGACCATTTTATTGAAATGGCCCCCTGCCTTTATAAAGTGGAAGCTAAGCAGCACGGCATATGATAAGCGACGACAAACGGACAACGGTTTACATCTTCTTTGTTGACGATTCAACGACACAAATGGCATGAGGGTCAGGTCGCTGGATTAGCATTAGCATAATTATCGTCCAGCTGCAAATAAAACAGTCTGTACAGAGATATGGGGTTAGCTCTGGTTGTGTCTCTGAATATATTTTGCTCGCAGACATCTAAGGTATAGTCAGATACACCCTGTTCAACAAACGCCACGGCACTTAACTCTGCGGGTTAGTTAACATCTACGCGGACCTCGCCAAATTCCTTCCACTAAAGGCTTGGCTAACGCCTCCATGGAACTGGCCACCTTTGTAAAATAAAGGGTTTATGAATTCTGACTATCTGAATCGCCAATGTTACTAAAACATCATGCATGCCACACAACGGGCTCACCTATGTCATAAAACACTCGCAAAAACATTACCAATTCGTGAACCGTGGTACTTGAGATGCATCTAAGGGCCTAAGACACCACAAGCCCGCTGCAGAACAGGACAGCGGGAGTGCACATGAGAGCCGAATGGGCAGTGAGTGCACATCAGAGCAGAGTGGGCAGTGAGTGCACATGAGAGCGGAGTGGGCAGTGAGTGCACATGAGATCGGAGTGGGCAGTGAGTGCACGATGAGGGGCAGGAGTGGGCAGTGAGTGCACATGACGGCGGAGTGGGCAGTGAGTGCACATGAGATCGGAGTGGGCAGTGAGCTGCACTGGAGGGCAGATGGGCAATGAGTGCACATGAGAGTGGAGTGGGCAGTGAGTGCACATGAGAGCGGAGTGGGCAGTGAGTGCACATGAGAGCGTGCTGCACACCGCGCAGCTCGCTGCGCCCTCAACAGTCGCAACAGACCTACGCGATGTAGTTGGGTCATAGGTCCACTTGAGGTGATCACATGAACCACATGCTCGTGTTTTCCTGTCTGGACATCTCAGCTGTGCACAGGCGGCCATTACGTCATGACCATGCATGTGTTGCAGGCTCTGATGCCATGCGACATAACCATTCCCAAAAACGGCTGCCGTGCATCAGCTCGGATCAACGGCAGACCCCAGCGTGAATTACGGAATGGATTCCAGTACCTCAATTTGGAGTCCTGGATCTCAAATCCCGGATCGATCATACCGGTTCTGATCTAGATCAGACTGGAATCCAATTTTGCTTGTAGTTGTCCCGGAACGCAGAGCCCATTCTCCTTTTACGGGGGTCGTCACGAGGTGAAGAGCTCTGATCATTATCATCAGCGTGTCGAATAATCTTCCAGGATAAACACTGCGTTATCGAATCATGGCACGTGATTTCCAACATCCATTCCGACAGACAGATCTGTCATACTCGAAGTCAAGCTTGACAGCCAAGGTCAAGCTTGGTTGAGCTGACTGAGTCCCAAAACGCACGCCTCGTTGTTACTCAAGACGGTTTTTAGCGAGGTAGTTGTATAACATTTCTGTCCTGATGGCAATCCATCAAAGGCTGTTCCTGTTCCTGTTCTCTACCTGAGTGATTCATCACATTCACATTTCATTAACTTACTATGGTCAGGTTTTACAAGCTGCGTCGCAGCATACGGATTGCTGCCCGATTTAGGACAGGTTCCGATCCAGATCCCCTTCGAATTTGGCAGTGCGCAGTGCGTTTTCAGGAACACTGGGAACCAGGCGTCATCGCCATGATCCACGTGCCTGGAAAGCAATGGGCTCTGGTGGTCACCGACAACAGCACTAGGTGCACGCTCCAGCCTACAATCAGCTGGCCCGCCCCCCCCCCCCCCCCCCCCCTCCTACGGCATTGATTGGTTGCGCTCGTGTTATGCGGGTTAGCATCCGCCCACTGCAGGAGGGGCCGGGTCGCCGTTACTGGGAGGCAAACTTTTTTATTGCCGAGCCAACTTGGTGCGAAAAGGGCGCGGGAATGTCCGCCCAGACGGCGGTGGATTTCTCGCCCAGGCGACTCGCCTGGGCCGGCCGAGCCTCTCGCCTGGGACGGTGGTCGAAGCTCTCGCCTGGGACGGCCGAGCCTCTCGCTTGGGACGGCCGAACCTCTCGCCCGGGACGGCCCAGCCTGCCGCCTAGGACGGTCGAACCTCTCGCCTGGGACGGCCCAGCCTGCCGCCTAGGACGGTCGAACCTCTCGCCTGGGACGGCCCAACCTCTCTCCTGGGACGACCGAGCCTCTCGCCTGGGACGGTGGTCGAACCTCTCGCCTGGGACGGCCGAGCCTCTCTCTTGGGACGGCCGAACCTCTGTCCTGGGACGGCCAAGCCTGCCGCCTAGGATGACCGAGCCTCTCGCCTGCAACGGCCGAACCTCTCGCCTGGGACGGCCGAACCTCTCGCCTCGGACGGCCCAACATGTCGCCTGGGACGGCCGAACCTGTAGCGTAGGCCGGCCGAACCTCTCACTTGGGGCGGCCCAACCTCTCGCTTGAGACGGTCGAGCCTCTCGCCTGGGCTTCAGACCGCTTGCCTGGGACAGTCGGACCTCTCGTCTGGGACCGCCGAACGTCTCGGCTGCGGCGGGCGTTCTCGTCCGGTCACGCCTGGCCGGAGGTCGCAGGCGTGGCTTCGTGAGCCGCCGCCGGCGCCCGCCGTCTCCCGGCCGCCACCATTGATCCTCAGTTCGGTGACCCGTGCACGCCATCATCCATTCCGCGGGGATTCCCCCGCTGAAAGGTAAAGCCGCCCGCTGATGGAGGCTCGCCGCCGTCCTTGTCAAGGCGGACGCGGTTGCGCAGGAGGGGATGCAGGAGGAGCTCTGTGAGGAGTGACCATTGGACTGCGGAACCGTCGGTCGCCGTGAGTGGCCGGCCTGCAATTACTCTCCGGCGCACTCCCAACGGATCTAAGCTTCCGTTGACTACACAGCAGCGGAGTTCAATCAGTTAACAGGAGGGGAAAGGCGTTCACAAGCTCGAGCGGGGGCGTTCACAAGCTCGAGCGGGGGCGTTCACAAGCTCGAGCGGGGGCGTTCACAAGTTCGAGCGGGGGCGTTCATGAGCTCGAGCGGGGGCGTTCATGAGCTCGACCGGCGGCGTCCACAAGCTTGAGCTTAACAGGACGCCGCCGACGAAGAGGCCGGTGCGTCTGCATTACGAGTCTCGTCTCACCTTGATCTGCCGTTCCGCTCATTGGTCAGGGGCCAGGCCGGCGATGGCCACGAGTTCCTGGTGCCATTAAATTCGAGGGACCAAGTATGGAATGACTTGTACAAATGTGCGCTCCTCTTCCCTCAATGGCAGTCTATTTTGAATGCGGCTGACTAGATCGCAGGCAAGATTGTTCGATTTGTGGGCTAATTCTAACTCGTAGCATGCATCTTAATATGTAAATATATCTCCATCTCGCATCTAGAATGTATGTTATTTCATACGAGCACCTTCGAGACCGTAGGTACGTTCAAATTTTTCGGGTTGTAGACAAGTCTGCATGAAACCGTACCTTGAAAACGGTGGAATCCTACACCAACAGCTGGTAGGATACTGAATTCACTAAGCAGCAAAGGGGCTGATACTTTCTCCTTGCGAATAGCCTCAACAACCAGCTATGACCACAACAGCTGCCAAGATGTGCGAGAGTTTGTCGGTCACGACCAGACCAGACCCCCGATTTCCTGAAAAGGCCGCCGAGGCAACACGAAGACTCAACAGTCTAAAGGCAGAGATCTCCACCAAAACGACCAGAAATCACAAGCCTCTATAACGAGACCCCGTTTTCGGCGAGGGTTCGGCGTGGGCCGAGCTCGAACCCGGCAACAGGCGCTCGAGGGTGATGATGACGTCAGTCGGGCAGGCGCTCCGCTAGCATTCAATTGGCCAGCTCCGACAGCAGGCGTTATTAACACGCTGTCATCGGCGTGATTCGCCTACGGCGCAGCGCTATTTATGCAAGCCATTGAGCGGCTAGAGATGCATACCAAGCGGCTGCAGAAGAATGACGCAGTGTGTATATTTCATAGATCAACGAGAAGTGATTAGCCCGGGAGAAGAGCGCTAGCGGCCACAACAGTAAACAACAAGATGAAGGGAGATATCTGAGCGAGAGATTTCACCGAGCAACTGAGATAACAGAGCAAAAAGAGGGAGCACATATATAAACAACACAAAACCGGCCGGCAATTTACCACGTTGACTTAATTTGTAGCATACGCCCCAGTCGTATATATGACAGTAGCTGTGCTCTACGTTCGTCTCAATGTCCTCTGCCAGAGGCTTCCAACGGGGAGGGGATTAACCCTTCAAGAAAGAATACAAGGGTTTCAGGGGGATTGCGATGTCGGCAAATAAGTCAGCGTAAAAAATATACTCGTCCAGACGGCGCCAACAGGCAGGTACTGACTGCAAGGTAAGGTTGCTTCACATCATGCCCTGCACCACTTGCAGAGTCGAAAATGTCTCCTGTGGTAGCCAAAAACAGTGATTCCACAACAAACGTTGAATTTGCATAATTCATTTCGTTCGCTCACATGGAGTGTTCAGGCACGAGAAAGATACCGAATGTTGAATTGTGTGGCTGATTCGCGTGGCCAAATACATTCCCTGTGCAGAACATTTTTCTGGACCTACCAACCGCCTGCCTGTTATTGTTTACAACAAGAGTGAGCACACACACACATGCCCGGTTAATTGAATTTGGTTGTTCGGTTCGAGTGAAATCACCATTCATTCCATCCTTAGGGGATAAATCTTAAAAAAGTAGGAAAACACTGACCAAGAACGCCCACTCGAGGGTGCAGCATGGCTGTGTCGGCGCGTGAGGTCAGCAGACCCGCACCCACCCTCAAACCAGACGCTCCGGCCGTCGGGAGCAGCGTCCGGGCCACGCGTGCGATAGACAGCCGGTCGTGCCCACCCCAGCCTCAGTCACGGCCAGCCGCCGTCAGTCACAGGGGCCGGCGCCGAGCGCGGCCGGACGTCGGCGCCGAAACGGCCGCCGGCACCGGTCCGGACCCGCTCAGGGCCCTCCTAAGTGTCCCGAACGGCGCCAGGTAAGTGCGCCGTGACGGGGCCGTCGCCGCCGACGGCTGACGGTCGCGCGAGGCTCGCCGTCGGCCGACGCGCCGCCGACGGCTCCAACGCCATGCCACGGCGCGGTGATCGATGAGCGACATGGAGCTGTCGGCGTGCTTTGTTCGCGGCGGCGCCGCCGTTCAGCACCGATTTGAGGCCTGTTACGGCGCACCACGGCGGCTTTCGATGGCTACGAGGAAACGTGCCGGGCGGCGCTTCGATGCAGCAGCGGCGTGACGGCCCGCGGGCCGACGCACAGCGGGCCGCGAAGAGCGACGGAACGAGAGATTCGAGGGTCGTTCCTGAACCGAGGGTGCCACGTTCGATTCTCCGTTCGAAAAACTTTCAAAGGCCTCAGCTTCACCGGAATTGAGAGTTTAATCGCTCAGAGAATATGAGCGTTGGCCAAGTATATCGACAACCTGATGTTCTGTACGTAATCCACGCATCCCCTCGCCCGACTGCATAGGAAATACTTCAAAAACATTTTTCACCACACTTTTGTATGTAATTAGTCACACTCCAAACTACTGCTTGCAAGAAGGCCAGAAAGAAACCTCACAAAGCATGCCTATCTTGTATCAAAACAATACCTTGAATTATCTGCGGCATCTCGAAACAAAACTAGTGTACACACGACACATATTTCGGTAATGTGGTAGCTAAAACAGGTTTAGCAGGTTCAAACAGGAGCTTTTTCACTAGTACTTTGCGGTATATACAAAACAACAATGCAACGACAATCGAATCGCGGCACGCATTTTCACAAGATTCTTTTTGCGCTGCGCTGTTTTGAAATGGCCTGAATCAATCAGCACGCAGCAATGATATGTGCCGAAGACTTCGGGAACATAAAAGGCAACAAACCCGCAGCACAACTCAAGCATACATGCTAAGCGTTTAACACCCCGCCAGTTGTCAAACAGACCACGGTAAGTCGCAAGGTTGCCCAAGAAAGCATACGTACGCATTACCACTGCATGCCCGGATGGCGGAGCCGGTACTGGGACCCAGTCGGTACGCAGCCTGCCGCTTCCGAAGACGACCGACCTCCAGTCGACATGACATGGACGTACGGCAGCACGCGCGCGGCGGCGCGTTTTTCAACGAAACCCGGGCCCTGTTTGTTCAGAGCCTGTCGGCGCCACCATTTCCCCACAACGGCGTCGCATGGTGCGTAATCATTTCTCCAAACATTCGCGCTCGCACGTGACGTGAATTTATGGACAGCGCGAGCGCCGACTCTCCGCTTCCGGTTATTGCTGAGCGGCGCAAAAAGGCGGCTGAGGAACAGAGACGTCATGGCGGCCACCACAGGGCGGCGGGACTGGCTGGCCGACCCTGCGTCATGTCTCTCTGTCTCTGGCTATGTCTCTGTGTCTGTGTCTGTCTCTGTCCCTGTCCTAGCCTCCGTCATGCCTCTCCGCCTCTGTGTCTCTGTCTCTGTTTCTGTCTCTGTCTCTGTCATGCCTCTCTGTCCCTGTGTCTCTGCCTCTGTCTCTGTCTCTGTCCCAGCCTCCGTCATGCCTCTCCGCCTCTGTGTCTCTGTCTCTGTCTCTGTTTCTGTCTCTGTCTCTGTCATGCCTCTCTGTCTCTGTGTCTCTGCCTCTGTCTCTGTCTCTGTCCCAGCCTCCGTCATGTCTCTCTGTCTCTGTCTATGTCTCTGTGTCTGTCTGTGTCTGTGTCTGTGTCTGTGTCTGTGTCTGTGCCTGTGTCTGTGTCTGTGTCTGTCTCTGTTTCTGTCCTAGCCTCCGCCATGCCTCTCTGTCTCTGTGTCTCTGTCTATGTCCCCGTCCCCGTCTCTGTCTCTGTCTCTGTCTCTGCCTCTGTCTCCGTCTCCGTCTCCGTCTCCGTCTCCGTCTCCGTCTCCGTCTCCGTCTCCGTCTCCGTCCCTCTCTGGCCAACGTCTCCTGGAGCGGGCGATGGTCGGAAAACCCCACCGGAACGAGCGACACCATTACGCGAGACGGCGCGCGGCCGCCCTCCTCCCGGCTCATTCCAGGCGCGCTTCCCACGCCCTCACACGCACAGCGGCGCTCCCGAGAGCCGCGGCCGAGGATCGGGCGGCGATCATGCCTCGCGATACGCCCCGGTCCTCGGAGCCATCCGCGGCAGCCTCTCCGGCAGCCGTCGCCGCAGCGGACAGGCGCATTTCTCGCCGACCGTCCACCGGCGGCGGCGGCGCGGTGGATAGCGATCGCCCTCACTTTTGTCTGCGGGCGGGCCGGAGGTGGCGGGGTGGAGAGGACGGGAGCCAATGGCCCGAGCAGCCCGAGCCCAAGCAGGTTGGTACGCCCCCAGCTCCCCAACGGGACGTGTGCTTACCCAATACATGCTGGGGGTCGGTGGTGATGCGGCGGCGCCAGCGTCACCCTGGCATAGCCATTCATCACGGAGTGTCGCATCATTCACATGCGAAGGACGCCGCATTCTGTTTAGCTGAAGGCGCCAGTGCTGAGGGGCGACTAGGGACCGCTGAATGTTAATTCATAGACAGGACTGACGACTAGACAGGACTGACGACTGAGTGTGAGCTGGCGTGTTATTCCTCCGGGAGAGGGGGGGGAGGGGGGTCAACTGTCAACAACTCCGGCCAACTGTCAACCCACCGCCGCAATATCGTACTTTGCATTGTCATATATAATACTAATCGACGTCCTGATGAAGGTCTACAAAAATGCGTTGAACGCTGCTCCACTCACAAAATGATCGCATCTCTCATCTGAAGTTTGTGTGCGTCGGACGTCATAATACCTAATTCCATGTCCTTTCCATGTACTGCTGCGCGATACGCGCAAATGGTGAAGGTTGCAAAACGGCGTCACATGTACGTTTGCACTGACGTACCCGTGCACAGCGCGCACGGTCGGGAGCAGCCGCAACAAGCGCAGACACAACATGGCCACCCCATGGGCGTGTGGTGAATGGCGTCGTTATTGCCACAAGTTCCTTATGCTCTACTTCGCTACAGCTGGAATGCTCAGGACACGGTTGCGGGGCTTCTCTCTCATTTACTTGTTGCCACGTACTCCCGTTTACCTAGTCCCCAAGACTGCTTCCGTTCCACAGGGTAGCATGTCAAGCCACAGATGGAGATATCCTTTATGACCTTAAACACCAGCTTATAAACGGAATGGTCATACTGCAATGTTAGAGAGTGTAACGGTACAGCAATTTGCGATATCCGTGACGGGGCGACCTCGTAAACGAGACACCAATTGAGCGGAGCGGTCAGCGTTGCGCGTGCGCGCGTCGCGTGCGAACGATGAACAGGGTGAGGGGCCTAATTTGCGCGCGACGCGCTCGCGGCATATGAACCCTATATGGAGCATTGTTTCTTTTTCAAGCTACATTGTAGATGCGTTGCACTTTCACCAGTAAGGCACCAATTAGTAATTGTACAGCATCTACCCCATGGGTCGCCCAGCGGTTGTACACCGTCAGGCTCGTCTGCTGCTCTGTGCCGCTGTGCAGGGACCCCGGCACGCGTGTTGCACCTGTCGCTCCTGCCCGACTGTGCGGCGGGCGGCGGCCGCTCTGCGTCGCCACGCGGGGGCGGCGGGCGGCACCGCCGGCTGGGCCATATCTCAGCGGCCCGCGCAGGCCGCGCCGCTCTGAACACGGCTAGGCCAGCCAGCGCTCCGTGATGAATAGCGGTGCGGAACGCAATAAAATCGGAAACGAGCAGCCGTCGTGCAGGGAGGCCCGTCGAGCCAGCGGCGCGCCGGCCCACGAGCCCCGCCGGCCGCCGCCGGCCCACCTGGCCACAGTCCGGCCCTGGCAGGTCACCTGCGCCCAGAGGCCGCCGCCGGCCCACCTGGTCACAGTCCGGCCCTGGCAGGTCACCTGCGCCCAGAGGCCGCCGCCGGCCGCGACGAAGCGATGACTTTCGCTCGGCCTTTAAGTGGTTGGTGATGTAATATGTTTATTTGGTCCGCTAGGCTACTGCTTTGTGTTGCACCGTGTTTTCAACATCATGCACGGTCTCTGGCTGAGGCAATACGCTGGAAGGCAACTATCCTCTTCAAGGCAAACAACTCGATATAGTTCAGAGGGCCACTGATCAGCAAACTAACACGGGATCAAACACGGCGTTCTCAGGATTAATTGGTACCCAGATCCGTTTCTGACTCGTTTGGTGTCTCCGTTCCACTTGACGGCCACGAGGCGAACGGAGCCAACTCTCCACTTCAATACAAGAGAAAGTGTTCGGCGACAGTTGAATAGCTATTGCCATTGAACAGCTCGAAAGTGTTTGGAGGGGGTGCATTGGTCGGTAAGTTGGTGCAGAAGGTGGTGCCCTTCCTCACTGATCTCCTCCCGATCAGCGAGTTTCGTGCCTTCCTGCCTCGTCATCGCGCAGCCCGTACCTGGCAAGAGCAGCAGGTCCTCCGAGCAGCGGACCAGCTGGGCCAGCACGGCCACCAGCAGCGCCCGGACCACGCCGGTCGCCATGGCTCCCGCCTGAAAGCCGAGCACGCGGGGTCAGCGCGGGTCAAGGTCGCTGGCGGCGCACGTTACAGCAGGGCGCACGAGTGCATGCACACGGACGAGTGCGAGGCAAGGCCACTTTTATTGTCAGACACGGTCGCTCCGTGGTTTGCTCCGCTAAAGCGCTGAGGCTTAAGCACCGACACGGTCGTGCTCTGACAGCGGTGTGTGATCCCGTATGGAGCAGGTGTGATGATGACCGGCACGGTGATGGTGATTGGGGATCGAAACACCACGTCGACGACCACGCGCCCTTGCGATAATCGTAGTTACGCCACAGGGAGGCTGCTGACGCATGTTGATAACTGGAGATGCCGATGGCGAGACATTAGGCTCTGGAAGTGTGGCTGGGTAGTGAACGCATGCATAACCAGGTAGCACGCCCCTTGCCCACGGATGATGCGCATGTCATGACTGCATCCCGAGTTGGTATTCTTTGCATTCAGGCTGCATTATTTGCGTGTCCGTATTTTCTCGATGTTGACTTCCCCTTCCGTACTCCCCTCTAAGCCGGTTTGTCATTATCTCATTTTTAAAAAATAAATATTGAAAATCGAAAGGCTGAACCTAACACCAAGCCCCTCTTCTTCGGGCATTAATTACTTGCTGAAAATGACTACGTTGCTCAATAAAGGACTAGTTCGTACATGATCATTCATAAATGATAAATGAAATTCGAAACTTGCATGATTCATGAATGATATCACATTTCAACGCTACCGTTCGTCAAAGTAAAGTGGGTCAGATCTGTTAAGAGAAAGACATGTGGGAAACTTCAGGTTGTCGAGCCTTTGGCTCACCCAACCCCTTCATCCCACCATTGCCAAAAATAGACACCCCTTGACTTCACCCAGTCGCCACAAAACAGTGAAGGACAAAAGGGCTATGACCAAAGCAAACCGCCTAAAACAATGCTCGTGCCGCCTTCAGGAACACGGGAAAAAGTCCTTCGCTACCCTGGCCACATCCGCCAAGCGCTCTGCCGCGAGCGTCACGCCGCTGTTCGGCTTCGGTGCGCCGCCTCGGGCGGCATCGAACAGCGCTAATCTGGCGGCACGTCAGCGGCCGACAGCCACACCGGCACGGCGGCGAGACCGTGCGGCTTCGGCGGAGCGTGGCCCGCTGGGAACACCGCTGCGGCTGGCGGCACGGACGGGAGGCGGCTGGAGGGACAGCTGGAGAGACGGCCGGGAGCGTGACTTGGGGCATGGCTGGAGGGACATCTGGAGGGACATCTGGAGGGACGGCTGGAGGGACAGCTGAGAACGTGACTGGGGGCAAGACTAGGGGGACGACTGGAGGGACGGCCGGGAGCGTAATTGGGAGCGCGGATTAGAACACGGCTGAAACAACGGCTGGGGGCACAGCCTAGGTCATGGGGAGGGGGAGGGAAGCTTCCTTCTATCCCTTCACGTAACCTCGGATCCCCCAGTGTTTGGTCTTTTCAGTATCTAAAATCACCAAAATTTCACCGACACCAAAGTAAAAAAATCATCAGAATTTTGCCGTAATCTCGTCTTAGGCTCCCAATAAACTGTGCGGCTGTGTTCCTGGCTGGGAAGACGGCTCAGGTGGGACGGCACCGCAGTCCGGGCCCGCCTCGTCACCCTGGTCGTCGTGCACGGACGCGCACCGCAACCAAATACCGACTGAAACGCGATCCGCAGCCTTCACCACTGACACGGTGCCCCAAATCTCGTCCGGATCGCATGTCGCACACACTCGGCCTCGCAATGCGACATGTCGACGCCGACGCAGATCCGGACCTCGTGTCGACAGCTGGCACGCAGAGGGCGAGCGGTCGGTCAGGTGAAATGGGGTGGTCTGTGCGAGAACGAGGGTGTGCAGAGAGCATGCGGTCGGTGAGGTGCGGTGAGGCGGTCTGTGCGAGAGCGCGAGGGCGTGCAGAGGGCGTGCGGTCGGTGAGTTGAGGTGACGTGGTCTGTGAGAGAGCGCGAGGGCGTGTGGTTACAGGCGTAGAGTGGGATGGAGACGGGTGGAGAATTCGTCCCATGCGTTCTGTCTGAAAAATCATGTCGCATCTTAATTGGGAAAAGATTTTGAACTCAGCTAAAGCACGCTTACTTTCCAAGGATGGGCGAAGCTACTGCGCAATGCTCAACGACAACGTCTGACTGCGTCCGGGAAGTGCAACGCACCTTTGGCATGCAACTTAGCATACACCCAAGCATAACACGATAAAACACATCGGGGCCAACACCATACATAAACCAGTCCAAGGAATTGCAACACAGCAGGGGGTGTGGTTCACTGTTCAATTCGGGGGGGGGGGGTCCAGCCCTCACCCCACCTACCCACACACACATTCAATTCGAGAATAATGTGGGCCAATTTCCGGAGTGACCTATTTGAGGGGCGGACATTTTGGGGGAGGTTTCTGTATTTTGACCTGTTCAGCCCCAATAAATGTTGCGAAGTTACGCCGTTGCAACGCAGCAGCAGCCAACACAGACAAACACAACAGCGGAGGAGTCCAGGCCAGACCTGAAGCAATACATGATCAGTCTGGCTCAGTATGGCTCAGTATGGTCCAGTCTGATCCACAACACGGCACAAAACGTAATCACAAGCATGCGTTTAGAGCACATCCACGTACAGATGGGATCTGAATGTGCTCGGGTCGAGAGTCGAAACACGAGGCGAATGGAAGGGAGGAGGCAACGTGAGCATCCACTGACGCGCATAACAACGGAGGTCACACTTGGATTGCAATAGCTGTCAAGATGACCCCGCAAGCTGCCCCTGCAAGCCGGTCTTGCACATTGTTGTGCGACTCTCCCTCAGCCAGAAGATACGTCGCGGTGCAAATTGTCGGTCCCGCTGGGTGCTTCATCCTCGCACACTCATGACGGCACGATAAAGTGTGTGTCGGGGGGGGGGGGGGGTCGCTCTGCCGCCTGCGCCAGCGTGGGAGACTAACTCAGACGCATCACGGCAGCGGACCAGTCCGGGCTGGGAGCAGCACAAGGCAGGAGCAGAGTAGCCAATACAACCTGGCCATTACGATTCCCGTCAGACACCGACAGGCACGTCCGCCGCATATCGCTAAAGACGACCAGGAGCCGCCTTCCATTCATCTTGTACTATACAACGCCGCACAGCGAGTGCCTAGACATTCCCCAGGTCGGGAATGGACATTTGCTCGCTTTCTTCCCACGTTCCTACGCTACTGGACACCACTCCACCCGGTGCGCAGTTGTCGCCAGAAGCGCGAAATCTCCCCGGCGCCGGACATTTGCCGGTAGCGACGAGCGGCGCCGTCCTGACAGCGGCAAGCGGCGCCGCCGGACCGCGCGACCCCCGACCACGGCACAGTGGTCGTCAACGCTCCGGGCGCCACCCAGCCATGCCCCATAAACCACGCCCATAACCCGTACTAAACTGACAGCCGGCGCAATAAACATATACAAGGTTTCCAGCCTGTTGCATCCCCAGTACGCGCCATAAACATTGCACAAACAGAGCGGCGTAGTGAAGTCACCCGGCGAGTAATGCCGTCAGTGATGCCGTGTGGCCGCCCAGGGCGGGCCGAGGCGTCAGCGGCGCGCTGCTGCAGCCCGCCGCCTGCTGACGGCCCCCTCTGCCGGCCGGCGGCGCCGCGGCGGCCGGCGCTCGCGCCGAGACGCCAGAGCGGGGCCGGCGAGAGGGGGTGGGGGGGGGGGGGAGGGACGGCTGGAGGCTGCTAGGGAACGGGCTGGCAGGTGAGGCAGGAGCAGAGACGTCAAATTTTAAATCATTGGGAGAGCGTGCCGAAAGTCAGGCGGCCCAGCCTCCCTAAACGACGGCATTTTGTATCATTAATCAAAAAGTCCTTAACTTTAGCATCTTAGTGGTCATGGCCGGCAACTAATAATAAATGTATGTCATAAGCGAAATTCGACCTCTTCCACTTTTTTAACATACAAAAAAAACTATTAGAAGTGTTGAGGGGGGGGGAACAGGGCCCATACAATGCAACATAAATCGGCACCCTGGGCGGGACTCCCGGCTCGATATGTGGGATACTGCGAGTCAATGCTACAAATTGCGTCAAATGTGTGCGCTAGCCGAAGGAAATGTACCGAATGAAGTCATCTGAAGCTTTTGGGGCCAGTGTTGAAGCTCGTCAAGCATTTTCGGAAAATGATGCCAATGTGAAGCGCACTGTTGGGTTGAGGCAACAAAAAAGGTCTGAGGTGGCGGCTGACGGGTGCGTTCGGCGCTCCGTCAACGCGCCTCAAGACGCTAATTTTCTTTTTTTTAAATTTGAACGTGAGACGCGGGCATCGTACGCTATAAATAACTTATCTAAGATTACGTACGCGTCCCGTCTCCCGTCCCCACAAGGAAGTTTCTAGAAAGTTGCATCCTACCGTTGGGTGTTTTATGAAGGCTTCGGTCAACTGGCGCAACAAAATTTGAGCCTAAAGCAAGTGGCAGTATAGCAGAAGTGCAACAGATTGGTGAAATCACATGAAGCCAGCTCATATGGAATAATTAGGAGTGATACCAAATAACATGCGTCAAGATATGCTCCTGACCAAATGTCGTCCGCTGTTAACAATGATGTTAAATATGACAAATATGTTAAATATGAGTACAGCAGGACGTGTGGTGCGGTGAATTTAGCATTGCAACAAGAGGAAAGCAATCGGTTCATGAGATAGTGGTCTTAAGTCACTTACCATATTTTATGGATATGGTTATATATCACTCGAGAGTACATAAATTACCAGCAACCATTAACAATCCATTGATCTTAAAGCAATTAAAAAACAACACGGAGCTGGGTGCTTGACAACAAGAGGTATGCGAAAGTTAGGCATAAAAAGCTGCATGATATTGAACAATTAATACCAAATATATAAAAAGCAATACATAACTGTATCCAACAGTCTCTTCCGGCGATGACAGCAAGAGAAAACAAACCGTATAGATACTGCAATACATAATCTAGAATCAATTTCACGAAGGCGAGGCCACAATTCCTCATGATGCGGCGCCTGCATGATAGCATAAATGATTGCTTACTCGACGAGCGAACCGCCCAATAAGTATGCAAAAGCAGCCCCGCGATAAGTGTTGCCGACACATTCATCCTCCGTTGAACCAGCAGCATGCCGAGCCGGGGCCCAGCGCGACGCCAACATTGGAGCTCCCCCTGAGCCCAATTTCGGGAACAGGCGGATGCCGGAGGACCGTCCTCGATCTGCGCGCGTCACGTGACCACTCGGCCGTATCACGTGTCAGCCGCGCCGCTGCCGCTAGGATGGGCTCATTTCCTGCGCACACAAGCGCCGGGACGGCCGCTCCCCCGCTTCATTGCGAATCGACCGGCCTGGGACAGTGCGTTTTTCCAGAGCGCCGGTCTGGCTAGCTCTCCCTTATTTACACCGGGGCCATCATATTTAGCGCCGGAAGCGGCTCCGACGAGCGTCTCTCCGGCCGGAAGTGGGCGCGCGACGGCGCGGCGCGCGCTCTCATCCCGGCGCGACGGTGCGCCACTTACGCCGCCGGCGCCGCCGTGCGACGAGCGGATTTCGGAGAATCGGCCGGCCACTCGCAGCGCACCGAAGCTAGATAAATCGCATTAGCCGCTCCAGAAGCGTAATGTGCCACGCCCGTTTTTCCACCGCGATGGACGTCCCGTGGCACAGCGCACAGCACAGCGCCGTGCTGCGGGAGCGGCGCTGTGCGCTGTGTTGCGGGAGCGGCGCTGCGCTGCGGGGCGGCGCGCAGCGCGGGCGGAGGCCGCACGATCCATCCTTCGCGGCACGCACGTAAATAACGGCGATCGTAAGCCGGGGCGACTTTTATCACACTAACGAGCCAATCGGCCGGGCTAATACAATATTTAGAGGAGCGGGCCGGCCGGCGGCCCGCTAACTGGCATCGATCCCGCCGCCGCAGCTCGCGGACGCGCCGCGCCGCCGCCAGGTGTGCCGCCGCGGAACGACACCGGCCCGGCGCTGCGCGGCCGCCGGACTGCGCGTCCGGCGCAGCAAAACAAACACGCACTGCTTCGCTTCCCATCGTTGGGTTGGCATTCTCGCGTGTAGATATTGAAATGCTGGGCTCGCCGAAATATTGCTTCTTAGTTGAAGATGTGGAAAGTTGCGGCGCAGTGCCCTGATTCATTTGTTGTTTGTTTCTCTCTTCACTTGGAGTTTTCGCTTCAGGCTGTAATAATTGTACCGTAAAAAGTGTTGACCTTGATATGGCCCCACTGGAAGGAAAATGACCAAATGGAGTTAGTCTTATTATGGCAACGTTTTGGTATAAAGCGACACTACCAAAGACAAAGCGCAGAAGTGGAAATATTCCATATGTTAAGTACCTGTCCAGTTGAAAGAGCTTAGGGTTCAGATTTTCCCGTGGTTTTATGACCAATAAAATCAGAAAACTACATTGGCAGACCGAAAACTTTCATCGCAACTGAATTGCTACTAATGAATTGTGATGGGTGAGGGATGATGGCGTCATGCGTTCATTGTCATCATTCACTGTATTTGACTTTCGGCATTCCTAAATCGAGGCCTAAGGGAACCGGGTAAACATGTGACCTGACGTTTCCTCCGGCTGACACATTTACCCATCTGTGTAAGATCTTCCCGGGTTCCTCCAACATTGAAGTAATGCAATGGGCGAAGTCGGTACTTAAATGAGATGACTGTATGGGGTCAAAGCGTTTATCGGGCGATGTGTATACCTACTGCATACTTATGTTTAAATGGCGAATGGTTGTCTTTTGCAGGTAGTTGGCTCCAAACAACATCATGCCTGATGCTTCATCATGCTTGATGATGCTTGTTCATTCCTGTTCATCAATGTCTTGACGTGAAAACGTGACGTCAGTTTCTTGCCCTTTCCTCCCATTTAATGGTTAAATGTTTGCAACAGTGAACGTTCACATGTGATTGAACCACCTAACTGTGCGAGGACCATTTCACTTTTGTACCACCATTTTACCTTATCCCTTTCTTATGCGGATCTTCGTCCCTGTTAAAAACATTTCATCCTTAGCTCCTGTACCGGACACGTGGTGGTAGAAACACACCTCTCCGTGACATGAAAAGTTTACATGCTTCCTTGCATCCCGGCCCCCGGCGAGGAAGATGCCAGGAGTGTTTGTGTGATCCACTAGTGAAACGTACCCCGAGGTTGACAATCATGTGTCACCAATCACAATCACCAATCGTCATTTGTTTACCACCGAATTAATATTTTCAATGATACCATAATATAGCCATGTATTTTTTCATCTCTAGACCTTGAAGCACACTGAACGCGGCACCGCAGGGACACGTTAAAACTTCAGGCGGTGGGAGGGCCTTGGCTTCACGGTTCTACCAACGGTTTCAGCGTCTATCGTTACGCCATAAAATAATGGTCACGTATGGGGAGAGTCCGTGGCAGAGTCATGAGCGATAACCTCGAAATACACATGAGCAATTATACCTTCTATAAACAATCGCCAATTTCTGCCACCTTTGTCGGTAGCGACCTCAGTGCATGTAATCATACCATGTTGCTTCTGTCGGTTGTGGCAGTGAGACATGCTTCCTTCAAAGGCTAATACGGGACATGTCATAAATTTTACCCGTCAGCTTCAGGGCCATCACTTCGCAGCAGGCAGCACTGCGGCAAGCACGAGTCTTTGAGTGCTGAGCAGTGTAACCCGTTGCGGTTCGCAACAAATGACGGCATTCGTAGCGGTGTCAGAGTGGAAAGATGTTACCCCCCAATGCTGGTCGCATGGGGAGCCCCTTCCCCAGTCCTGGATCATCGTATATTGTACCACTACTGCAGCGTTGCGGTCCCGAAACCTTGTCCAATGACATCACTAGCTGACAGCCGGCGATGAACTGTTCGGACTGCGTTCTCCGACTATGCCCAGTTCAGAACGGCAGTGAACAGCGGAGGCTCTCTCCGGTCTCGCAGGCGGTCTCGCAGCCCAAGGGAAAGGCGAAATGGAAACGGTTTGGTCGACTCTTATTTTAGCGGACATATCACGGGGGGACTGAAAGA
>NW_023596901.1:315461-336658 GCF_011947565.3 Pollicipes pollicipes
CCGTGGTGCGCCGTAACAGGCCTCAAATCGGTGCTGAACGGCGGCGCCGCCGCGAACAAAGCACGCCGACAGCTCCATGTCGCTCATCGATCACCGCGCCGTGGCATGGCGTTGGAGCCGTCGGCGGCGCGTCGGCCGACGGCGAGCCTCGCGCGACCGTCAGCCGTCGGCGGCGACGGCCCCGTCACGGCGCACTTACCTGGCGCCGTTCGGGACACTTAGGAGTGCCCTGAGCGGGTCCGGACCGGTGCCGGCGGCCGTTTCGGCGCCGACGTCCGGCCGCGCTCGGCGCCGGCCCCTGTGACTGACGGCGGCTGGCCGTGACTGAGGCTGGGGTGGGCACGACCGGCTGTCTATCGCACGCGTGGCCCGGACGCTGCTCCCGACGGCCGGAGCGTCTGGTTTGAGGGTGGGTGCGGGTCTGCTGACCTCACGCGCCGACACAGCCATGCTGCACCCTCGAGTGGGCGTTCTTGGTCAGTGTTTTCCTACTTTTTTAAGATTTATCCCCTAAGGATGGAATGAATGGTGATTTCACTCGAACCGAACAACCAAATTCAATTAACCGGGCATGTGTGTGTGTGCTCACTCTTGTTGTAAACAATAACAGGCAGGCGGTTGGTAGGTCCAGAAAAATGTTCTGCACAGGGAATGTATTTGGCCACACGAATCAGCCACACAATTCAACATTCGGTATTTTTCTCGTGCCTGAACACTCCATGTGAGCGAACGAAATGAATTATGCAAATTCAACGTTTGTTGTGGAATCACTGTTTTTGGCTACCACAGGAGACATTTTCGACTCTGCAAGTGGTGCAGGGCATGATGTGAGGCAACCTTACATTGCAGTCAGTACCTGCCTGTTGGCGCCGTCTGGACGAGTATATTTTTTACGCTGACTTATTTGCCGACATCGCAATCCCCCTGGAACCCTTGTATTCTTTCTTGAAGGGTTAATCCCCTCCCCGTTGGAAGCCTCTGGCAGAGGACATTGAGACGAACGTAGGGGACAGCTACTGTCATATGTACGGCTGGGGCGTATGCTACAAATTAAGTCAACGTGGTAAATTGCCGGCCGGTTTTGTGTTGTTTATATATGTGCTCCCTCTTTTTGCTCTGTTATCTCAGTTGCTCGGTGAAATCTCTCGCTCAGATATCTCCCTTCATCTTGTTGTTTACTGTTGTGGCCGCTAGCGCTTTTCTCCCGGGCTAATCACTTCTCGTTGATCTATGAAATATACACACTGCGTCATTCTTCTGCAGCCGCTTGGTATGCATCTCTAGCCGCTCAATGGCTTGCATAAATAGCGCTGCGCCGTAGGCGAATCACGCCGATGACAGCGTGTTAATAACGCCTGCTGTCGGAGCTGGCCGATTGAATGCTAGCGGAGCGCCTGCCCGACTGACGTCATCATCACCCCCGAGCGCCTGTTGCCGGGTTCGAGCTCGGCCCACGCCGAACCCTCGCCGAAAACGGGGTCTCGTTATAGAGGCTTGTGATTTCTGGTCGTTTTGGTGGAGATCTCTGCCTTTAGACTGTTGAGTCTTCGTGTTGCCTCGGCGGCCTTTTCAGGAAATTGGGGGTCTGGTCTGGTCGTGACCGACAAACTCTCGCACATCTTGGCAGCTGTCGTGGTCATAGCTGGTTGTTGAGGCTATTCGCAAGGAGAAAGTATCAGCCCCTTTGCTGCTTAGTGAATTCAGTATCCTACCAGCTGTTGGTGTAGGATTCCACCGTTTTCAAGGTACGGTTTCATGCAGACTTGTCTACAACCCGAAAAATTTGAACGTACCTACGGTCTCGAAGGTGCTCGTATGAAATAACATACATTCTAGATGCGAGATGGAGATATATTTACATATTAAGATGCATGCTACGAGTTAGAATTAGCCCATAAATCGAAAAATCTTGCCTGCAATCTAGTCAGCCGCATTCAAAATAGACTGCTGTTGAGGGAAGAGGAGCGCACATTTGTACAAGTCATTCCATACTTGATCCCTCGAATTTAATGGCACCAGGAACTCGTGGCCATCGCCGGCCTGGCCCCTGACCAATGAGCGGAACGGCAGATCAAGGTGAGACGAGACTCGTAATGCAGACGCACCGGCCTCTTCGTCGGCGGCGTCCTGTTAAGCTCAAGCTTGTGGACGCCGCCGGTCGAGCTCATGAACGCCCCCGCTCGAGCTCATGAACGCCCCCGCTCGAGCTTGTGAACGCCCCCGCTCGAGCTTGTGAACGCCTTTCCCCTCCTGTTAACTGATTGAACTCCGCCACTGTGTAGACAACGGAAGCTTAGATCCGTTGGGAGTGCGCCGGAGAGTAATTGCAGGCCGGCCACTCACGGCGACCGACGGTTCCGCAGTCCAATGGTCACTCCTCACAGAGCTCCTCCTGCATCCCCTCCTGCGCAACCGCGTCCGCCTTGACAAGGACGGCGGCGAGCCTCCATCAGCGGGCGGCTTTACCTTTCAGCGGGGGAATCCCCGCGGAATGGATGATGGCGTGCACGGGTCACCGAACTGAGGATCAATGGTGGGCGGCCGGGAGACGGCGGGCGCCGGCGGCGGCTCACGAAGCCACGCCTGCGACCTCCGGCCAGGCGTGACCGGACGAGAACGCCCGCCGCAGCCGAACGTTCGGCGGTCCCAGACGAGAGGTCCGACTGTCCCAGGCAAAGCGGTCTGAAGCCCAGGCGGAGGCTCGACCGTCTCAGAGAGAGGTTGGGCCGCCCCAAGTGAGAGGTTCGGCCGGCCTACGCTACAGGTTCGGCGTCCCAGGCGACATGTTGGGCCGTCCGAGGCGAGAGGTTCGGCCGTCCCAGGCGAGAGGTTCGGCCGTTGCAGGCGAAGAGGCTCGGTGATCCTAGGCGGCAGGCTGGCCGTCCCAGGACAGAGGTTTCGGCCGTCCCAAGAGAGAGGCTCGGCCGTCCCAGGCGAGAGGTTCGACCACCGTCCCAAGCGAGAGGCTCGGCCGTCCCAGGAGAGAGGTTGGGCCGCCCCAAGCGAGAGGTTCGGCCGTCCTAGGCTACAGGTTCGGCCATCCCAGGCGACATGTTGGGCCGTCCGAGGCGAGAGGTTCGGCCGTCCCAGGCGAGAGGTTCGGCCGTCCCAGGCGAGAGGTTCGACCGTCCTATGCGGCAGGCTGGGCCGTCCCGGGCGAGAGGTTCGGCCGTCCCAAGCGAGAGGCTCGGCCGTCCCAGGCGAGAGGTTGGGCGTCCCAGGCGAGAGGTTCGACCGTCCTAGGCGGCAGGCTGGGCCGTCCCAGGCGAGAGGTTCGACCGTCCTATGCGGCAGGCTGGGCCGTCCCGGGCGAGAGGTTCGGCCGTCCCAAGCGAGAGGCTCGGCCGTCCCAGGCGAGAGCTTCGACCACCGTCTCAGGCGAGAGGCTCGGCCGGCCCAGGCGAGTCGCCTGGGCGAGAAATCCACCGCCGTCTGGGCGGACATTCCCGCGCCCTTTTCGCACCAAGTTGGCTCGGCAATAAAAAAGTTTGCCTCCCAGTAACGGCGACCCGGCCCCGTCTGCAGTGGGCGGATGCTAACCCGCATAACACGAGGCGCAACAATCAATGCCGGTATGAGGGGGAGGGGGGGGGGGGGGGGGGGGGCGGGCCAGCTGATTGTAGGCTGGAGAGCGTGCACCTAGTGCTGTTGTCGGTGACCACCAAGCCCATCGCTTTGCAGGCCGTGGGTCGTGGCGATGACGCCTGGTTCCCAGTGTTCCTGAAAACGCACTGCGCACTGCCAAATTCGAAGGGGATCTGGATCGGAACCTGTCCTAATCGGGCAGCAATCCGTATGCTGCGACGCAGCTTGTAAAACCTGACCATAGTAAGTTAATGAATGTGAATGTGATGAATCACTCAGGTAGAGAACAGAACAGGAACAGCCTTTGATGGATTGCCATCAGGACAAAAAATGTTATACACTACGACCTCGCTAAAAACCGTCTTGAGTAACAACGAGGCCGTGCTTTTGGGACTCAGTCAGCTCAACCGAGCTTGACCTGGCTGGCAAGCTTGAGCTTCGAGTAATGACAGATCGTCTGTCAGAATGGATGTTGGAAATCACGTGCCATGATTCGATAACACAGTGTTTATCCTGGAGGATTATTCGACACGCTGATGATAATGATCAGAGCTGTTCACCTCGTGACGATCCCCGTAAAAGGAGAATGGGCTCTGCGTTCCGGGACAATTACAAGCAAAATTGGATTCCAGTCTGATCTAGATCAGAACCGGTATGATCGATCCGGGATTGAGATCCAGGACTCCAAATTGGGGTACTGGAATCCATTCCGTAATTCACGCTGGGGTCTGGCCGTTGAATCCGAGCTGATGCACGGCAGCCGTTTTTGGGAATGGGTTATGTCGCATTGCAATCAGAGCCTGCAACACATGCATGGTCATGACGTAATGGCCGCCTGTGCACAGCTGAGATGGTCCAGACAGGAAAGCACGAGCATGTGGTTTCATGTGATCAACCTCAAGTGGACCTATGACCCAACTACAATCGCGTAGGTCTGTTGCGACTGTTGAGGGCGCAGCGAGCTGCGCGGTGTGCAGCACGCTCTCATGTGCACTCACTGCCCACTCCGCTCTCATGTGCACTCACTGCCCACTCCACTCTCATGTGCACTCATTGCCCATCTGCCCTCGTGCGCTCACTGCCCACTCCGATCTCATGT
Source organism: Pollicipes pollicipes (assembly GCF_011947565.3). Lineage (NCBI taxonomy): Eukaryota > Metazoa > Arthropoda > Thecostraca > Pollicipedomorpha > Pollicipedidae > Pollicipes > Pollicipes pollicipes. The sequence continues at coordinate 320,146 of NW_023596901.1, forward strand.
GCACTCACTGCCCACTCCGCCGTCATGTGCACTCACTGCCCACTCCGCCCTCATGTGCACTCACTGCCCACTCCGCTCTCATGTGCACTCACTGCCCACTCCGCTCTCATGTGCACTCACTGCCCACTCTGCTCTGATGTGCACTCACTGCCCATTCGGCTCTCATGTGCACTCCCGCTGTCCTGTTCTGCAGCGGGCTTGTGGTGTCTTAGGCCCTTAGATGCATCTCAAGTACCACGGTTCACGAATTGGTAATGTTTTTGCGAGTTTTTATGATATAGGTGAGCCCGTTGTGTGGCATGCATGATGTTTTAGTAACATTGGCGATTCAGATAGTCAGAATTCATAAACCCTTTATTTTACAAAGGTGGCCAGTTCCATGGAGGCGTTAGCCAAGCCTTTAGTGGAAGGAATTTGGCGAGGTCCGCGTAGATGTTAACTAACCCACAGAGTTAAGTGCCGTGGCGTTTGTTGAACAGGGTGTATCTGACTATACCTTAGATTGTCTGCGAGCAAAATATATTCAGAGACACAAACCAGAGCTAACCCCATATCTCTGTACAGACTGTTTTATTTGCAGCTGGAGACGATAATTATGCTAATGCTAATCCAGCGACCTGACCCTCATGCCATTTGTGTCGTTGAATCGTCAACAAAGAAGATGTAAACCGTTGTCCGTTTGTCGTCGCTTATCATATGCCGTGCTGCTTAGCTTTCCACTTTATAAAGGCAGGGGGCCATTTCAAATAAAATGGTCAGACTGCACAGGTCACCTCCATCCGCCGTCCTGGCTTACGTTCGAGTTATCCCGACGTTTACAGCGTGGTCCTCCACTAAAGCACCGCGTGGTGCCGTCCTCCGCTGTTCGCGCCGCACGAGACGCATTAACTCAGCACCGCTGCGTGGTGGCTGAGTGTTGCGCGACAGCGTGCGCTGCTACGAGTCCCACTAACCGGCGCCAGCTATGCACCGGCCATGGGCGCGCCCGCCGCCTCCAGCCCGCGCTCCCTGAGATGTGTGCGGGTCTCTCGCGTCCGTTGTGTCTTCGCCGGCAGCCGGACAAAAAAATGAAACGCCAAGAAGCCGAAGGACAAAAAGTCCAATGACCTAAAGTCTGGTGACAAAAATCCATACAAGGGTAAAGAGAAATGGAAAAAAGGCAAAGAGCCAAAACGCCAAAAAGTAAAAAGGACAAATAGCAGAGCCTTAAGAATAAACGTCAAACACAAAATGACAAGCAGGCAAAAAGTCAAAAGGCATAAGAGTCAACTAAATTTAAGTCAAACGTCAACAAGTCAAAAGAATGACAAGCCAAATGGTAGGAAGCCCAATGCCTGAAAGTCCAAAATAAAGGTCAAATATAGAGAAAAGATAGTAGAGAATGCTGCTAAAGTCGTGCGGGTTCCCTTGTCTTCTTTCCGCCAAAGCTCAAGAGACCCATCAGGTAGCCTCGCCCAGGAGGATTCTCTGCGAGGAGACTCCATTTATTCCAGAGTCCGAAACCGCCAAAAAGGTTCTTCCATACCTCAAGATCCATGGTACCGGTCGTTGGAGAAATGCTGGTTTATGGACATGGCTTGCTGTAGTGGAATGGATCCAAAGCCGATAAGCTAAAAAAACATGACATCGCGAAAGACCATCGTGAGTTACGCTTACTCAAGGGTGTGGTTTCTTATCTAGTTGGAGAGGGGCTTCAGCCCGCCCCCCCCCCCCCTCCCCTCTCTACATGTGCTTCATTCCGCTGAACTTTAGGAAAAGTAAGTCAAATCCGAAAGAAACATATTTGTTGGTACATTTTGGCAAGATTGGGTCATTTTTCACTGTTCAGTCTCCCCCCCAACCATTTCGAGAAACTACGCCCCTGCAGTTGATCACGCGAGAGGGCCCTTTTTCGACTCAAAGCGTGAACCTGGCCTACGCTTCTTTTGCGGATTTACACAGCCGATAACTGGCTTATCCCAACTGGCTGAACGAGGTGGGCCCTTCATATCCCCCAGCTTAGCCCCCCCCCCCCGAAAACGCCTGGCCAGAAGCCTTCGGTGTGATTTGAGGCCATGTTAAATTTAGAAAAGTGATTTTTATAGCTTTTTCTGCCATTGTCTATTTTACGTTATTCCCTTTTGACATTTCGTTGTCTGACTTTTAGCTTTAAACTGTTGTCGCTTTTGACTTGCATCCATTTGACTTTTTGCCCGTTTTGCATTTGGTTTTTTGACTTTGATCCTGTCGTTTTTTTTACCGCCTTTGACTTTTTTGGCCGTTTGGCATTTTGCATTTGACTTTTATCCGTTTGACTTTTTGTCATTTAGCTTTTTGTTCTTTTCACTCTTTTTGCTTTTCCCCTTTTGCATTTGACTTTGATCCTGTTCCACGTTTTGCCATTTGAATTTTGCCATTTGCCTTTTTGTCCTTTGACTTTTTGTTTTTGGCTTTTCATCCTGTAACCCCTCCCAGCCTCCAGTCGGGCCGCCGCGCCGGGGGCCGGTGGAACTGTGCCGCGCTGGTGCGTGGCTGTTGCCCCGCAGTTGGGGAGGCGAGGCTGCAGCGCCCGGAACTGCCGTCGCGCGCGGCGGGACGCACGCTGAAGGCTGACACGCTCATTGGTGGGGATTTAGCGGGCGGTTTGCAGGGTTTGCTTGGGACAAACCCCTGTGGCGCACAACTGTGACGGGACGGCCACACTCCACCTTATCCTGAAGAATGTGAGGTGATGTTTTTCTCCTTGTAATTATCGCTCGGGTATGGTAATCAAGCTCGTCGAAATCTGGAGACTAATCTAGATTATGTTGGCGTAAACTATGCAACTCTGATGAACGTCTTGTTTGGATTGCAGGCCGGGTAGGAAGGATGCCTTACTGTGAGGACTTGCTGCTCTGAATGCAAGTCTCAGGTTCAATTGGCTATCGCTTTGCATATACATCGTCCATATATTTAACGTCTCGCGTTGTATTCACTTACATACTACCGAAGAACTGCAACCTGCAGAATTATTACCGACGTACTATCGGTCCTAAGTTCTGTCAGGCACGCCATGCCATCCTTCAAGACGGGTTTTTACCTCCCTCCGGTCACAAGCTGCGCCTCAAAGCTCAAGCATTCGTGTAACAGGACCAATCGCAGAATGCGGAATGCTGCTTCACTTAATTTCAAAGCCAGCCGGTGATTTCGAACGGTCGCATCAGCAACGATGAATGTGACAATGGATGTTTCGAGGCACCTTTCCGCTCGCCTTTACGATCGGACAGAGCGCCATTGCGATGCGTCCGCGCGTGACCTCTGGGAGCCATGGGATGCGAGGCTGGACGGGCCGTCACCACCGGCGCGCCGTGATGACTTCCTCGACCATCGCCGGGCGGCTCGGCGGGCGGCCCCTGACGGGCAGCACCGCCGGGACGGCCGCCGGCGCGGCCGTGTCCCGCCGCCAGCCGCTGTTGTGCGCCGGCCTGCCTAATTGTCCGACCCTCAGCTGCGCCCGGCCCGCACCGGCTCCGGAGGCCGTGGCCGCGAGGCGCCGGCACTGGTGCACCTCGGACGCCGAGCGCCGACACGGCCTCTCCCTGCTGTGCCGCTGGTGGTTGGTGCGGTACCCCGCCCTCTCTCTCCCGCTCTGTTGTATCTCTGTACCTCTCCTGCTGCCCCACCCGTGGCTGGTGCGGTGGCCCGCCCCCTCTCTCCCGCTCTTTTGCACCTCTGTACCTCATCTGCCGCACGGCCGGTGGCTGGTGCGGTACCCCGCCCTCTCTCTCCCGCTCTATTGTACCTCTGGTTATTGTGTGTGCCTATGCGTGAACAAGGTATTGGTGAGATGTTTGACCTTGCCTCATGCTTGTAGCGAACGCTAATGAAAGCATCAATACACACCCAAAACAACCCCAGCTTCACGCGAGCTGCGGCTCGGATCCAATGGTCCTGCCTGTGGTACCACGGCTCACCTCCCATCCGAACTGTCTAGGCAGTGTGGCGCAGCCAGGCTGCGACAATTCCGGCCGGTGGCCGAGGGTGGTCCGGCGTAACGAGCCTCGCCCTCCCGCCACCGTGCGACTGCCCGGCGCGCCGATCCGCCAGGCCGCACGGCCGGAATGTTCCGCCCGGGAGGAGTGCGGAGGGCGAGCTGCCGGCCGAGGCGCTGCTGTCGGCGGGGTGGTGCGCGTGGACGCTCCGCCACGGGCGCGGTGCCGTTCCTGCTGGCAGCCTGGCGGGCCCCCTGCCGGCCTGGGCCAACTGGAAGGGCGAGGCAGGACCTGCGGTGTGCGGCTCGCTGGCTTCTTTTCCGCCAGCCCGCCTGCCTTCGCAGCCAGCGGTGCGGCGTCTCGCGGAGACGACGGCGGCCTACCGTCCTCTGACAGTCGTGGAGTCCATCCACCACTGACTGCTCAGTTCGGGGCTCAGAGCTGAGCTCAGAGCTCGGAGCTGAAGATCACCCGCACGGCCCGCCGCGCAGACCGACGGCTGTCCGCTGCCGACGCTAGAGCCGCCTAGCGGCGGGTCCGTAATCGACGGCGACTGGCCGGCTGGGCTGGCCGGCCAGCAGTCGCGTGCCGGTGTCAGCGCAGAAGGCACGCCCCCGCTGGTGTGTGTCGTGCGGTGGCCGGTGACCTGGTGGTGCGCGTCCGGGCAGTGTGGTCAGTGCGGGTCCAGAGACACAGGCTCCCCGTGGTCGAGCGGCCGGGGTAGGAGGAGGGGGGAATGCTAAGCCCTGCTTCCAGTCACCTGGCGGATAACCGGGGAATTGCGATTTTAACGATCCGGAAAAGACGTGATGTGTGGGCGCTACTACTATGTGGCTAACCTTGTATGCCCTAGGGAGGCAACGGATGTTAGTCGAGTAACGGCCGCTTTCAATCAGATCCGGATGATGAGCATCAGTACCCGGGTGCAGCTTCCGCAGTGCGCGGCGTGCCTGCTGTACATCTGGAACTCCTGGCCTCACGAGCGTGGCTCAGCCTCACAATGCGTCAGCGTTGTCCTCGCGGTCGGCTGTGTAACGTCACGCTGTTGTGACGCTCGGCGCTGCGGCGTTACGTTCTGCAATCTGGCGCCGTTACGGCGGCCAATGCGGCGCCATCGCGGGGGACGTCATCACAGCGTTATCACAGCGGGCAGTGAGTCGTCATCAGGGCGCCGGTCGGGGATGACGCGAGCGGCCAGTCGTCATGTTCGGCCAGGGGAACCGTGCCGTGGTTCCGGCCACCTGGCTCCCACGAGCCGTTCCGCCGCCCCGTCTGACAGAGATGGATGGCGGTTAGTGGGTGGGGACCTGAATAGAGCTGTTGTTTCGCCTAGCTGTTGGGGATTACGAAGCGAATTCAGCCAGGTGTTTCTCGAGTAAAAAAAATCGCGTTGGCAGGGCCTGGAGGATTTTTACTGTCTTCCTGCCGGTGGAACGGTTTTATATTTTAATGTGCTTCACTTGAATGCCCGCGCAGCACCACAGCTGTCGGGGGCAGATGTGTCGCGCTATATAGAGCACTAGCGGTCACGCGCCCTGAGGCAAACGGCTCGTCCATTGTGCGTAGGTGGTCCGGGCGGGGTAGTTTGGCCACCATCCGACAGCTGACGTGCGAAATATACACTGTGTGTGGCATTGCCGCGGGCAGGAGACCGTTTTGTTTGGTCCACTGGGGGGGATCAGCCCCCTCCCCCTCCCGTTCCAGCAGCTGGACCCCGCACACTGTTTCCGCTCGACCTTGGCCTCGGTTGGAGGGGGAGGGTGAGACCAAAAGGGGTGTATGTGGCGAAACGGACCTTAATAGAGCCCATCATTTAGGTAATATCGCCGGGCGCGGCCTTCGACGAGTCCTGCACATCTGGCTGTGGGAGGGCTCTCCGACTGGACGAGACCAGAGCAGTTATCGCGGCCGCCACTCAGATGGACCCGTCAGATCCCTGTCCACAGGCGCATCCGTCGTTTGACGAGACGTCAGTGACGCGTCTCTCGCGCCGGTGGCCGCCGGAGACGCTCGGCGCCGGTCTTACGCTCGGCGGCGGCGGAGAGGCGCGTCGATCGAGGCCTCCGCCGCCGCGGGCCCCGGCCTAATTGGCGGGGCCCGCCGGCGGCACAGCGTGACCGTGACCCCCGCACTCCGCTCACATCGGGACGCAGGGACGGCCTCACTCGCTCGCGCCGGGACGCGGGGACGGCTCACTCGCTCACACACGGGACGCGGGACGGCTCACTCGCTCACACCGGGACGCGGGACGGCACACTCGCTCACATTGGGACGCGGGGCGGCTCACTCGCTCGCGCCGGGACGCGGGACGGCTCACTCGCTCACACCCGGGACGCGGGACGGCTCACTCGCTCACACCGGGACGCGGGACGGCTCACTCGCTCTCACCGGGAACGCGTCAGGTGTCGACGCCGACCGTCGAGGAACCGCAGGCGCGAGGAGGGGTGGGGAGGTGACGTCGGGCGCGTGCTCCGCTCGGGAAAGTGGCGGTGCGCCAGAGCACGAGGATCATAAGGTGCGGAGGCTTGCGTGGACAGCGATCTCAGGCGGCGTGGGGGACTCGCGCGAGCTCGCTGGCTGACTGCACCAGGGGCGAGCTGGGAGGGTGGAATGAGCTGGGAAGGGGCGCCGCCTGGTGACCGGGAGCTGGCGTGGAGGTCCCGGCCGTGGCCATGTCGGGACCACCTGAGGCAGCCATCGGGGCGCCTCTGGGACCACCTGGGGAGCCTGTGTCCGGCCGCGCGCCGTGGAGAGCTCCACCTCACCCTGGACACCTAACAGCGCGCCGCGAACCCACCGACCGCCGACAAGACTGCAGAGGACCAGCAAGCGCCGGGAGTCTTCGACGGGGATCCGCCTCTGGACCGGCTGGTGCCTGCCGTGGCTGAGGACATAACATTGTGCTCGTGGACGGCACCGGCGGGCCGCGCAGTATAGCGGCCAGCGCCGGCTGCGCCATGGCGCGGAGCGGCGCGGAGCTGGTGCTGGGCCGGGCGGTGCTGGCGCTGGCGCTGGCGGCGGTTGCTGCTGCGGGCGGGCGCCGCCGCGGACCGCCGCAGCCAGTTCGGAGGCTACTTCGAGCACCCGTTCTTCATGCACAGGGTCCGACACCATCGAGGGTACGAGTCGCTGGGCTGGTCGGGCTGCGCTGTTGGTGAGCGCGACACCAATATGGGAGATGTGGAGATGTGCTGCACGGTCTGAGCCATGTGTCGGTGTTCTGCCCGGTGCTAGCAATCCGGATAGACTGGTGCCTTGCGGTGTCCATCATGCGGGGAGATTCCAACTGTCAACGTCCGTCATAGGAGGCAATTTCCAACGTCCTTTGCTAAAAAGCGTGGGCGCTCTTGTGACGGACAGCTTTACGAGTGCACACAGATCTCGTGGTAACGAGCCATGCTTAATGAAATCACAAAACGTGATTACAAACACGTACCGTGGGCGCTGGACGAAGCGACACGTATCTCACACCGTCTCACACACGACACGTATCTCACACGTCCTTCTAGTCCGGGTGACTTTTATTCTTAGCTGTTTGATAGGTAGCCAGGCTGATGTGAAGGACGGAGCGGGGGTGTATCACAGTCCAGGTTCGACTCACCCCACCCGCCACCACACACTCGAGCGCCAGACGAGGGCCGGTGACGTGGGCGAGAGAGCCCGAGACGGCCCGCCGCTCCGGCCGCCACCACACACCTGAGCACCAGACGAGGGCCGGTGACGTGGGCGAGAGAGAGCGCGAGACGGCCCGCCCGCCCCGGCCGCCACCACACACCTGAGCACCAGACGAGGGCCGGTGACGTGGGCGAGAGCGCCCGAGACGGCTTGCCGCCCCTGCCGCCACCACACACCTGAGACCAGACGAGGCCCGGCGACGTGGGCCAGAGCGCCCGAGACGGCCTGCCGCCCCGGCCGCGCGCCCAGACCCCACCCGGACGGGGGAGCGAGCTGGGCGGGGCGTGGCCCGGCGGCGTGTCACCGCGCCGGCCGGCGGTGATCGCTCTGCAGGTTTGGCCCACCCCTGGCCACGAGCCGAGGCCGCGCCGGCCCTCCGCTGATTAGTTCCATTGATTCCATGTTTTCCGCTCCCGGAGAGCTAATCACAGCGGCTGATTATGCAGTCGTGGTGGCGGCGGCGGCGGCCATGGTGGTGGTAGTGGTATATACTGCCGTTCGTCACTGGGGAGGAGGGACAACTCCCCACCGGCCAGGGGCACTGGCGGCCATGTAGGTCTGCAGCACGCTATCATTGTGGATGACATACACCCGGTGGGACGTCATCGACGTGTATTCCTTCCCAAAGTTCGTTGAGGCCGTTCATATCCGTTTTCCTCTTTGTCACATAGTGCTTTGGATTTTTTTATTCAACTTCTAAGATTGTGTCATCACAGGAGGGGAGGCACGGGCTGCCACCCATATACCAGGATTCCACGTCGCCATACACCAGACGAGACCATCTCTCTCATCAGCGGCATTGACAGGCATCAACTCGGCCCTGTCCAGGTGCACTCGGGGCTCACAATCACCCATACCAAACACACCCCATCGCCGATTCAAGAACTTCATGGCAGTCTTAGCCGCGGCTTTTGTGTTGCTGGATTGATGAATACAAAAATGCTGATGATGTCTTTGTTGACCGAGGCGCGGGTCAGAGGCTAAGCGCTCAGTATGCATGGCGGATGTCGGTGGGGTGTCGCGTCATGCTGTCAGCCGCATTCAGCCGTGCCCTGAGGCTCCACTGGGCGTGGCGCAGTGTCAAGGCCCCGACCCCCTCCCGGCCTGCCTTTTGGCGCAGCCAGCTCGCCGCCGTGGGGATGATTGCCCGGCGTGGCGGCAGCACTGCCTCGTAATTCAGGACTCCTGTGTTCGGGCCCGTGACGCACCCAGCTCACTGAGCACAGATGGCCGGACGCGTGTCTGCCCGCCTGCGCCGCCGACCGCTGAGCTCCGCTGCTCGGCCGGGAGTGTTGTCTGATTCAGTGTCGGCGGGCCGTGCGCTGACGCCGTGCCAGGACGCGGGCAGCCGCTCGGTGGCCAGAACGACAGTGAGACGGATGACCGGGCCGATGCCGGGGCGGCCTCGGCTGGCGCCACGTCCGCAGGCCCGGGAGAAGCCTGCACGTACCGGCCCGGCCGCTCGCCGAGCCTGCGTGACAGACGCTGCGGAGTGGACCGCTCAGGCCCGTGGCCCGCGGGCACGGAGCGGTGGGCCCGGCCCGGTCGCTGAGGGGACCCCCGAGCGGAGCCGGGTGGCGGTGTGGCGGCGGGCGAGCGCCCCCGCAGAGCGCGGGATTGCCAGAGATCGTATCTGAGCTGTGGGGACGCGAGTCGTATGGGGAGCCAGATGACGTCCTCGGCTCGCCGCACCCGCCCCGAACCGACGCAGCGGCGCACTCGCCAAACGGGATGCTAACCCTTGAAAGGAGGGTTAGCGTCCCCGTGTCCGTCGACCAGGCCCGACTGATCCCTCCCGTGTCCGCCGACCAGACCTGACCGATCCCTCCCCGCATCCGCCGACCCCGACCCGACCATCCCTCCCCGCGTCCGCCCAACTCGCCCCCGGTGGCGGACGGTCGGCTTTCCACGTGCCCGCGGCACACCGCCCGGTAACTGACAATTGAATTACCGCCGTTCTTTGATGCATATACATGAAAGCGGCGTGTGATCTACCGCCGTGGCCGGCGGCCGTCTCGGCGCCGCTTCGGTCTTGCTGGCGGCTTCTTCCATCGAATCGGTTAATGGAGTTAGCGGCGGGGGAGGGCGTGGGCCGTGTGTCGCAGGCGCAGCACCTGCAGCGCAGGCGGTGTGTCCCGCGGAGTCGGATGCTGGAGGATCGCTGTCGTCAGTTGAGGTCCATCTGAGGAAGGAGGAGGCCCTCCAAAGGCGTGCCGGAGCCCCATCCACGGCTGTGGCTCTCTGTGTGGGGGCGCCACAGTGCAGGGGAGGCTGCAGGCACCGGGCGCTAAACCCTCCGCCGGCTGGTGCCTTCACCAGGACGCAGCCAGAGGAGCCGACGACCGGCTACCGCTGCGTGCCGCTGACCGCGGTAGTCTATCTGGGGCCAGACTGGCGGCCGGGTGTCGTCGGCAGGCAGCCGGCCCGCCGGCCCCGGCGCCTATGACTGATCGGCGGTCACCTCCGGCGGCCGCCACATGTCATCGATCAGCGCGCGTCCGGTGTTCCTCTGCGTGCCGGCGGCGTCAGGGGACGGCCGACCACGGCTGGGGCTGGCTGCGGCCGGGCTGAGCACGCGGACCCACCCGGTTTCGCTCGGCTGCGGCTTGGTGGTTAGGTTACACCCACTGGACCTCGTGCGCTGCGCGCGCGCGCCGCGCGCGCGCCGCGCGTGATTTGTGTGTGTGTGTGTGTGTGTGTGTGGTGTGTGTTGTGTGTTGTGTGTGTGTGTGTGTGTGTGTGTGTTGTTGTGCATCTTTTGTGTGTGTGTTGTGCGGGCGCACTGGCGCGCCCCTGTTCCCTGAATTCCTGTTCTATGTCATGTTCACTGTTCATGTTCAAGTGCCACGCGCCGGTGTGTGTGTGGTGTCGACCGATCGCTGGCAGGCCCGCTGACGTGCCGTGGACGGCAGGCGGGACCCGGGCTCGAGGCAGCAGGGGTCTGGACTCCATGTCTGAGCTCGGCTGGTTGGTGCTTCGACCCAGGACTGTGCTAGTAGCGCACCGCCCTCACTGGTTTGTGGTGAGCCGTTGCGGGCTCCTGCTGTAGAGCGGGCTCGGGTTTGGTTGGTGGACGTGGACATCGCTGTAGCGGGTGATACTCCGAGAGAGATACAGGCTTGGCAGCTGCAAGTGTTCCGCGCACGCCTGAGCCACCTGTGGTTCATTCGCATTCGTGTCCATGCAGCGTCGTATTATAACAACGCGCACAAAGTATGGTGGTGGCGGGTTTGCACAGTAATTTGCGTTCGTAGTTCAATTATTCTGCATTATTATTCAAACCAGCGGCGCCCGCCGCATGCTTGTTGCTGCGGCGTGTGGCCCTGACCTACCACGTGCACGGCGCCCTACAGGAGCGAGCCGGCCGACGAACGCGTCATCCCCCGCTCAATCGCCCGTCCTTGGCAGCTTCGCTCGGGCTGTGGCCTGCACCCGACTGGCGACCCGGCACACTCACCCCCGGTCCAGCCACGCTCGGTGCGCCGGCGGGGGCCGCGGCCGGATGGCTGGCTCCGCCTGTCGAGCGCGTCATTAGCGCGTCATTCCGGAGGGCGGCCGGGCGCCGGCCCGCGGCGCCGACTGCCCGCTTGTAATCAGCAACGTCTCACTCGACCCTGAAGGCCGGAGCCGTTTTGACGGACGTTAAACCACGCCGACCGGGCTGCCGGCTGCCGAACGGACAGCGGGACGAGGGCTGCGGCGCGGCCCTGGCGAAACGAAAAACACCGGTGTTGAGGAGGTCGGGACATGTCTGTCGCGCAGTGGCCGCCGGACGGGCTGCCGGGAATGGGGCACGCGGTCACCTACAGAACGGGCTGTTGAAGACACGCGCTTCTGGTTGGCAAGCCCCGGGAACAGACGCTAAATGCTGGCCCTGGACCAGACATCCGGACAACTGACCGCAAAACCGCCTGTCGGGGCGGCACATTTCCTGCCCGGCTGGCTGTGCTGGCGTTGAGACCTTGGTGTCGCTGCCCCGCATGTGACCCGGCGCGTGCGCTCGCCGTGGCCGATACCCGGACCGTTACGCCGGCAACCGATCCGGCTCGGGTTCTGCGGCGCTGAGCGGCCGGCGTTCATGGCCCGGCTGCGGTCAGCCTCCGAGCTTGTCCCCTGGTCGGACCGACCCTGGCGATATACCCGCATTTGCTGGAGTCGTGTAGGATCTGTGCTCTGTGTGACGGGTAGGCGGATACGAGCTCCGCGGCTCACTGCCTCGCCCAACGCCTGGTATTCACTCCGCTTCGTCCGCGAGAACCGTGTTGGCTGTCTGTGTACATTACATCCATTACGAACGCCTATAACCGTCACTAACGCGAGGAAAACGGCGCCGTCCCGATATAATTCAGCTCGTGGCGCGATGATAATCATCACCCTCCGCCCCAACCGGCATGCTGTTGATTGCTGGGGCTGGCACGAAGCGGAATGCCCAGCGTGCTGCTCTTGCTGCTTCATCGGGACTCATGAGGACTTCCTGGGGCGCTGACCTCTTCATCCGGATCGAAACATGATCGGCGCCCAGAGCGGTGGCAATGCATGCAAAGCTAGCAGCGTTTCATGGGGATCATTAGTGGCAACATTAGCGGCCATGTCGTTGGCTACCGGCTGGAATGTTGGTCGGGTTTGGCGGCCTGGTGGGTGTGAGCGTGTGACGCCGTCTCGGTCTGCTTAACGCGAGCGGAGCACTGCGCGATGTGACAGGCTGTGGCGCTCCCCCGGGGCGCGAGACGGGCGTGGAAACAGGCGGCGCCTGTTGTCCCGTCCGTCCCGCACGCGCAGTGCATTGGCTGATGTGCCAGCTCCCTTAACGGCAAGAGTGGGAACAGCCTCCGCGCGGCGGCGGCTCTGATTTGCGGTAGCTCGCCGTCGTCGTGGGGAATGACGACACAGGCTGCCCAGCAACCGTCATCAGCCCGCGAAACCTTAAATGGCCATCTAACCATCCTTGATACATCCCCAAGGGCTTTCCTCCACTGAATGGCTAGTGCGTCGGTCGTAAAAGCCCATGCAGGCTCGCCGTTACCAAGCCATTCGCACCGATACGCCAACGGAGGTGGTCGATACCGACACTAACACGCGCCAGCGCCACCTGGTCCCATTGAGATTCGCACACCGGGCACGGTCGTAGTTGCCCTGAGCTTGCCAGCAGCGGGCCGGCGCTCCCCGGAGCTTGCCAGCAGCGTGCCGGCGCTCCCCGGAGCTTGCCAGCAGCGTGCCGGCGCTCCCCGGAGCTTGCCAGCAGCGTGCCGGCACTCCCCGCGGCAGGCCCGAGAGAGACGCACGCCTGCCGGGCGCTATCTACCCCCGCGGACGCCAGCACCGGGAACGAACTAGCGCCGACCAGCGCCGCTTTCACCGATCCCTCCCCAACCCGGCGTCGCGACGGGCGAACAGTGAACAGTGGACGATGCCTGCGCGCCGCACGCGCTGCGTGAGGCAGGACGGCTCAGCTCGACGCACCTCGTAACGCACTTGGCATGTAACGCACGGGCTAGTGTGCATTGCAGGCGGGCCGCTGTCCGGCGGTCTGTGCGGACGCGCGTGTTGTGCAGTGTCAGCGGCCCTGCCACCTGCGTCAATGTTTGTCCGGCCCCGTCGCGTGCTCTGGCGGTCGCGGCCATTAGCGAGCTGCGCGCAGAGCTGGTGACGTCTCTGACCATTAGCGGTTGGGCGGCTGCGTCTGTCCGTTGTTTGGGCCGCGCCGCCAGACGATTTTTTCCGTCACGGCTGCGTGACCTTCAGGGTCGCCGGCGGAGCCGCTGGCCAGAAGGCCCCCGGCCGCTGTCGTCCTGCCGCGGTGCTGGCTGTCGGCACTGGGCGACTGCAGGCGTATATACTGCTGGGCTCATCGTATAAACACAAACAGAAGGTCCTAGAGTTGCAGCCGGGCGCGGTGGCAGTGCTCAGCTCTCACGTGTACCACGTGCACAGATTGCCGGGACTGGGAACGGACCCTCGCTCCCCGCGTCGCTCCTGGGAACAGAAGCTCTGCAGGGCTTCGGCTGGGGGTCAGCTCACCTATGCTATTGATTACTGTCTGAAATTGGCCGGTCGTATCTGGTTTCACATGTGACACTATAATTTTCACGCTTGACAATATGCATTTCGCGCTTGGCACGCACTATTCTTGTGAAATTGAGAGAACGTTTCACCGTGCGGCAGCCCCCAGCCAGCATCAAGTCGCCGCCTCCATGCACATGTGCTAACCGCTGATGAGGAACGAGTGCAACCCTCAGACTCCGGCTTGTTTGTCTTAGCGAGAGCCTGTAAGCCAGTATGGCAGCGTGGTGTAACAGAACATATCGGCTCGAGCGAGTGCGGACAGCGGCCGACATGTACACACCATGCCTGGCATTGGTGCTTGCTCGAGCTGTACCACACATCATCTCCACGGGCTGAAAGTTGACTGGGCATCGGTTCTATGGGCGTCACGCTGCTAGACCATCTGCGGAATATCTGTGCAACATCATACGCGGAATAGGAAACTTTACGAAATTGGGACCTGCTCCCTCCCCCTCGCCTCGTTTCGCCTCTGTCGGAGCCGATGAGCAAATGCCGGCACCGCATTCGGTCCGCATCTACCGGCCCGTGGTCGGCACTCGCGGTCGGCTCGCGGTCGGTGGTCGGTCACCGCGCCTGCGCGGCGGAAGATGGCAGAGCCGGCGTCAGACACATGGTCTGGTCGTGAGCCCCGCACTCGCGGCGGTGGAACCGTGAGCGAGCTCGTGAGCTGGCCGGTGCGCCTGCCGACGCGGCTCGCCGGTTGAGAGCGTCCGCTGTCCGTCGCCAGCTGAGCGGCTTGGCCTTCCGACCATGTGCCAGTCGGTCGCGCCAGTTAGTCGACTTCGACCTCCGGTGGATTCGGGGTGTGTGAGTTCGCTCTGTCGTTGGGCAGAGCGTCGGCGGATCGGTGCTGACAGTCGGCGGACTCTATCGAGGAGTCGGGTCTGCTGCTGGCTCGACTCAGTCGAGCGGCCGGCCAGAAGGCTGACTCTTTCAACACGTTGACTCTGCCAGTGAATTATGAGTGGACTCTGAGTATATGGACTATGCCATTGGGTGAGCCATGTCTTCAGCGGACAGTGGTGTGGACAGTGGCTAGTGGGTCAGCCACGCCCCCATTGAACAAGTCTCCAGTGGACAGTGGTCAGTGTGTCAGCCATGCCCCCAGTGGACATGCCCCAGTGGGCATATCTTCGGTGGACAGTGGCTAGTGGGTCAGCCACGCCCCCAGCGGTCTCTGTCAGTGGGCTGACACTGTCGATGGGTCTGCAGCCGGCCCCGTCAGCCAGTGGCGTCTCCCAGCGGGCCGGCGGGCGGGCGGCCGGTGGGTTGACTTTGTCAGTGGGTCGGCCGTCGTCGGCGGGCCGGCCGCTACTCTGACGGACCGTTTATTGGTGCCGCCTGTCGACGATGGCCGCTGCAGACGCCGCTGAGCCGGGCCCGGCGCTCTGTTTTGACACGGCTAAGAGCCACGCGACGCCGGCTTATTGGCACTCGGCGCGACCGGCGTGCGACGCGCTGTCGTTTGGGACCACCATCCACGTCATCGTCATTCTGGTCCGTCGCCGACGCCACGTCATCCAGACCATCGCGGACGTCACGTCATCTCGAACCCCAGGGCCTTCAGCGACGCCACGTCATCCCGGACCTTTGCCAACATCACGTCATCCTCGACCTTCGTGGGCGGCACGCTACCATGGAGCCTTGTCCGAGCCATGGCATCGTAGACCTTAATCGATGCCAAGATATTCGAAACCTTTACTCGAGCCACACCATTCTAGATCTTGGACCTTCACCGACGCCACTTCATTCTGGATTTTCCATGGCAACTGATCGGCCACTGGACACGGATGCCCTGATGTTGAGTTCGTCAGTCAGTTGATACGGCTAAGTGATTGACTTATAACAACCTACCGCCAGAACTATTTAAGGCATCGGAGGACACGAGTGAATCCTTGCATCTCTTTTGTGGACTCTACCAGACTTTACAGAATCACCTTATATTTTCCATAAACATTAAGTACTGCGGGTGCTTCCATATTATTGTGGAAATCTGGCCTTCGGCCTTTCCTTTGATGCATGAGGCGCCGCGTTTGCCAGTGCATTTGGCCTGTTTCACCTTCGAAGATGAACTAACTGACTTGGAATCAGAGCAGGGCGAGGCAAAACGCATGAGAAGCGTGAGCTGCCTAGGAGCTCTGTCTCGGCTAACACGGCGCTGTTTCGGTCACTGGTAGCTGGCACCCCCTTATCCTGACACGACGTTGTCTCGGCCACGGGTAGCTGGCACCACCTTATCCTGACACGACTTTGTCTCGGCCACTGGCCGCTGGCACCGCCATGTCCTGGCCGGACACTGGTCACGGTTCGGCGTTAACCTCTCAGGCCAGTGATCACTGACAGCTTGCCATCCTGTGCCGTCTCTGGCGCCTGAAGTGACGTCACCTCCGCCAGTCGCTGGTCATCGACGTCGGTGACGTCACCTTTCCGTGCCAGTGCTGGTCCTCGCCTTGCAGCGCCGGCGGCTGTGGGAAGGAAGTGGGCGTGGCGCTCCGGATGGCTTACCCGTGTTACGTCCCGTGCGGCGGCCCGCCATCGGGCGGTCGCGGCGACCTCGCCAGCCGACACTCACTCCGCCGCCGGATTGATCTGTGACCCGCCCCCTGAACCCGAGCCGCAGAGCCCCATGCTGACAAGCCGGGCGATGTTTGTTGAGCGGCGGGCGGGGGATGTTTTCGCGTGTCAGCGGCGGCTGAGCCTGCGCTGCATCCGCGGACGGTGTTGCTTCCGCCGCGCCGCGCTCGGCAGACGGCGCGACCGTTTTGGGCCGGCGTGTCCGGCCGTCGCCGCCGACGTCGGCGCGTCGGCGGGCGCGCCGACGACCT
>NW_023596902.1:0-6516 GCF_011947565.3 Pollicipes pollicipes
CTTTTGGGTCTCCTCTCTCTCTCTTCTCCTCTCTCTCTCTCTCTCTCTCTCTCTCTCTCTCTTCTCTCTCTCTATCTCTCTCTCTCTCTCTCTCTCTCTCTCTCTCTCTCTCTCTCTATCTCTCTCTCTCTTCTCTCTCTCTCTCTCTCCTCTCTCCTCTCTCTCTCTCCTCTCTCTCTCCTTCTACTCTCTCTCTCTCTCTCTCTCCTCTCTCTCTCTCTCTATCTCTCTCTCTTCTCTCTCTCTCTCTACTTCTCTCCTCTCTCTCTCTATCTCTCTATCTATCTATTCTCTCTCTATCTTCTCTCTCTCTCTATCTCTCTCTCTTCTCTCTATCTCTCTCTCTCTCTCTCTCTCTTCTCTATCTATTCTCTCTCTCTCTCTCTACTCTTACTCCGCCTCCCCAACCTCGGCTGTTCACAGCAGCTGCTGACGCAGCTCTCCCATTACAATGTATTAGCATGACGCGTCCGTATCTGATGCCGAGCGGTCGCTCACGCAGGCCGTGACGTCACCACCACGCGGAATGGTCAGCGACGCCCACTCACGCACCGTCCCGGACAGAGTTTCCATTAGCTGTCCATAACACACGCGGGACGCCGGTTGGTGCAACAGCCAGAGCCGAGGACCGGGCCGCGCCGCGTTTCATCACAGACAAATCCGGATCCTTGCGGCCGATAGACCCGTGTGGACGCTCTCCAGGAACGGCACGGCCTTGACGCACGACCTGTCACCACGTGACTATGACCCGAGACCAGCCGCTCTCAGCAGCGCCGTCACGTGACGTCCACTGCACGACGAACAGATTAGGCGCATATCGCTGCGGTCGGTCGTGTTTGTGTGAGTTGGGAGGTTTTCTGGACGACCGCTGGGAGCAGGTCATACGTCTCTGCAGCTACCAGGCATCTAGTTTGCTCACCAGTCGCCAGTTACGAGACCGCGCACTCACATCGGCTCGGGTTTTCCCAACCGGCGTCTCCTGACCTCAATGCCTCATCCGAGTGAAACAGAAAGCCGGGTTCGACGCATGGGAACCCTGACATTGACCCAGTCCGTCGCTGTAAACAGCCGTGAAACCCCAGCCAGGCACATTGTTTTTTGTCGGTGCGTACAAAGCCTCGCGGACTCGGGAATTCCAGCCACGTCACGTGATCAGGCCGATGTGGCCGCACGTCTCCTCACGCCCTCGCTCGCTGTGGCCCGGGCCCAGCAGGAGGGGGGGGGCTGCAGAGGTGACGCCTGGGTCGGCATAGAGCACGGTCACGGGGCTCTGCCACGTGTGGTGCCGGCCAAGGCCGTCCGCCTCCGTGCATCTGCTTGGGCTGAATGCACGTACGTACGCCGGTACTGTCGCGGCTTGAGGAATATTCGGCGCGGCGCATATCTACTGAGAAGAGAGGAGTATTTGGAAGCTGAAACGCGAAGAGAGTCGGAGAATTTGGAGTGATTTGCTGCATCGCGAAGGTGCATGTCTTGCATCGGCCATCCAAAATCGGCCCCACATCTCCTTCAATATAGGCAATCGATCGGCCCCACTTCTCCTTCAAATAGGCAATCAATCGGCCCCATTCCTTCAATATAGGCAATCAATCGTACGCATGTCCTTGTGAGCACGTGAGGCTTACGCCTTTGCCATCGTTGTTTTCAGCTTGGGCCTGTATATATGAAACTGCTGTTTTCAGCTTGGCTCGGACCTTCATAGTGTGCCAACAAAATCGGCAAATACGTGACCCGGCGCATGGTGCATCTTACCATAAATGGACAAGACAATACTTGTGCAATTATCGTACGTTGCCCTCTAGAAAGGTATAGGTCATGGGAAGTGGCGGTCGGGTCAGTGAAAGAAATTGTCTTCAGTGAACGCACAGACAGGCTTTCGCTTTAATAGAGGGAGTCCATAAGTATTGGCCGCTTTGAGCGCTAAACGTTCGTGGAGAAATTCTGTGGACCAGTAATAGGGATTTGACGTACTCCCATAAGGCAAAGAAGAGCAAGGAATCACCGCGCGTGGCCTTAATGAAGGCTCAAGGATGCTGGAGCCCTAAAAACTAACCTTAAACTAGGTCACTTTCTTCGCGCGACAGTTGCTCAGAACAAGTGATAACGATCAGACTCTGCGTTCGCTTTCGATAGTATTTCTGCTACCGGCTGTATAGCCAGACACAGCGCGGCACTCGCTTCTCGAGCACCTTGGGCCATTTCCGGGGCTATTTCGTTAGTCACATTCAGTGAGAGGGCACTGGAAGCACTGTTCCCAAATGGAGGGCGACCTGTTCGACGACAGTTGCGAATGTCGGCGAATTCGTAATGGCGCTGCAAGCATGCCCCTCCCAAACCAGTGCGCCTTGCTCCGCCCCTGTTTGGAGCCGCCTCGCCTGCGTGATCGATGAAGGTGGCCGGCACTGAGTGCGTCCAATGTACGGGGACGATTTCACTTTCGTTGTGCGCCTGTCGTACAGGGAGATGGCTGGCGCGGCGGACGTATTAGATCATATCACTGCTGTGTGGCCGTGGGCGTCCAACTGGCACCAGCTGCACGTGCAGTTTCTCCGCCTAAAGAGCGTATTGTGACTTTGGGGAGGAAAAGAATGCGAAAGTTGTCGAGGCATCAACGCAGCGTTAGTGCGCAGTTTCAATTTACTTGCGTTTGGTGTCAGTGCATATGTTGGGTATATATATATATATATATATATATATATTATTAATATATATATATATGTATATATATATTATATATGTGTGGGTGTGTGTGGTGTTGTGTGTGTGTGTGTGTGTGGTTGTGTGTGTGTGTGTGTGTGGTGTGTGTGGTGTGGTGTGTGTGTGTGTGTGTGTGTGTTGTGTGTGTGTGTGTGTGTGTGTGTGGTGTGTGTGTGTGTGTGTTTAAACTTTATGCATTTCCAAGACGACAGACGCTTCGGAATTATTCTAGCCTCACCCAAAAAACGAACCTCAGAATGTGTTGACAAACAACACACTGACTGGCATGGGAGACGGCATGTCATGCTCCCAGTCTCCTGCCCTCCGCCTACGTTACCACATCAATGTCAGAGCGATACCGCGGGCACCCTACAGTCGCAGGGCGATGTTGTCACTACAAAACATTCTCTCACCGTGCCCGAGCCGCAACCGGTTCACTTTAACCCTTGACATTCGACTCATGCTGGATGTGCGCCGCGGACTTACTGCGTTGAGCTGATACTCGCAACAACCTCAAGCTGACGGCGGGTGCATGGGATGGCATTTTCACCCGTTGGCGCCCGCCGAGCGCCCGCCCCCACGGCGTAAACACTCTCAGACTTGCCCAGTGAAACCTCCGCCACAACGGCAGCCCGCTGGAGAACTGTTATGCTCGGTGGACACGGTCGCACACGCGTAATCTCTTTTCCCACGCCTGAGAGCGCGAGTCATTGTTGGACAAACCGAAGCTCATCAGGCAGCCAGCCGGACCGGCGGGCTCCGGCTCTGGCGGCTGAGAAGCGCCGTGGGGTCTCGGCTGGTATTCCTCCGAGGCCAGCGAAGCGTCACACCTGAGACTGGCAGCCCCCGTGCGTTCAGGAATGGCGGCGGCCGGCGTCGCGGAGAGAAACGCGTCGACCCGTGCCGGAGGCCCAAGTGTACGTGAGCACTGTTCGCAGAACGCTAGTGTTAGCAGCTTTCACTGCATCGCAAGTGCCCCGGCAGGTGTGCTGGGGGGGGGGGGGGTCGTAGTGTTTCAGTGCATTGCCTCATTGTTACGGTGGGCTTCCTCACCACACTGGCTTACTGTACGATTTCCTCACAGTGCTCCGAAAGTTTTCCTCACTATTATTCACCGCTGCCAGAAATCTCTACAGTTTATTTTGATATCTGGCCTGTTCGCTTCGTGATCGCCCATCACCTACACCTCCGTCTGTGTGTGCCTTCATCCGGTTGTTTGCCCCCTTGTATTCGCCTGTCTGCGCTTGTCTGAGTCTGTCTCCGTTTGTGTGATTCTTTTGGCGTTGGCCTGCGCTGTCTGCGCTCGCCTGCATCCGCGAGCGTCTGCGTCTGCTTCAGCAGCGGTACGCCGTTCTGCCGCAGACATGCCGTCCGCCCGCCTACTGCCGGCCGCTCTGCTGCTGATGCTGCTCTGTATGGTCAGCAGCGGGCAAGCGGACGATTCACGCACCAGGCGGCAAAGTGAGTAAGATGACGGTGACGACGGCGTCAAGCGGTGGGTAGTGTGCGTGGTATAGGTAACTGAGTTGTGCGCATTTCAAATATGTGTTGTACAAAAGCGGCTACAGCTTTTCCGTCAAACTGATTGTTTTACTTTCCTCTGTACATTGTGGTGATGATTGAAATAGCTTATTCACTTCCTTTTCAATCAGTTTAACTGTACCATTCCGTAACCATCACTATGAGAAGTAAAAAAACCTGTCCGGTATAAATCGCACACTTTAATAGCTGGCTCTTGACGTACAACACTAATAAAGCGCATGCGAATTCCATGCCACATTATAGACAAGCTTGTGGTTGCGGGATGTGCTTCGCTTTGTCAATCGGGACGCTAAGAACTTAAGCACGCATGAACAAATAAAACAGTAGCTCATATTGCACAGTCAACAGCAGCACATCAACAGTTGATTAGACACATGGACCAACTCAAAAGGCTTACGTTGCGTGGTACGCTGGACATGCAGGTGCATACATGAACTACAAAGATTGCGATTTTCTTCATTAGAGCGGTACGCGTCACATGACAAAAATTAGCAACTTCTTACCTAAATGTCTATTATGCTTGCATGGAACAGGCAACGGGAACTCTGCACTTCATACAAAAAATACCAGCATGTATTGCTTGGGCGTGTAGTGGTGTAGTGGAATTCATTTTCCCATGCTCTGGGCTCGTCGAACAGCAAGGCTTAGGGGTGCTACGATAATATTTGAATATTGGTTCAAACTTGCATTGGTCAGCGAATACCTGTGAACCATTCAGCGGATAGATAGATAGCATGTCACGGGATGTCCTGTGGTGTCTGGTTCTTTGTAAAAGAATGTAGTCAGAGTTTAATAAGTTTTTTTCCATCCTTTAGAGCGATCACCATTCCTGCCAATAAACAGTAAGTAACAACGGATACTTGGTATCTGCGAGCACTTGCCAACAGCACCTCCGAGCTTGTACTGCATTCTCTTCCCCATGAACATAAAAGTTCACGCTATGCTTGATCTGACAGATCTGGCACTGCAGATCGCCTCAGATAAGGCCAATCCGTCCATTCTTCCCTCACCGAAAAAGCATCCGATCCATGCATGCCTCACCCGGCCGGATCCAAAGGTTGCAACAAACCCGCAGACCGCACTGGACCGGGAGCTGGCCGTGTCTGCCATCCGAGCGTCTCGCCGCTTGCCCAACATGGCAAGACAGAGCCGGCCATGTCATCGGGAACACCTGCCTGGCATCGCTTATCGGAGTTCAGCCTGAGATGTGGGCTGGCTGCTGCACCGCGACGTCCTCCACCCCGAACCCCAAGCGCCAAACCGCTGAACGATTTGAGCCGCTCACATGCCAGGCGCTCTCAAGCCGCCACTCGACCCGATGCACAGCACGTGCCCTTTTCGCTCTTGCCTCCGCTCTGTGCCTGCCGCCTCTGGGCGCGTTCTTGGCGGCGAGCGGAGCTACCTGTGAGTGTGCTGATGCCGAACACGATGTGCACCGAAGGACTTGGACGCGACTCCCCGACATGCCTGGACTGGTGACTGGCCGGTGACTGGGTGAATGAAGTACGGCCGCTGGGCCAGCGCTCGGGTGACGGGACTGGTGACTGGGGTGCTGAGTCTGGTGGACTGAGAACGGCCACCAGGCCAGCGCTCGGGTGACGGGGTGCTGACCCGGGTGGACTGAGTGGTCACCAGGCCAGCGCTCGGGTGACGGGACTGGTGACTGGGGTGCTGAGTCTGGTGGACTGAGAACGGCCACCAGGCCAGCGCCCGGGTGACGGGACTGGTGACTGGGGTGCTGTACGGTACAGCTGACCGACACGGCCTGACCGCTCGACCGTGTCACGCTCGGCTGCTACGGCCTGGGTGACGCACCGCAGGCTGGGAGAGGTACGGCGCAGCTGTGCCACCAGTCGTTCCCCACGGAAATCCCGCCAACCTCAGGCGTCGAGTGTAGACGCGCCGTACGCGAGCGCCGCGGCTGGGACTTCCACCGCCGCCAGCGTGCACGCTCCTTGCGGTCTTGCCTCGGCACTGGCTCTGTGGAGCTAGGCGGCAAGAAATTCTGGCGACATCCTGGGCAGACCTGCATGAGCTGTGGCAATCCCCTCGCATGCGACCTTTTTGATATGTCGGTATGATGGCGGATGTAGCGTGCAATGTACACCCCAGCTGACCTCAAATCACCGTAATTCGATCGATGCTCCTGCAAGGGCACACCGTGTGATATTCTTAAGACACGACTACGACTGAAAATCCCTGTCGTAGTTGTGCAAAAAGGCAAGTTCAAGAACTAACGGCATGGGGTGAAAATTAAAGATGAACGCCAAAAGAAAA
>NW_023596903.1:0-76969 GCF_011947565.3 Pollicipes pollicipes
TGTGTTGTGTGTGTGTGTGTGTGTGTGTGGTGTGTGTGTGTGTGTGTGTGTGTGTGTGTGTGTGTGTGTGTGTGTGGTGGTGTGTTGTGTGGTGTGTGTGTGTGTGTGTGTGGGTGCGTTTGTGGGGGTGGGGGTGGGGTGGGGGTGTGTGGGGTGTGTGGGTGTGGTGTGGGTGTGTGGGTGTGTGTGGGTGGGTGTGGGTGTGGGTGTGTGTGTGGGTGTGGTGGGTGTGTGTGTGTATGTGTAGGGGCTCAGACGAGTATTGGTGGGAGGGGAGGGGGCTCATTTAGATTAGCTTTCTCTCAGCACAGTAAGATTTGATTGATGACAGGTCCACAGAAAACTAATCATATCAACCCGGTATACAAGCAGTTATTGTTTTGAATGTTGTCCCGCATTGTTAAAATTGTGCTGGTTTGCTGCTGGTGGAGCTTCAGGAATCTCGTTGCGTTGTGCTTGGTTGGATGACAAATAAAGTCCACAGAGGAGCGACTCTGAAGCACCTGCAATACAGCATGTTTTTTGCTATGATGAACTGTTACCTTCTTTTGCATGGTGCATGCCCTTGCACATGGCTAAGGCCTCTTGCTTTTTTGTTACAGTATTAAGTTATATTACAATTACACAAAAAAATATTTCATTGGACACACATGTACCAAAAATAGAAACATTAGAGATAGACAGGTTGTCAATAATTACATAAAGCAAAGCATACAAGCAATAATTTGGAAAAAAGCGTGCATTATGATTGGGAAATATGGACCTGTTTCACGTGGAGAAGCCAAGGTCATCACCAGACATATATAGTACAAGATACTGGCCTTGGAAAATGTCAGGCTTCCGTAGCAGCCATTTATTTTGTAGGTATAAACATAGATGCATCAGGGTACGACACGATTACCCACACTTCATGGATGTTTTCAGACAGCTCCTGCCTTAGGCGCAGCACAAAGCCTTTTTTGGTCTGAACCAGCTCATCTGGCAACATTAAAGCAAACACGGTTGAAAGGAACTGGTTAATTAGATGCTAACAAAAAGCATGCAGAATAAACTGCATGATAAGTGACTGAGTGTTTCTAAACGAAGGCACAGCTATTTGATAACATGCCAAAGATATTTTGTTATTTGAGTATACAGGTCATTATAATGAAATTTAATGCCGTCACTGCTCGTACTCATTTAAAATGATCAGCAGAAATTCAAGTAAAATATAGATGTTGGAAAATAGTCTAGACGTGTTCTGTCTTTTTGCACATGCGTTCAGTTTCTTGTTTTTGAGAGCAAATTATTTTAAACGGAGCAGACAATGCAATCAATACAGACCCAGGTTTAAAAAAGAAAATACAACACTCAACATGCTTGGCATAGGGCAGAACTTCCATGACATAACAGTGACATTATAAGCACAGTTTCGTACATACTCTGTAAATCCAAGAGTACATAGTTTGGCACATATGTGCCACCAATTTCGCAGGGGCCAATGTTTCGAGCAGTTATGGTGTTGGAATGGTAATTTCGGGCAAAAATGCCCCAAAACATTTATTTAGGTACAAATAATTGGAAAGTTCGGTGCAAGTTGACCAGGTCAGAGTTTAGACACCTGAGCGCGGGGACCAGTCCACAGATGCCTTGTAGGTGTCCAGCGCAGCGTATGGACTTTTGTTCAGACTGGGTGTAGACATAAAAAGGGAATTAAGATGATCTTACAATAAGTATATGCATGACATTTCTTAAATAAGTTGTATTTGGATTAATTTCTGGTCACGGGCCTCACAATGGATCGCAGACAACATACCCTAGTTTCGTACACATAAAAACTGCATTATTCTCCCGGATGAGATATTGCTACTTACTGGGGGTTTCAGTTTGCGTGTGTGAATTCATTCACAAATTTTGCGATGGGGTGGTCTTCAGTTTTTGCAGGATTTTAACAGCCAAGGGGTTCTTATAACGCCAAATCTTGTGGTTTTGGTGTACAGAAATGCAATGATCACCATTGAGAGTCTCAGGAGGTTTGTTGTTTTTTGCGTCTTGGACGTGCTCGTTAAGCTGTAGCCGAATGGGTTTTTTATTCGCCAATATACAATACGCTCTCACTCTACCCTCACACATCAAACACGTTACACAGTGCACAACACCAGACGTCAAACGTTTGCGTTTTAAACCAGACATACATGCATTACAAATTCAGTTGCAGGGTGGACAAGCAGGTGGTAAGAAATCTGACCGAACTAGATTGTGTTTCAAAAGTATTTTGGTTCTGCTATCCCAAACGAACATAACGATTACATTTTTGGACAACTTATTTTATCTTTCAACGCAAAGCTTCATCAACGTATGGTAACGTGAGATAACCGTCCAGGTCTTGATCCCGCTGGTATCGATCGCGTGCTTCTTTGCGATGTAATTGTTCACTCCCACTCTAGTTCAAAATCGATGCTAGCTCATTGGCTGACATTACAGCACGGACACCACAGCACACACTAGCTGTCACGGGCGGACACCACAGCACACTACAGATGTCATGGGCGGACACCATGCTCATATTTTTTCGATAAAGGCAAGTTGCCAAAACATCACTGCATTTATTTCTCCATTCTCCTGGTTTTCTACGAAAAATAAGGCAGAGGTGCACAAACCCACGTACTTGCCTACAATGTAATTGAAAGAAGAGTATGCGTAAGGCTCTTCTTATTACACGTCATTTCGATTTCTACTCATCACCACAAAATAAATATTTGGTGAATTTAGAAAAAAAAATCTTACAGCAAGTCAACGGCCTACAATTTGTTTCAGTGGCGACAACCCAATTCCACTGTTGAGTATGAGCTGTCAACCGATTGCTTGTCTGATGAAAGTAAGCGTCTTCGGGCTTTCTCCGAGACCCCTGCAAAACACAGTCCCCTTGGTGTTGCATTGGTTTACGGGACAGGCCCGCAGGCAGTGTGAAGAAGGCTCTGTAGCGACTTTGGTGTGCGTGTCTCAAACGCTGCGCACAAAACGTTTGAAAACCTAGCCAACCAGTATAGCAAAACGTTTGGAGGCTTTCCACACCGTGAGTTTGTTTTGGGGTGTCAGTGTCGTGTTATGCTGTGTAGTGAATCGCTTTAGATTTATCGATAGCAAGCAAGTTGCAAGTCTGCCGCCGTGTGAGAAGTAGGATGGCTGCTCCATCACGGAGGCATCCAGGATGCGGCTTGAAGGGTTGCAAGTCTCAACGCGACCTTCGGAACTATAAACGGCATCAGATCTTTGTGCATGGCGTTGAAACTGTGGTCTTTCTGAATGCTGCTTTTGGAGCTAGTGGCAGGTGGCACACTTGGGTGCGATCAACTGCTGGTGAGTCATGAATTATTTATCCTTTTACATACACTGGCGTTACTTAAGAAATCGGCGCTAGTCAGCGTGATCGGTCGTTGCTGAGCGGCTTGGTTGGGCACTTTGTGTCGCCTTGTTTTGTTTTAATGGCGAAGGATTTGTTCCGTCATTGAACGTGGCGTGTGGCTCTTATCAGCATAGTTATGCTCTATATACGTCATGATTGAACAGAGCCAGTTAGCAATTTCAACAAAATTTTGATCAGAATATAACATAGGTGCAGATATCATAGGTTTAGAATGTATCGATTTATTCGGCTGTGTTATGGCCATTTTGTTACTTAAGATCACGGACCGGACTGAGAAAAGCTAGAGTGATAGATGCATACACAAACAGGTGTGGTTCTCGTAGTATTAGTGTGAATGCCCCGAGGAGAATATGTCCATTATATTGAGTCCTAATCTGTGTGTGGTTCTGGTAGTATTAGTGAATGCCCCGAGGAGAATATGTCCATTATATTGAGTTCTAATCTGTGTGTGGTTCTGTAGTATTAGTGTGAATGCCCCGAGGAGAATATGTCCATTATATTGAGTCTAATCTGTGTGTGGTTCTGTAGTATTAGCGTGAATGCCCCGAGGAGAATATGTCCATTATTGAGTTCTAATCTGTGTGTGGTTCTCGTAGTATTAGTGTGAATGCCCCGAGGAGAATATGTCCATTATATTGAGTTCTAATCTGTGTGTGGTTCTGGTAGCATTAGTGTGAATGCCCCGAGGAGAATATGTCCATTATATTGAGTTCTAATCTGTGTGTGGTTCTCGTAGTATTAGTGTGAATGCCCCGAGGAGAATATGTCCATTATATTGAGTTCTAATCTGTGTGTGGTTCTCGTAGTATTAGTGTGAATGCCCCGAGGAGAATATGTCCATTATATTGAGTTCTAATCTGTGTGTGGTTCTGGTAGTATTAGCGTGAATGCCCCGAGGAGAATATGTCCATTATATTGAGTTCTAATCTGTGTGTGGTTCTGTAGTATTAGTGTGAATGCCCCGAGGAGAATATGTCCATTATATTGAGTTCTAATCTGTGTGTGGTTCTGTAGTATTAGTGTGAATGCCCCGAGGAGAATATGTCCATTATATTGAGTTCTAATCTGTGTGTGGTTCTGTAGTATTAGTGTGAATGCCCAGAGAATATGTCCATTATATTGAGTTCTAATCTGTGTGTGGTTCTCGTAGTATTAGTGTGAATGCCCCGAGGAGAATATGTCCATTATATTGAGTTCTAATCTGTGTGTGGTTCTCGTAGTATTAGTGTGAATGCCCGAGGAGAATATGTCCATTATATTGAGTTCTAATCTGTGTGTGGTTCTGTAGTATTAGTGTGAATGCCCCGAGGAGAATATGTCCATTATATTGAGTTCTAATCTGTTTTTGTTGCACTCGTCCTTTGCATTTAGATGATTACACCGCTAAAAACACATGTTGTTCACTGTTCGTAAAAACAACGAGAAAAAAGACACGAGACGCACGAAACAAGTGATTATCATTTGAGTACCACTTTGAATGGCACAAGCAATGATGAGACAGATCGCTATTCGCGAACATCCTGTAGGAGACAGCTCGGGGAGTAAGTGCACCTCTGGAATAAGGCCATTACTACTGTCTGATCAGAAGTCAGTAGGTATGTATACCCAATGCATGTATTTGGGGGTAAGACGTACCATGTGTTCATGAAGCTGCCTGCCTGATGGCAATTTTCCCTAATCACTCGGATCACCGTTGTCTTTCTATCCGCCGTGGAAAACTAATTACATTGACGATTGCATGCTAGTTTAAACTGTGACTGGCATGGTAACTCGGTTTTGGCTGGACTGTTGCTGTGCCATAAATTCTAGTCATACTCTGTTCTCAGCCAATTTTACCAATGTCGTTAAATAGTCCATGTCGCTGTTTTTGGAAAATTGGACCTTGTGTTTAGTTCAAGCAAAAATGATGTGATGTTGCAAACAGATCTGAAAAATAATGAATTTGTGAATTCGGTTCTCTGAAAAACCTACGGAAAGCCCTGCTTTGCAATCAGTATTTGCTAACAGCCCAGTTGGTCTTCTTTATCTACGCTTTGCGCGGCCGTGGGCTTAAATCACGAGGCGGGGTGTGGCATCAGGTGTCATCTTTTGCGGCTTTTCGCTCAGGGGAAAGGCTCTAAAACTGGATTTCCTGCCGCTCCCGATAACAGCGGGGCGCTGAAGTACACATTAGGGGTGTTTTTCGTAGGGTTTGGGAGGTTAGTCCCTTGGATCATGAACAAAAGGCTTATAAAACAGTTAACCAAAAATTTCAAAATTAACTAACCAAAAGTTTTTCAGCAACGCTTTGTCTCCCGGAACGGGTGAATTTTAATGTGGAAACTGTGGTGGTGTAACTGTTAGGACAGTTATGTTTTTGTCACCTTATGCTTTGATCTAGAGAATGCGCAGATGAGCGATTGTCATCCGGTTCTTGAAGGGAGCGGATTTGTCCAGTCGTCGATCTGTCCCCAGATTTCTACAATATCAAGAAGTCTTCATTCCAAGAGAGGTAATGTAGCGTTCACCGTCATGAGCTCTCAAACAAGCCCTAGAGCAAAAACTCCGGCATCACTTCAGATATCTGACCCAAGTCATTGATTGCCGTGTCATCTCAGCATTAGCCGGCTGTGGACGACTTCCATTTTTTTTTCAGCTTTCGAAACAGAGCCACGCTGTCATCATGTGCCAACACTGCGAGTGTGAGCGCCAGTGCGTTTCTGCTGCAGCGGCCGCGGCGCTGCGTCACCGTCGCGGCTGCGCCACTCCCACCGTCGCCTGCCGTCCAGCGTTAATGCACTGTCGGACGGTGCGCATCATTCCAGCCGACCGAAATCAACAGAGACCTGTCAGCGCTCGTCACTCGCTTCCATCCTTTTTGCCGTTGTTTGTTGTTCGGCTTGTGGCGGAGAAGCAGCGTGGAAAGCATTTCGACGGGAGGAACGCAGTTTGCCGCTATCAATATTGCATGAGTCATCAGTCAAGTATGGTGGACTAACTTTCGGACCTGAAGTCAACCGACCGAAATAGATGGATGATAAGTGTTTCTGATTTTGTGCTGCCCCTTAAGCGTTCAAGGTAGCAAAGAAGTACTGGTGTATGAAGGCAGCAAAGAAGTACTGATGCAACACCCCAGCATCATCCTATATTGCAGTGAAATAAATTGTCTTTACACCACCAGTGTTACGTTTCTTTCACAGTACACACGCTCTCTTTAAACTAACGGGACACGTGCCTGCCGCATGGCAACAAGGCTCCTAAGTTTGCACAAGGCAAATCTAGAATAAATGTTTGACAGTAATTACATTAACCCATGCTCCTTATCATATATGAGAACAACTGCAGGTTACGTCCACATTCGTTTTTGCCGAGGCCTAGTTGATTCCAACAGAACGATGGCGGACTTGCCCGTACATAATTTTGGGTAACTGCGTCGACTTTTGTGTTTTAAGGTTGTTTCGGCCACGCTGCCTTCAATAGGCTTTTGGGCTCCAAACCCGGAAACGGTGC
Organism: Pollicipes pollicipes; assembly: GCF_011947565.3. Classification (NCBI taxonomy): domain Eukaryota; kingdom Metazoa; phylum Arthropoda; class Thecostraca; order Pollicipedomorpha; family Pollicipedidae; genus Pollicipes; species Pollicipes pollicipes. The sequence continues at coordinate 6,896 of NW_023596903.1, forward strand.
TTTGGGCAATTAACCAGAGCGTGGTGCGCACAATCGTAGCAAAACGGTCCGCCGCAATACGTCGTCATAGGAACAAACTGACGCAGGACAGTCATGCCACAACAATTGGGGTTTTGCAGCCAGGCCCTTGTAATCACGCAGCAAATTATGGAACAGAAACACTCGTCGATGATGCATGTTTAACACGCGCTCGGGTGGGGGCCAAGTCGACCACAGGAAGGTTTTTCCGGAATGGGTTCCGAAACTGCACGGTGTAGCCGCGCCAAATTTTGTGTAGCTGTAGACAATTGAATATGAGATCGTCTGGCATCAAAAATTTAGATGTACTTTGTGAGGGTCACTGGCCTAAGGCAGGTCCAAAAGTCAGGCCATGGTTGTAGTTTCTTGTGCTCATTTCCAATCTATTGATGACAGGAACGCATAATGCACCTTCCATAGACTTCTCAAGGGTCAGAATAGTTCACTGACCTAAATGACCCAGGTCACGATTTTTGTTTTTGAGGAACATACTGCCTGGCGTAATCTGTATCGCTTATCAAAATGCAAAACTCAAAGCGGTCTTGTCTGATTTTGATCACTATGGATTTCAAAAGATCAAGCAAGGTCAATGACCTTAGATGAGCATGTGACCTTTTGCTCAGGACAGTTATCTGAGAGTTCTACGTGCCCTTAGGGGACCTACCCGGAATTTTGACCTTGTTTGGACCTTATTTAACCGAATGACATGATCTAGGAATCTCAGATTTTGACCTAAATGAGTTCAGGTGCAGATCAACACACCCTATGAATTTGGCGCCTCTAGCTCTCTTTGTTCCTGAGATCTCGGGGGGGGGGGTCAAATTGACCCCCCACCCGAGCGAGGTCTCCGATCGGCCACCCGGGCTTGTGTAATATCCTGATTACATTACACAAGACAATCAACCAGACGCCATGTCCAATAGAGGAACAAAGAACAGAGCGGGTCGTGCCACCCCGCGCGCCGCGGGACCCACACCAAGAGAGGCGTGCACAGGTGATAAGCTGGGGGTGTTTCCTCACCACCGCCATCTTTTACTGTAACTTATCCGGACAGACGACAGGTGGCGTTGGATGTAAAGATACGGTCTGATCCCAATCTGGTGCCCCCGCTATACTGCAGTACGATTATCTATCCGTGGCCAATAGTATCCCCTGTTCGAGGGTGCCAAGCTTATGCCTTGTGATGGCCCGTCCACGCTGACGGGCCCCACCCACGTCCGCCCCTCGCTACATCGCTTTTTTGTACGCTGTGTCTCGACCTGGTGGTGCCGCGGGCACCAGTCGACCGGCAGCCCCTGGCTCCTGGGCAGCCAGCGACGCATCAGCGGCATCCGTCCAGAGCTACACCGTCCCCGCTTTCACAAGATACGCGTCCCCAGCACAGCAACAGTCGCAGAGCACGGCAGCCTACCGCCGGCGAAGGCTGGCCGATATCTTTGGTCAGCCGAAGCAGCTGGACAAGCAGGAGACACCAACACGGATCGGCAACACGCCAGCTGGTGGCCGGCGCCGCAAGCCACCTGGGGATCAGAATGTGTTAGGCCGGTGTCTCAAACGACACCGAAATGGTCACCAGCTAACACCAGTGCCTCAAATGACAGTGTCGAAACAGCTAGCACGTTATCAGTCACACTGCCCCAGCCCGGGACCCAACCCCAAACAGACGAACCGTACCCTAAACTGACGAGCAATAGCACTTCTGCTCACACGCAGATGGGTCAACCTCGTTTGGATCAATACTCAAGTGACAGTTGTCGCCACTAGATGCCAATAGTGCAGGGGTGATTCACGGCCGAAATCATCAGGGGCAGTGGCGGTAGCCGTTGTTAGTATTACGACCTTCAACGTAAACGCGTCCGGCGGACGTGTAAACGCTCCCAGTACGCCTGAGCATCAGCGGTGGTGCTTAAAACACTGACGTGACGGTCAGGCGGACAGACATGGCTCATCAAGGACCGCCACATGGGCCACAACCCCACCACAGGATGTCTTACAACACCACATAGCGCATCTTAACGAACAACCATCATTGATGAGTGAGGGGGTCGGGTGCACGCTCAACGCACACTGCAATTCACAGTGCACAACCTTAACCACGGTTGGTTGAAGTTTGAACCAGTGCGTCACATGGGTCATGCGATGCTCCCATTCCCAGAGCAAAAGTGCCCACAAAGACTCACTGAGGTAAACGTCATAGGGGAGAAGTTAAAGTCACGGTATAACGTGTCGCTGAATTCTCGGGATATAAAAGCTTGATGTTCGCATGCGTTTTTGTCTAAACAGGAGTGCTTCACGTTTTCATAGCATTTATTATACAACAGTGTGACACATAACTGTGTTACAAACATTACAGAGAACCAGTGGCGGATCCAGGATTTTGTCGGAGGGCCGGGGGGGCGGGGCACGCAACATTGTGGGGCCCTTTAGTGTTCGGGCCCCCTCCAAACATACCGTTGTATTAAGTTTAAGATGTATTGCATGCAACTATACACAGATACATACAGATATGTATACATATATATATATATATATATATATATATATATATGTGTGTGTGTATATGTATATGTATATATATATATATATATATATATATATATACATATACACACATATATATATATATATACATATATATATACATATATATGTAGCGCCAGAAAACGGGCAAAATGATCACAAGTTGGTTGCTAAATTCCATCAAAACAAGCACGGACTTGATTCTTTGCATAGTTACGGCTAGCCGACTGTGCGATGTAATCAGCTGATGGCTCATGACTGACGCAGAATTTCTCCTCTGTTATAAGGGAGTACAAAGTTTTCTAGCATTCAAAATATGTTTAACAGTGTGGTCCACAAGTATAAAAAGCGTCACACACTCAAGACCCAAAGGAAATGACACATACGACGTCGGCGGCACGTGAAATTGTGCTCGGCAATTGCGCGTAGAAATGCATTGGGGCATGTCCGATTGCTGCTCTGAGGCCAAGGCACACGGGTCAACGGGAACGGAACCTGGTTGATCCTGGGTGCCCACAGGAGGCCAACAAAGAGGCTCCCGTCAACAAATGTAGGGTCCACAGAGCAAGCGAAAAGAACCCAAGACCAACGTGGTGGGCCCCTTAACAATCGGTAGCGCCCAACAGGCTGACAAACAAGGCCCCGGCCAGAGCATAGGACCCTCTGAGCCAAGAGGAATTACCGAAGACCATGACTTAATACCCCTGTGCGATCAAGGATGTCCGGGCGGGTAGAAAGTAAAGCCTCGACGGGAGTGAACAGTCCTCAACAAATGAGATCACAGGGAAAGAGCTCTCGATCAAAGTAGAGGGCCCCTGCGTATCGAGTGTCCCGGTGCCTTACCTTGTATGAGACCCAGCAACAGCACGAGGCCATCCGAGCAGGTGGAAAGAGCCCCGAGACTTATATGAAGGTCCCCTAAGCAACTGCATATACCCTAGCATATGGGGTCCTGGAAAAGTGTATGGAGCTTTGCGGGCGCATGGGAAGAATCCGGGGAGGAAAACCTTATCTATCAAGAGTGCACAGGCATGGAAGCAGTCCCAACAAGCAGCGTTGGGCCCTATGAGAAAATTCAAAAGAGATCAAGGGCAACGTGAAAAGCTCCTTAGCAATCAGACTGGCCTGGCAAGTAATTATTTAGGGCCCGGGAGGAAACAGCATAATGCTTCGGACAGCGTAATGAGCCCCAAAAAGTCCCCTAATCGCTGCATTCTCAATCAGCGAAGAATTAACTTTGCTTACTTATGGTCTTTTTACTTTTGCTAGCAACCATTCTTGGTTGTCTATACGCCCAAAGACCTCCAATTTTGTTGCGCTTTTTATTCTGTTAGACAACTGCGTCCCTTCGGCATGGTCGGAGGTCCCTTCGGCATGGTCCATGGGGGCATGGTCCCGTGCCTTCCCCATCCCCCTCCCCCTCAGCATCCGCTACTAGTCCCGAGCAGCTTAATAGATGGGCCCGCCAGGAAAATACGGTCATGCATTCAAACAAGAAGTACCCAGGACTCAGCCATGGAGGGCCCCGGAATGATCGAGTGTGCCCGAGCAGGCTAAGAGGTGGGGGCTCCGACAACGAGCGCAGGGCCTTCCATTCAAATGAGAAATACTCACAAACACAATGTGGAGAACCCCAACGTTTGAGTGTGCTCCAGCGCGTTAACAATAGGTCCCCGTCAAGAGCGTAGGCCCTGTATTCAAATAGGAAGCACCCAAAGACCCATGTAGAGGGCCCAAGAACAATCGAATGTGCCCGAGCAACGTGAACACATGGGGCCCCCGACAAGAGCATAGGGCATTCCTTCAAATATGAAATAACCACGACACGATGAAGGGGTCCTCGAATTATACAATGTGACCAAGCAGCTTATCAGAAGAGGCCCCGGCAGGAGCGCAAGGTCCCCATTTAATAAGAAGTGCCCAACACCCAGTGCGGAGGGCCCAGAAAGATGGTATCAGATGTCGGCCATCTGATACTCAAGCAGGTTTATCAGCCGGCCCCAATAGGAGCGTGGGGCCCCCATCAAACAAGAAGTGCCCGAGACCGAATGTGGAGGGCCCCCGAAAGGTCGAGTGTACCCATGCAGCCTATCAGATGTCCCTCGACAAGAGCGCAGGGCCCTACGTTAAAATACCCAATATACAGGGCCCGAAACAATCCCGTGTGCCCGTTCAGGCCAACAGGTGGGCCCCGATAAGTGTGTAGGGTTCTCCATTCAAACAGATAGTACCCAAGGCCCAATTTGGAGGGCCCTGGACGACCGAGTGTGTCCAAGCAATTCAAAAGGTGGACCCCTCACAAGAGCGTAAGGCCCTCAACAAGTGGCAGAGAATTGGAAGCGCCCTGCAGAGGGTCCATTGCAGGGGTCCATGAGCATATCGCGAGTGCATCGGTAGGCTAACCAAGACCAACGTAAAGTGCCTCTGAGCAACCGAGAATACTCCGGCAGCTTAACATATGTTGGACCCCGGCTACAGCCTACAGAGCCTTTCTGACGAATGGAAATAATCCGTGGAAGCCCTTAATCGGCAAGAGCGTCCCGGCACGCTAGCAGGATGTAGGAATATAATATTCCAATGTTCCGGCTGCACCTTAGGCGCCTAGCATACGCTGTCTTGGCTCCAGTGATGTCGCTTCAACGTTGAGCGAAGATGGAGCGAGAATCCCGGACGATTCTACCTCTCGTATACAGCCTTACCCAGGAGTGCCATCGTGGGACTTCCCATTAGTGAGATGACGATCATATCAGTTCAGGGCGATGAACCCACTGGAGCTTTCTTGCCGCGCCCCCGCCGCGCCGCCGCGTCTTCGCCACATCGCAGCGGAAATGTCACGTTCGGCACACTGCTTAGTGCTTCAAAGTCTGATTTAGGCGCCAAACAAGGGTTGCAGCGTTTATGTCAGTATTTCTGACGGCTTGCAAAGGGGGTATGCCATGGCATCTGTGGCATGACTGACGTGTGTGATTCCTGCCGACGGGGCCTGGCTTCCCGCTGGCTTGGACTGGCGTCCGGCTTGGCTTGGCCTGGCTCGCCGGCGGCCATTCTTTTGCTAGCTGTGGGACTGCTGCGCAGCCGGCGATGTTTGGCGTCCCAGCGGCGGGACTTGGAGCTCCAACGGCCGCGTCTGGTGCGATGGCGGTAACGGAAGTCGTCTGGTGCCAGCAAACTTGATGGGGCGGCCTCGGGAGAGTTACTGGGTTCAGCTGCCCTCTCTCTCGACCGAATGCTGAATCTTGTTATGGAAGGATGCGGTCATTCCGCTCAAATTACTCACTGAGACGTCTGGGTTCTTCGCTATCGCTGCCGTCCGTTGCTGGTGCGGCGCGCCTGTATTACGCTGGATACGGCCGGTGCCGACGGGCCAGCGTCGTTCGGCTGTAGAATACGCGATGCCACCAGCGTGCTTTACATGACGGCGTGGCACAATTAGCATCACACCACGCACAGCGCTGGTGGCGTGGTCGTCCTGATGTTCAGTGAACTGCTACAACTACCTCACCTGGGCCTGATGTTTGGGATGTTTGCGATGCGGTGCGTTTGAAATTTCAGGGAGTCCGCGCTCAGTGCTCTTGTGACAGGGGTGAGGAGTCGTGGGCAGCTCGAAGTGGGGCGTGAGTTGTCTTGCATGTCGTTTGTAGCTATGCTGGACACTGCGCCGGTGTCGCCCCCTGCGGTGTCGACTTGAAGACTGGGCACTGTTTAGCCGGGTCCACTGGGTGCACCAGCGTCGGCATGGAGCTGTTTGAGAATCGCATCGTGTTAGGACTGAAGAGCAACGAGACGCAGTGACTCCTGTTCATACTTAGACAAATAGCAGCGGGTGGGCCTCCGGGCGCTTTGTAAAGCAGAACTGACACACGTCCTGCTGGACCCGCTGGGATGGCAACGGCCTTTTTGAGGCGCGTGAACCGGACTGCGTGTTTGACCTATGCCACCTTGGAATGCATGAGGTGGACTTTGTAGGGAGTCTGCCGGGGTCACAGCGGCCGCCGCCTTTGGACGCGTGGCCTGGGATCTTTGTAGAACCTGCTGAGGTCACAGCGGGACGCCTGTCCCGGTCTGTGTGGAACCTGTCGATGTCTCGGTGGCCACCTTTGGACGCACGAGCTTCACTCTGTGTGGAGCACGCTGAGACAACATGGACCACCTTGGAACGCTTGGTCCGGGCTGTGTATGTGGACTGCAGAGATCGCAGCAGGAGTCGTCTCCCGACTGTGCACCTGAGGCCTGCTTTGGAAACATCGCGCTTACCCATAAGCGTAGGCAGAGGGAGAGGGCACTGGGCATGTGCCATCCCCCTCCCCCCTCCCCCAGGTTCCGAGGGGCCGACGGGCCCTTCGGAACCGACGATCGAGGGCTCGATTTGAGCGGCCAAAGGGCCCGAAGGGCCGGCCGGAGGCCGCATTCAGGGGCCCCAGCCCGCGGGGTCGGGCACTCCAATGCCAGTCAGAGGGCCTTTGGCGTTTATCAGGGGCCCCTGAATCGATATGGGCCCACATATCGGGCAGACACCACTAGTAAACGCACAGTGGGCTCCGCGGCGGCATGAGGCCTAAGAGCCCATTTCCGAAGCAGGGACAAAGCCGGAGTCAGCTATTTACTTTGTTTGGGGCCCACAGCGCCCAACAGGGGCCCTGTGTTGTCAAGGGCCTCAAGTCGGCCAGAGGCAGTGCTCGAAGAGGCCCGAAGTGCCTAGAGGGCCCGACGGGTCTAGCGATTCAGGGCCCCTTTCAAACAACGGGGCCTCAAGGAGGCCCCTTTCCCGTAAATAGGGGGCCTCGTTTGCGTTGAAGAAAGTGGTCAAAATGAGTTTTAAAAAACGCACAAGGCCATCCCATGTTTGCATGAGAACTGTATTCTTTTGCAGAATCGACTACTGAAACAAATAATATCCAAATATTTGAGCCTCCGCGACGGGTGCCGACAATGTAGTGGTTAACGCGCCTGGGTTAACTACTGCGCGTCGGGAAACCAGAGGTACGGGGTTCAATTACGGGTACGGTGCATCATTAACCCAATGTTATGGCTGCGATATCGGGGAGCACGGACAGCGATGGCCTGGGCTGCATTCCCGTAAAACTGAACGGTGTTGGCCGCTGCAAGTAACACCATGCGGCGGGCGCTGTGCGCACAACAACCATCGTAAATTAATGTCTGTAAATGTATGCTAAAAGTAATTCTTAAACTTTAAAGATTGGACTGGGGGAATCTTTTTTTAAAGTTGTGGGGTCGTCGTGTGTACAGATTTAAAGCTACAGCAACAAAAAATAGAGATTCCAGCACCATTTCGCGGTTCTGCAAAGGCCAATTCGTTATCACAACAATCTAAAAATCGCATACGTGAAAGATGCGTCCGGAGTGCCTCTAAATCCACGATTTTATGTTCTAAAGCGGTTGCAATGTACTTTTTCAAATTACGTTGTCATTTGCGTACACGTGTTGGTCACGGCTTAATACTAACCGCGAGGCCGACGCTGCGCGGCCTATGCAGACTGCAACGCCTGGCGCCGAGGTTTTTGTTGCTAGGAAATGCGGGCGGACATGCTCATAACCATGTTACAAAAGCTGCATCACACTTATTCTGACTGGATGTTAAACATTTCTAGACATCATGGTTTGGCTACGTTAAAACAAATTGTTGAACCATTTTGATCTTCGATCTACATTAGCAGAGTCCATGATGTCTTTACGCAACCCAGATAAAGATTCTGACAGATTTGCTGAGCTATATCGGTACAAAATTGCATTGGACCGCCGTAAAATGAAGAGCGTCGGCGACGTACTTCATGCAGCCGTTAAACGCATGACATAATTTAAATAGCAACGAAAAACATGCCCCCATTGGCACATGCCCATATCCAACGATTTTGAGGACCTTTTTGCTACCAGGGGGCCCCTTGTTAACCTTATGCCCCCCCCCTTGCCAATGCTCTGGCTGCATAGCTGTGCTTACCATTGTGGTTCACAACTAATAGATTACAAACTGTCCGGCTAAGCTGAGCTCCAGTATCCAGACGGTCCAGATTCGGAATCCGGAACGGTTTGACGTCTAGGCTGACCTGGCTCGAAGGCCGTTAGAAGCCACCATTGGATGTCACAAAAATCGGCAACAGCAAAGGCGTGAGAACGGTGAGCCTGGCTGCGTGAGCCTGACTCACTAAATTGGCATCATTACTGCCAGATCTCACGTAATGCGGACGATGCACTAGCAGTCTAGGTGGTTTTCCGAATACACGTAGAGGCCACTTTTTGAAAAGATGGTGTCTGTCGACAACGTCGGCACAACGCCAGAACAGAAAAGCGATTCACTTCAAAACTTATACGCAAAGGCCGAGGTGGTTGAAACCAACAGGCGAGCGGTGACGACATTCGGAAGATTACGCAGCTCGCGGGTCCTCGCTTGCCGAGAAGAGGGTTTCAGTGACGTCACCGAGCGAGTGGGCGTTAAAATCGCCGGATGGTCGTACCACGATTTCTCTACCTCGACTTCGTCCACGAGGTGTCGATTCTTCTGGGGAGGTTTCGCCGTGGCGTCGCGGGAGAGGGTGATATACACACATCGGTCGTCTGCCAGGTAAGAACCTGTCGTTGGTTGTGCCGGCGTGCTCAGTTTGAGGTTCACTCATGTTTTTTTTTTCATTTAGGGGGAAGGTTTGTTTGCATCAAGAGTTGTAAACGTGGGAACTTCAACGAAGGCCAATATCCTTCCTACGGTTCCCGGTGCCAACGGAAGGATGAATCACGACTTTAAAATGCTTAGCTCTTTTATGGGGAACGTTTCATCACTGTCAGTGTTTTTGCGGACTGGGTTGCAGGATAACGAAGTAGCACAAAGATTGTCGTGGCCCCATGCCAGGAGCTGGTGGTGCAGTTTGGTAGTACCACACGGTGAGGTTGGGGGAATTGAAGGTGGGGTGGGGTGGGGCTGAACCATGAAACAATTATGCGGGCTACCCTTATAGTTCCCCAACATATAAGTTTCTCCCTGGATTTGGTTCACTTAGCTCTCAAAGTTTCAGAGGTAGGAGCTCAAGTGGGAGGGAGGGGGGGGGGGGGGGGGAGAGGGAGGTGGAGCGAAACCCCCTCACCTGAATAGGGACCCACACCAACTGTTAGGGGCTCCATCTCTCACTCATCCAGAAGGCTGCTGAACCTATTAATTGTATGAAAGGAGTAGGTGAAGCCCACAGATAAACCTAGTTATGGATAGTTTTGCCTTGCACTCATAAGCATGTAAGGTGTGCACAATTTGGTGTTACATGTACCAGCATTGTATTTCTTAAACTAGTCAGTTAGTTTTCCTGATTTTTTTTATCATTGACATTTCTTCACACACAGTTCAGTGCTTGCAAAACAGGCTAGAGGCATGTGCTCCAGTTGCAGGCATGCAGCTGAACTGTGTCATCAGGGGCCCAAAGTTCAGATGTTCACTAAAATCCTGTGAATCTTGAAATCAATCAGCAAAAAGCATGAGCCATTTGGCACAGGAGATGGAAAGGGTGGCCACCCTTGGCCCCACCCTTGGATATGTACCTACCCAGGTGACCAATGAGAAGACATCTTAAAGCAAAAGAAGTTTGCAATTTTGACTTGTCTACTTGCACCTGTCCAATGGTGATGGATGCCACTGATTTACCCAGCCTAAATTTTGCACTGAGATTTAGCTATCTGTCAGGGCCCATGTGTGATGTTAAACATGCAGGACTAATTGGCAGAGGTGGTGGAGAAAGAGGGGGGGCTTTGACTATTGTTTCAGATGCACATACTGTTTATCATGTAGTTGCATGGCACCATATTCAAATAAAATTTGAGTGAAAATGCTGATGCCCTTATGTACCATTTTGGTTATCTTCTCTTGTTTGGTTTGGCCATACTCTGCATTAGCGGTTTTGGCAGGTTTCTTTCATTTGTGCAATATGTGACAAAAAGCAGTGACAGGATTAGTTGAACAGGCAAATAGAAAGCAGTAATTTCTGTTATTGATCACTGTCAGCCATGTTGAAAATGGATGCTTAGATGCTGTTTTACATCTCTGGGTTTGACTTAAGTTAATTCATGATGGTAGTAACAAAAGACACTATCCATGTTGATAGCAGGGTTAAGAAACCCCTGAATCAAGGTCAGCTGATGGCACCAAGAATACCATTTAAGCCTGCTGTTTTTGATCGCCTGTTCTCCAATCCAGAAGTCAATGACTATGAATATGATTGAAAGCTAAGTTCAAAGCCTGCAAAATGATTTTTTGAATGTTTGAATACATGCTGTGTTCAAAGTGCAGTCTAAGAGGATTGTTCTAGTAGTGTGGGTCACAGTTGACCAGGTGCTCATTTGCAGCTAGAATGGACGCAACTGCTGAGGACAGCTCGGAGGGCGCGAGGCCAAGCGACCAGCCCGGTGGCCGACCAGCTGGCATAGAAGGCGTCCGTGAGCACATTGTCCAGAACAAGGTGTCGTTCGCCCTGTTCTGCACCCGCCTTGCACAGGTGCTCTTCGCCATCGGCTACCTGCTGCCCATCTTCGGGTCAGTGTATGATTGGTGATCATCAGGGATATGTTCATGAAGCTGTGAGGTGTTGATCCTCTAGGTTCCACATGCTTTTGGGCGTTGTCTGTCTCTGTACTGTAGGGGTATAGCTGGGATGGTCATCAGCCCCATCTCAAGCGAGTACATCACCCTCAATATCGTTTTATTAGCACCTGTTGTGGAAGCAATATTCAGTACCAGTCAAATTATGCGTGAAGCCGAAGGTGTCCGTTTGATGACGGTTAATGGCATCACGTGTCGGCTGTCGCTGCTGTTCGCTGTGTGATAGTCTGTGCTCTCGTCTGGCCCACACCAGGTCAGCGGCAAACGCCTACAGCAAGGCGCTGGTGGCCACCGTGGCTACGTCAGCTCTGCGGCTGCACCAGCGCGTGCCTCAGCTGCAAATGAGCCGCCAGTTCCTTGCCACGCTGATGGCCGAGGACGCCTGCCACTATCTGCTCTTCGCGCTGGTGTTCCTGTATGGCGCGCCCATGACCATGGTGCTGGTGCCGCCCACACTGTTCGCGGTGCTGCACTCGGCCAGCTACGGCTTGCGTCTCCTGGATGTGAGTGGTGACACCAGTGTCTGTCCACGGCCCGGAAAAGAACGCGGCTAGTGGCTCTTAACATTGCCAGTGGACGACGGTGCGCGGCCCCATGGCTTCCGGCACTGGGCCGACTCCGGGCTGACGAGCTGACAAGGGGTGTGCACTAGTGCTGCCACGTTTTTTGGATTTCGAGAGCCCGCGCCCCGCCCCACACCAAATGCTGAAACCCGCCCTGCCTGCAAGACAATTTGGGGGGAAAACCCCTTACCCCTCCCCCCCCCCATTACTGACCCGCAGGCATTTTTTTTTATTCCTGGTCAATGTTTCCAATATTGCCCCACTGAAGGTCCCAGAACTAAGAGCTGTAACAATTTACAGGATCACTGATTGTTTTAACTCAGTTTTTGATGACCCGCGCTGAAACGTTTTATTTGTCATTCCTGCACATATCCTTATACATAATCTGAGCATGATATTTGACTTAAAGGAAATAATAAAAATATATATATAATTATTTATTGCCTTAAAAGTGGTTTTCAGGGCAACAGTTGTTGAAGATATCACACTTCATTTCTTCAAGGCCTAAAAGTTCGACTGATTGCAAGGTTTAGAGTCTCAGAAGGGCCAACATACATTTTTGGCCAAGCGCATCAAATTCTCTAAGTTCTCACCAGCACCTTTGTCGCTCTTCAGAGGTTACTTCAAAACGATGTAAATACCCAGGCCTTGAGTCAGGGAGTATGATAAATGTCACACTTGGAAACATTTTTAACTTTTATTTACCTTGGTTCTTGTGATCTATTTCATGTCCTGCATAATACGCATAGCTGTCTTTTGTAAAGAGAAAATGTGACATCCATAGCTCAAAGTTGGTTGGTATTTGAAAGCAAATGAGCGTCATTTTCACAAAGAAGGAATGCTATATGTACTTAAAAACGGACAGCCTTACAGATTCATACGCATCATGGACAACATCTAACCCATTTGTGAACTACAAACACGCACATCAATAGCAACCTTCGCGTTGCATACACAGCAGTGCCTGAACTATGACTGACTACGCTTGCTTGCGCAACGCTTTACACCTCATGACAAGTAAAACGCGATGTGGTGAAACGCAAACGAAAATTATGTAGGCAAACGGTTCATTTCGTGAAAGGCAAGCGCGCCAAAATGATCCACTATTAGCACTTTGTGAGCAGCTGATCATATCTAGTCAGTAAAGTCACTACCAAAATTCACAAAAAGTCAGTAAAGTCAGTACCGACTGCCTTTAGTTTGGTAAACAATGAAATGAAATGATGGTTGAACAACTAACCATATGTCAAGCAATTTGTAATGCATATGGATAACACAGTGATAATAGCCTTATTCCTGGTGGAAAAGTCTGGAGAATGGAGTGACATGAGTTGACATTTCGAAAACATGCCGTTATCCAAATAAGTGTCAGTAGTAAATTAAAGATTGCGCGCAATCCTGTTCGATTTTTCAGGGTTTTTTTTTTAAACAGCGGGCCACAGCTTTTACAAGTCACCAACATTTAGGGGATTAAACAAGACGCCATTGCCAGCCATTTCTGCGATACGGTGCATATCTAAGAATTAAAATGCACGAAAAACACGTCCACGTGTAAACTAATTCAAGTGAACCAGGCATCACGCATCACGCTTCTTTCAAGCGTCCAATGGATTTCAGTTAAACAGGCATCCCGCATTACGCATCAGGCATCAATCATGCATGTAAAGAATTATAAGGTTGCGAGCAGCACGTCGCCGACTTTTTATAAGAATGCATTCAATTATTTTCCTGCTTTGATGGTACTGTGCGCTGTAGATGATTGAGCTCTAAAAGGAGACAGGGTCCCTCCCTGTTCCATACCACCTTTTGGCAACCATTCTTTGGAAAACACGCATGGGCTGAAAACCAGGTAGGTAGGTAGGGTGATGCGTATTAACCTAAAATCGTTTAAATGTTTGGGTGGTGCCTGACACGTAACGCGCGACGCCTGCTGACTTGAAGTCATTTGCGTGTACGAGAGATGCGTGATGCGTGATGCCTGTTTACTTGGAATTGCTTCGATACATAAGACAGTGGTGATAACCGTATTCCTCGGAGAAAAAAAAACAGGAAAATGGAGAGGTAGATGCGTTGATATTTCGGCAACATGTCTTTATCGAAACAACAGCAGAAGCCAAAAAATAACAGAAATATATTAGGAGAAAATAATTGAATGTATTCTTATAAAATACCACTTCTACTATTGTTTCGATAAAGGCATGTTGCCGAAAAATCAACCCATTTATATCTCCATTCTCCTGATGTTTTTCTCTGAGGAATGAATCAATTACTACTGGCTTGTGTATGTGAATACTGTTCCCCGCGAATGCACTAAACAACTTACGAAATTAACTGCATGTGTGGCTGATGTGTAATGCGTGATTCCTGTTTATTTAAATCCGTCGGCGTGCACACGTATTTTTATTCTGGTTGCGTATGTACTGCATCGCAGTAAGGGCTGGTAATTGCTCTTTGGTTAACCCCTTACTGTTGGTGACCGGTAAAAACTGTAGCTTGCTGTGAAAAAGCGTTAAGAAGCGAGTGCTATCATCGTCAGACAATTTTGAATTTACTGCTGATAGTCGATTTGATAAAGGCATGTAGCCGATACATCAATCCATCTATTCCTCCATTCTTCTAGTTAATCTACGAGCAATAAGATTATTAGTGCTGTTTTATTCGTACGGCCTCAGGTACATCAGATAGTACTGGTGACACGTACACATTAGGTAGTCATTGGGATATGCTACAAGAACAGTCGATGTCTCCGGCACTGCGCATAGTCGCGACCACCACTATGACCATGAGAGGTCGTGAAAACATCGGGACATTTTCGTGATGTGTCTCAGTGACTACCCGTACGTTTGCTTCACCAGTACCCATTGTTTACGTATTCATGGTGGGCTTTCCTCGACTTAAAAACTTGAAAGGCAGCAGAGAAGGACGTTATGGAGAGCTTGCCTATTGGCAAATATCCGACGCGTGAGGGCGTGGTCGCCGTGTGGCTGCTCTGGCGCGTTCCATGTCACGCCTGTCGGGTTGTGCCGGCGGCTGAGACGCCTCAGGGCGTGGCTGCCGTGTGGCTGCTCTGATGCGTCCAGTGTCACGCCTTGTGCCGGCAGCTGAGACGTATCAGAGCGTCGCTGTTCTTGCGCGCTCTGTGTCACGCCTGTCGGGCTGTGCCGGCAGCTGGCCGGCCAGAACAACTCGCTCGGGGCGCGCTACCTGATCTCGCTGGTGGAGCTGCAGTCGCAGAACATCCTGCGCGCCGTGGCACTCTCCGAGATCGTCCTCATGCCGTACACCGTCTTCATGCTGTTCACGTGAGCACCGGAGCTTGGCCAGGATGATTGCCGCCGTCGCCTGGTGCGCCTGTCTTCATTCTAATCTGGATCCAAGAGAAATCCATATACGTGACGATCTGAGTCATACCAAAACTATGCGGCAACTTTGAACTTCGGTTGCCCGGCCGGGCCGACTGTGACGCTGTCGACGGGCTTTTGTTCTTGGTCTTTTGATCCATCTTTGGATGGATCGCATTTGCATTGTATTTTAGAAGCAAATAGCCCACTTTCGTAATGTATCACTGTTTTCTGCTTTATTGTGCTGGCTCTGGGTGATCAGACAGGCTTTCCCGCAGCAGTTCATGAACTTTCCGCTATGTCCATACGCGCCCCACTTGACTGCGATGCGCCGTTTGTTGGACAATCTGATGCGTAAATTGACGTGAGGGTGGGTGTTTGGTGTGTTTTGCGGTGTAGGTGTGGATGGGTGCGGGAATGTGTTTGGAGGATCGGTGCATAAGCAGATTATAGTTGAAGCTTGTATGATATGCATGGTGCTATGATGATATTTGGGGCCAGGTAACCCGCAGCAGAAATTTAAGTGGACGTCAAGTTTTGCCCCATTTTCCGCCATTTAGTAATGCACACACGAAGTGCTTCCATGATCATTGTATGTATCAATTGAAATGGCTGTTTTCAGATTGCGGTCTACGGCAGATACCTGTTCGTATTTTCACGCATGCCGACCGTGCGTTGCAGGGGCCGCGGCAGTCTGCTGGTGCCCTTCTTGTACTACCGGTTCCTGTCGCTGCGCTACTCGTCCCACCGCAATCCGTACTCGCGCAACATGTTCCACGAGCTGCGCCGGCTGGCCGAGGCACAGGCCGCTAGTCCCGGCTGTCCGGCCTTCCTGGCCACACTCATACGGCGCGGCGTGGGGCTCGTGGTCTCGCTCAGCCCGCCCGCCGTGGCAGCCCATTGAGATACAGCCTGCGCGCGCTGCCGCCGTGTGGCGCTGGTCGGAGGCTGCGGTGGCGACGTAGGCCGCCTAGGCCGCCGGTGATGCCAGTGGGAACCAACGGTTCCGAACACACCTGCGGCTGCAGAAAGGCACAGGGCAAGCTGCAAGTGTATGCGACGAGTCATGATCGAACATCGAGGGCGGGTCGACGTGGTGTGTCGCCGGTCGTGGACGGTCACCTCAAGTCCCTGTCGCCCAACAGGCCATCTTAGCACGCACCCCGCGTGGTCAGCACTACATCCCAGGCATACCTGCACTGGCCGGCGTGGTGGGTCTGACAGCGCAGTCTCCGCTAATACAATGTGTATTTGGTGATCACGTCCGTTGCAGGGGCCCGGAATTATCCCATACACGTTTGTTTTGGCCCGTGGACACTACACTTCCGGCATGGAGATTTTTTCAGACCTGTTCGTGCATTTGCACCGGGGATTTCAATCGTCCTAAGAGAGTCTAAGCGTCCGTTCTGCTGTCGTCCGTCTCGCGAGATTGTGCTGCAGTATGGAGCGCTGCTGTCATGTATTCCAGGTGAGCGATTTGATGTCCCAACCCCCGACCGCGATTTGGTCCGTCCGGAATGCGTTATGCTTCCGCTGAATGAACAGACAGCAGCCAATAATGATGACTTTCGGGTCAGGTGAGATCGGGTTGATGTACTCAATCATGTAATGGTATAACAAAGCTGGCGGCTTTTGTAGAACGAACATTCAATGTGTGGAGCTTGGCCAATGTTGTGATGTCTAGCGATTGAATAAATAGCAAATCCATATTGTTGGGCTTGATAAGATGTCTTGGAGCGGACGGTTTCCTGGGGTGGTGTGCCACAGTCGGCTTCACATCCATCTGGTGACGGGGTTGCATTCAATCCGGTCACTGCTAAAACAACCAATTGACTGCTAGTGGCTACGACATCGTCCTCTAGTGATGCCAGTGTAGTGATCGAACTCAATAATTACAGCATTCCTCAAGGTGGCACCGTCCAAAACTGCGAAGTCCGCATCATCAGCTAATAAAACCTCGGAGCTGGACATGTTACACATGGGGGTTAAGCGAATTTTGAATGCGTGCACTGATGCTCACAAATTGCGACAACAATTTTGACGAAAACTTAGGTGTAGTTTGGGAAAAAAACAATTCTGACTTTTGGGGGGAACGCATCCAACGACTACTTTCAGTTCGGTAATGTTTACCATTGTTCGAAATTTTGGCGCCATTGGTTACGGAGACATCGGTCTGACCAGCTTGGGTAGCCAAAAAGTCCGTTTTTCGGAATGGTCTGATATAATTGTTATATAGCTCATTCAACGCACGCTTATGATCTGCTAGTTAGCAAATACTTAGACAAAACTTTAAATATAAAAAGTTCATCGGTTGTCGACCAAAAGGAAAAAAGGCCAAGTAACGAACTCCAAGACCAGTTGTGGCACGATTTTTTTTTTTTTTGCTCTGCACCTCTCACTGCTGATACTGAATATGCAATCAGAGTTTAAAGCTATAACTTGGTTTGCTTTTTCGAAAACGTTTAAAACAACAGTTTTTAAAAATCGTTAAGTTTGGAAAATGTTGGCATGCTACCGCTTTGGAAAGATGCGTACTTGAACTCTCTACAAAAACGATTGCAAGATGATTCACCTCCGGAGCATAGTTTTATCATAAAACATGTTTCGAATGTACGCTGTTTTGCGACAATGCACTTTTTGTTGGACAACTTTAGATCATTGTTCGATGTGTTGAAATATTGTAACTTCAATGCAAAATTACCCGGCTCAATGGGATGTTTTTTCGCAAATAGCATTTGGGTTAAAAGCCATGGAAAAACAAGCCGGCGGGCACACTGTGCTTGCCCAATAATGTTACGCTGAACACGAGAAAATCCTATTCAGTAAGGACCACACAAATAGCAATCTTCACAGCGGTGCATGTAAATATCTGAGAGAGATCAAAAGATGCTTTTACACTGGCAGAAAGCCGAGAAGATGAACGTTTTTAATGAAAAACTTGAATCTAAAATTTTAACGCTGGAAATTTCCAAGAATTCCGAAAAAGAAAACAAAAACAAAAATCTAAGTTTTGTAAAAACATTTAGTCCATCTAGATAGCACAAAATGCATGAAATAAATTATCTACGTCTTTTTGAAATTTCATAACTGCATTCATTTTTTCTTTTTAAAAAAATTGACCAAATGTTGGCTAATTGACTATCTTGACTACTCAAACGTGTGTGCCCCTTAAGGTGCACCTGGTTCTCAGCTGGAACATATTTGTTACAAAACGAGACTTGATTTGTTATTGATTACGCCACGAATCGTTGAACAGAGACAATTTTTCCCGTAGCGCTGCGTGCGACACTTAGAGAGTAGCCGTTTTTCACCTCAGTGTGACCATGTTTTTTTCTGATTGTTAGATAGAGAGATGGTCCTTGCCAAGGGTTATGGATATTTTCATCATTATCATGCCATTACATTTTAAAAGTGGTTTTGAAAAAGGATCCGTAATAGCCTAAAATTTACCCAACCTTTAAATGCTAAAAATGCATTTGCAAAAATGCAAAATGCAAAAAACACGTCAACTGTGTAAAGCAAACAACGTACTAACCAAACAAAGGTTGAAATGTAACTGGCCTGATGCTTAAACAAAATTTTCATTTCAAATAGTTTTACCATCTTTGACCAACTGACCACTTTGATAAAAATAGTTTCTACTTGTCCAAAAGTTGCACCCGTTCCTTATCTACGCTAGGTTTTTCACAGAAGCAGGTTGCGATACATTTTGCGGAGAATATATTTCTTCAAGTCGAGGCTGTATTTCCCGCGGCGTTACGGTGAAACGTGGATTTTAAAGTGTCACTTTAACAAGACTTTTGCTATGTATCAAAATCAGTGCCTTCATCTTTGCAAGCAGTTTGGCAATTATCAAGTGGTAAACGTGAGCCAAGTGTTCGGATTCTGGAGTAAGAGCTAGTGTCACGAAAGTTCATCAAACTATACACTTTTCCTATCGGGGAAAGCATAGGAAAAAAGGACCTATAATTGTTTTCCGGAATTCGGACTACCTTTGATGCCTGTTACCAGGCATGTTAGCTACCCTGAACAAACCATGCGTTAAGTTCTGCGATGAATATTCAAACCTTCAGCGCCAATAATGCTTAAAGCCCCAATTGGCACGTGGTATAAGGATCAGTTTAAGGGTACTAGGAACTAACTGATTGCTTCTTGGGGAGCAAAGATAGTCATTTCCTGGTAAAGCAACCTTACTGCGACCATTTGAAAGCAAGTTTGGCATTGCACACTAGGTTCATCCTTTGCCAGGGATCACGACCTGATAATCATTGGCTCATTGTGAGACTTTACGGGGGTGTATCACATTTCTTCTGGGGAGGGGGGCGAACTGAAAAAGTTATCTTAAAGATCATTCGGTGCAGTTCACAGCCCTGCCCCTTCTAAGACCTAAGCCCTTTTAGTTTCTAAGCTACACGCCCACGAAAATGGTGAAGCTTTCGGGGAGAGTAGTTCAAGGTCATGTCATTCATGACGCCATTCAAATCCTGCGTTTTATAAGCCATGCGACGATCAAGGCCAAGAAAAATAAAATGCTCGAGTCGTTCATATCTGGCGGTCGCGAACACGATTTCCATATACAGTGGCCGTCATGATAACGACAAGGAGATAAATTTCATAAACGTCGTAAATGTGACATTAGACAAAAATTGTAATGGTAGGGTCAATTCTCGGTCATTTATCTTACTTCTTTAAAAAATGAAAAGACCGCTTCGGCCAATTTACTGAAACGTTATGACTCACAAAGTATAATACCCAACCTAGAATATTTTCGTTATCTCTTGTGCAGCTGCAAGGTGAACACCTAATTAACATATCCTTATCGTACCAAATTTACCGCTTTGACCAATGACCAATGGCCAATTTACCTAAACGGTATATCTCAAAAAGTATGATGCCCAACTTAGGATGATTGCCGTCATTGCATGTCCCTTTGCAAGGTGAACATTTCACTGATATATCTTTACCGTACCAAATTTGCCGCATTTGTTCAAAGACCAAGAAACCAGCGAGAGGTGATGAACTCGCTAAATTTGCGGATAAAGCACAACTATGCCCAAGTTTGACTAGCCAGGATTTGTATTTTTATTTATGATACATTCATCCTTCGTCCACAAAGCCATGCCTACACGATGCCCTTGGGCCCTTGGGGTCCAAGTTTGTCTATGGCAGCCCTAGCAAAATGGCTCCTGCAGGGATAAATGTTGTGTGTTGGGTTATTTTGATGATATATTTACCGCATTTTATCATGAAAGAGATAAGATCACTGCAGTTATTTCACCTGTCCAGAAATTGCATGAGTTCTACGACTTAATGTCGATTATATTGTTCGATACCTGAACAGTGTTTGAACCGATATGCTGCAAACAGTGACGGACTCCGCAGAACGGGCCTAGCCATTATATATGCACTGTCGTTTCATCATACACAAAATGGCGTGCGTCGAAATGACGGTGGACGTGGCACGTTTCTGACTGTGCGCGCTTTCTCGTAACTGCGCTGGATGTCCCATTAGGCCAGTGAATATAACGGTTGGCCTAAATACGCTTGCATTGGTGACGAAATCAGTGTAACTAGAACCGGTGAAGTCTGGACCACAAATTTTCATGTATCGAATTTATCGGGTCCGGTCGTACTAGCCCAAAAGGTAGCCGCCAATCCGCCTTTCTCAGATTTGCAAATCCTACCCGATCCAGTCTGGCTCAGCATAGATATGGTGGTGTCAAGTTGTGATGATTCGGGCTCACATTTTTGATGTTAACAACACAAAAAATTTCGAGGATATCAAGCCCTAAACAGATTGCATTTAAATGCAGTTTATCTGACTTGTTCGGATGTTATTTTGCATCGACATGAAACAAAAAGTACCGACGTGGTAGGTAGGTAGGTGGTTTCAAGTACCATTGAAAGGGTCCCGAAACCTTCATTTTAAGGGTCAACCCCTTCCGCAAAATAGGCACCACAAACCATCATTGTGGAGTAAAGTAAACATTGCTTAATTATGCACCCAATTCCAGCGGACAATACAATGGGTCTCAGAACATACAATACACCAACTTGGTGTCCCGGCACCAATCAGGAATTGGACTACCTGTGCCGAAAAAGGACACTTTTGCCTTAGTGACATCTCCCTTTGTTGGTCCTGTGCCAGATGCCCAGGCCAGGGGGCTTACTGCATCAGGGATGAGACCCTGGCATGATGTATCCCTTTGAGGCCACCCCCCCCCCCCCCCCTCCCGGATCGACCAGGGTACCGCGGTTCCCGTACGGCCAGAATAGCAGTAGCTAGGTACCCCGAGATGAGACTAAAGGACCCTTCAGCTCCTGACCAGGAAAATACACATGCGATTAGATTGTGGCAAAGTTCGTACTATTGGCGTGATAGTTACCTCGCTCGCGGCAGCCTTTCTCGTGAGTCCACCAAAGAGAGATCTTGTCAAACCACAGTTTCTACTTTCTAGTCACTTACACGCACCAACACTCACACCACAACGTCCACCCACACAACCAACAGCAGTCTTGCTTCTTCGATCCCACAGAGGGTATGAACATACATGGTGACCGATCGCGCGCCTTACAACTGCACGCGTCGGAAGTGATTCACGGCCACAGGGTTGAAAAATAATGTCATAGTTTTCCCATGAGAAGCGAGTACGACATCGTACGATGGTCGGCGAAGCCAATCACAAATAAGGGTATCGTCCTTAGCGATCCCAGAACTTTTTGATGCAAATGAGAAGTAGTGAAGGTCTGAAGGCGACTTTTAAAGGAAATATCGAATAGCATTACGGAAGGCGGCCCTGCCGAAGACTTCGCCGTCGTCCAGCCTCAGCCCACCGCCACCGCTCCGCTGCCAACGGGCTCCGACCCTGCCGAAGACCTCCCGCCGATGATCGGCTGCCCGGTGTCAGCGCTGTCGGTCTTGCTATGGACATTAACCCAGGACAGGATGTCAATAACATCGGCCAGCCAGCGACAATGGCAACTGATCGCGAAGAATGGATACGCTGCGAGGCATTATTTGAGACCAGTCCAAGTTACGTGTGGCGATGGCAAGTGCAGGCAAAGGTGTGCTGGAAAGGTGTGACAAACGTGCAGCGCCAAAGGATTAAAGGCATGGTGGATCGCTTTGCGTGGTCAGCTCGTCGCCAGTGGTTCCGGTGCTACGTGAAGAGGAAGCAGGTCAGGAGCAAGAGGAACTACCAGAGCGTGGGGGCAGAAAAGCACGGAGCTCTTGTTTGGACGCTTCCGCATGAAAACGACCAAGCCGTTCCCGTTTTCGAGCCGTTCTTTGTGACAGCAGTGGACTTGAAGTCTAACAACGACCAGATCGTCTGGCACGCTCTAAACTATGCTAAAAAGGAGGACGAAGGAGGAAGTGAAACACCGAAGACCAAGATGGACTCGACTGTCATCCGAAATTACGTCCAGAGTTATCGGCCATGCGCACATCACTATCGGTACAATCACGCACCGAAGAGACCATCCGCTATCCAATATTTGCTATTTACAAACAGCTATTGGCATGCATAACAACCTGACTGAGAAGCGTGGGAAATAAGCTTCGAACGGTACCGAAGGGAACTAAAGCTGTTGAATGTAAGCTTAACCAGACTTGGCAACGAGGAATTGAGAACTGTACTCGTCAATTGCGCAACGCGAAATCAGTGCATAAAGCCCCAAACAGAGCTGGCTTCGCGTACGTCGGCGGGTGCGGTCAGTGTCAGGAGCATAAGACACATTTGGTCAGGGCCAGCGAGGCTAGAGCTGACTATCGAGAGAGAGAGGCGAACAGCAGGTGCGATGACGACAGATACCTGTGCATCGCAGGCCTAATGAAGGTAACGCTGATTTCTTTCCTTCCTTACAAAACGGTCTCCTTCAGACCCCGTATTGTTGTTCATAACGAAACATTTACTGCCCTTGAGAGGAAAGGAAAAGTAAAAAGGCCGAAGAAGTCGCTGGCAGTCCTGTGGCATGAGGCAACAGCAGGTGCTGCGACGTACTGGCGCCTCCTCAGGGAACATTAAGACGAAAAGAGAATGACAATCTTCACAGGCAACTGTCAGGAGCAAAATCAGCCGTGGATTAGCCACTGTACAGACTGTCGTCCATTAGACCCCAAACGCGATAGAAAGCATTGCTGCGAAATATCCTGGAGAAGAGCCGCACTTCGATGGGCACCGATTCATCTCGCCGTAGGTTCAAAGAAAAACTTAAAGGCCAAGGTGTCCAATTTTCAGGACTTCCGGCGAGCAGTAGAGAATACAGATATGAAAACGGCCACGATGTACCATGCCGACCTTCGCGTGTTCCACGATGGACCATCCTCTAAAAAGCTTAACTTGCTAGGCAAGGAGGGTCTGCGACCACACCCTCAGGACGTTCGCTGTCTGCAAGTTCTTGGAGGTAGTGAACAGATGTACATCAAATAGTATCACCTCCAACAGCAATGGAAGGCGTCCAGCCTCATGAAAACTACCTTTGACCCACAAGAATATCCAGAACGTTGCACCAAACTGCGCGGAGGTAAACTGAACAAGGTGAAGATGGACAAAATCGTGGAAAGACTGCCACCACTGACGCCAGAGCACAAACACGGCTTCTGGCTTACACTGCAAAAGCGGGGCAGCGTTGGCGTGCGGTATCTGTCGGACTGATGGGTCACGCACACATGGACAGTGCGTGAGTGTGCGGTATCTGACGGACTGATGGGTCACGCACACATGGACAGTGCGTGAGTGTGCGGTATCTGGCGGACTGATGGGTCACGCACACATGGACAGTGCGTGAGTGTGCGGTATCTGGCGGACTGATGGGTCACGCACACATGGACAGTGCGCCTATGAAATTCACTGCGCAGGTCAGCTGACCTTCCGATACCTGATGTGGGTATCCACTACCCTTGCGTGTTTTTGGGCGGAGAAAGTATTCTTGAGAAAACAGATGACTTGTGATCTACTCCCAGTACATTGTGTATGTCAAAAATACATGTTCGAAGAACATGACGTGTTTAACACTGATATTACCCGCTTAATGAGGGAATCCGGGAATGCTTTTGGAGGAGATGCGACATGAGCTTCGATTTGTAGGATGATCTCTTCAAGGTAGGTAAGGAGGATGCTGTCCACGGTGCTCCAAAAGGAAGTGCAAACACCACCCACTTTAAAGTCGGGTCAAATCTCCCCAGTTTAATCTCCCTACGCTTAAGCCTGTTGATACAGGCCATCAAATTCCAGCCTCTCTACGACGGAAATCAGTCAATTTTTAGTCACTGCTTGGAGTTATATGCCTTGCATATATTTGCGCTTGCCCTTACCTGCCCTGAAGCACCCTCCTTACCATCAAAATAAAGCGCATGTATGCACCCATGTTTTTTCGTTGCACACGGTGGTGAACTTGTGTTTTTCTGATAGCATCCATTGTATTTGTGTTTTTCTTACATGGCGGAAGTCACGTTAGTTGCTACAAATGTCGAAATATAAAAACCGTTCCTGAATTTCTGTGAAGTTCATGTGTTAAAGCGAGAAAAACAGCATGTAAAGCGATTCATTTCGGTGTGTCGAATTTAATGGTATATAATTCAAGTGTGTACGACAAACCAATTGTGCGATATAGCAGAAAATCAAAGAAGCTCTCCCGAAAAGCTGCAAAATGCGAACGCACTTTTTTGTGCGGCAGATTTTCGTGGATGGTGGTAACTCGCGTGTGTTTTGTGCACGAGCTCTTAGACGCCAGATCAACCCAAACGAGCGATCAACACCACAACACACGGGGTACTATCAGCCACATGGCGATCAGCACCGAAATACACCGGGTACCGTTGGCCACGTGGCGATCAGCACCGAAATACACGGGGCACCGTCGGCCACATGTGCTCGCGTTGGCCCACGGCGCCAAGAGCCGTGCCACCACGTGTGTTGAGCGGAAATGAGGGCACTTAAAGCACATGGTCTGGTGAGCGCCAAGATTGAGTGAGTTCGATGATGCATATCAATACATTTCCATGCATCATGCTCTTGACTTATTTGTATACTTTCCATTCGATTTAGGATCAGAGCCTGCGGACGAATAGATGTACATTTTTGGGACATACTCGTTTTGTTCTCAAATGTCTGGGCGCGCACTTTAAAAGGTACTGCCTGTCGTCGGGTCAGCGTGCTT
Source organism: Pollicipes pollicipes (assembly GCF_011947565.3). Taxonomy (NCBI): domain Eukaryota; kingdom Metazoa; phylum Arthropoda; class Thecostraca; order Pollicipedomorpha; family Pollicipedidae; genus Pollicipes; species Pollicipes pollicipes. The sequence continues at coordinate 32,089 of NW_023596903.1, forward strand.
GAAGTGTGCGGGCACCATCATACTGACGACGGAATGTTTGTTGCTGCTCCGAGACAACAAACCCGCGCTTTTATAATCTTCAACACAGGTGTAAGATGCAGCGCAGGTGTAAAATACAACTCAGGTAAAGAAGCAGGGCAACTAAACAGCCACCAAAAAAAGCAAGCGATGTCTGTATTTGTACGGCATACGTTACATAATGAACACTCAAACCCCACACAAGCAGCTTCTTGGCCGTCCCAACTCGGGGTAACGCAGGCGTCCACCACAGGACGCCACCAGATCAGAGCACGATCCAGAGCACAGGCCGGCCAAGGTATTCGAGAGTGAGTACGCGCAGTGCAGCCGCAGCTGCGAAGGTAAGATCAGCGAATAGGCGGTGAGTGGCGGTCAGCGCCCGCTAATACGCCCGCCAACCGGTCCGTCCCCGACAAATGCAGGTCCACCGAATCCTTCGGGTCCACTGAGGTCTCCGAGAGGGCAGTGGAAGGCGCCAATGCCAATGACCCTGCCAGTGTCAACCGGAGACCGACGAAAAGGTGCAGTTTCCGAAGACCACACCTTTCTGCGCCGCGCCGAGACCCTGCCTGTACGACGCGTCCTGCCTCGGTCGGACGCAGCGTGCGGCGCCGTTGCTCCTGCCTCGAGCGCACCAGCGCGCCTGCCGAGAACCACCGTCCAGTGGCTGCCGCGCCCAAGACGGTGTTCTCCAGACCCATGCGCCAGCCGACTTTGGACGTCCACATCCGAGGACTTTGGTCAATCACCGGTGGGCTCCGGACTCGCACCAGCACACTCAGTCAAGCACCACATGCGCCGGCAGCTGCCTACGCCTGCGGACTCTGGCCGCTTCCCTCGGCGCGCAGCCGAGCGGACGTCAGCCTCTCGTGCTGGTCTACGATCTTCCGTCCGAGCATGGTGTTGTGCGCGCGCAGCGCCTGGATGCAGTCGGCCTGGCGGCGCAGCAGCCGTCTGACGTAGGCGGCGTCGTCCTTACTGGGGCGGTGCGAGCGGGACAGGGCGCGCGACGGCAGCTCGGCATCCTCATCCGCCACGTCCGGCGGGCAGCGGGCCGCGTTGAAGCGCAGCACCAGACCTGACCGACACCGAGCACGGGTTGATGTCAGGTGGGGGAGGTTTATAGCGCAGCACCAGACCTGACCGACACCGAGTAGGGTGATGTCAGGATGGGGGAGGTTAAAGCGCAGCACCAGACCTGACCAACACCGAGCGCGGTGATGTCAGGATGGGGAGGTTAAACTACAGCACCAGACCTGACCGACACCGAGTAGGGTGATGTCAGGATGGGGGAGGTTAAACCACCAGCACCAGACCTGACCGACACCGAGTAGGGTGATGTCAGGATGGGGGGGGGGGGGGGGTGTAAACCACAGCACCAGACCTGACCGACACTGAGCGCGGGTGATGTCAGGATGGGGGCGGTTATAGCGCAAGCACCAAGTGTGACAGGCCAGACTGACATAAAACACGTTTCAGCGCAGTATCCGGTATGGCGGGCACGGAGTCAGGGTTCAACCGGGATGGAACAGGCATCTATGCAGCACGAGACCTCGCCGACAGCAGGTGAGGTTAGTACGGGGCGGAACATTTACGGCACAACACCAGGTGTGGTGGACACAGGATGGCAGTTGCGTCAAGGTGCAAGGGGTCAAAGTGCAGCATGATGGATGCAGACCTGATGGACGCGGGAGGAAAATACAAGTTGTGTTAGAAACGTCATGGTGCAACACAATACCTGACAGGTTCTGACTAATACTTAGTGTAGGTGTGTGTGGATTGGTTGGTGTGAATTGCGTTACATCAAAGCATGAAGGCTGACGAGCCTGGACTATCAGTGGGGCTCGACTGTTCTGCTCACTGTTCTGCACCAAACCTGACTGGCGTCAAATGACGTTCATGTCAGCATGGGACAGATTGCAGCACTGCGCAAAGGCGCGACAAGCACGGATCAGCAAGCTATGCACATATCTGACTGACGAGCGCGATCAACGACAGTGGGAGCTGAACAAATCTGCTCGTAAGCACCACGTACAGACCTGCAAGGAACTGACCCGGTTCAATCTGCCGACCTCTGGCCATGGGCTGCTCCCGAATACTCACGCAGGTACTGCACCAGCACGGGCAGCAGCACGATGGTCTCCAGCGTGACCATCAACTGGACGTAGTGGAACGCCGAGAGCGGCCACTCGCCCGGCAGGGGCGACGGGTTCGGGTCGGACGGCGGCGGTAGCTCGCGCATTATCAGCGACAACAGCAGCAGCAGTACGTTTCCTGTCGGTAAAATCCCGAGGTGTCTAGGTGGTGGGCGCTGTGACCTCAGGAGAGTCTGGAGTGGAGGACTCTTATCGTCAGCAAGTCTGGGTTGACTGGGTCAGGGAGTCTGGGCTGACTGGGAACAGGTAGCCAGCGAAATCGGGCTGGTCTGTGGCTGGCGGTCAGGAAAGCCAGGCTGACCGGGGTCACGGAAGCCAGGCTCGTCTGCGACCTGTCATCAGGAACACCGGCCCGACCTGGGACGGATCGTAATAAAGCCGGGACTGATCTGGGTCACGTTTCCATCTGCTCGCTGTCTAAAAGGAGACACATGCCAAACGCCCTTAACAAAATGCGATGGCTGTGGCTTCGGCTTTCGTTTAAAGATTTAAACCGTGTACTCTGATGCTCATTGCGTTGCCAGCTGACTCCGCTCCCGTGAATGGTTTCGACGTTGTGTGGAACTAACACAACTCCGTGGCTTTATGAAATTAGGCCCAGGGCCTCCTTTCCATATGGTACACTGATGTGTATGCTGTATTTCGATGAGCTGAGAACGATCGCATGGTCACGATCATCACCATCAGTTGGTTAGGCGCCTGCTCTCCGATTCAACCATTAGAGGCGGGATGAGTTTACGCTACTTTTACGACAGCTTCTATTTGCTGATGCGGCTAATGTATTGCGGCTACGACTTGCCTCTTTGCGACTGGGATGGTCTGTTGTCGGTGGCGCAGCCGCGCCAAAAGGTAAGGTCACGTGGAGGGCAAGATGGACCGTGCCGAGCATCGAGGTACGTTAAAGAGAATGCCCCTCACTTGAAGATATTGAAGCCATCATCAGTTATCATGAGATAAGCCTCCCTATACCTAATGGCATACTTTCAAGTGGAAAAGAAAGCGCAATTTCTTCCAAGTTACAGACAGAGACAATTTCTCCGTTTAGAAAGTATTCTCCTCAATACGTCATTGTTTGACTACGTCATCCAACCTTGCACAACACTGATTGAGAGCTAACTGACGAGCGTTATACCTGGAAATCATGCTTACGAACGCCAGATATGAACGACTCGACACTGATATTTTTATTGATCTTAACCGCCGCATGGTTAATGGAATGGCAATATTTGAATGTCGCTATTATGGAGTCATGGATACCTGGGTGACCTTGAATAGTCTCCCAAAAAGTCTGCACACCTTCGCGGGCGTGTGGCTTAGAAACTAGAGGTGTTCAGTTTTTAAGAAAGGCAGGGCTGTGAACTGCACCGAATGATCTTCAAAATAGCTATTTGGCTATTTCAACAGCTATTTATATATAGCTAAATGACTATTTATATTTTTATTATTATATAATTATTATCATATAAATGGCTATTTCAGTTCAAAACCCCCTACAAATATCGAACATTCAATAGAACAAGAACATTCAATAGAACAAATATCGAACAAGTTTCAGCCGCGAAATTCCATTGCAAACATGCGACTTCACGATTGGTTGGCAACGCCACGGCTTACACAACAAGCACTGCTCAACGTGGGTGCTGGCTACCCGTACGTGGCCACGCAGAATTTCGAATGGCTCTGACCAGCTGGGCTTAAATCTTTCCTTGGTTAAGGGGAATGTCCCACATTTGAGGATACTGAATCAAGCATCAAAGATGATGAGAAAGTTCACTTATGACTGTCGGTATACTTTAAGTGGAAAAGACAGTTCACGACAACACAATTTCCCCATTTAGTAAATCTGCTCTTAAATACGTCATGGTCTGATTGCGTCATGCTACCTTGCATAACATTGACTCAGGGCCAATTAACAGCCGTCATGTCTGGCAATCGCGCTCACGAAAGCCAGATGTGATTGGCTCGACAATTTTATCTTTCTTGGCCTTGATCGACGCTATGGACAATTAAATGGTAGGATTTTGATCACGTCATTGTGACGTCATGCATTCCAAGGTGACCTTGAAATACTCTCACACATCTTTGCGGCCTTTAAGCTCGGGAACCAAAGCGTTTTGGGTCTCAAAAAGGCATGGCCGCGAGCTGCATGGAAACGTCTTCAGTACAGCTTTGGCAGTTCACAAACTCTCTACAAATGTGGAGCACTCCCCTTGGCTTGAGTATCGACCACCGCCTGAGCTAGGCGTGAGCCGGATCACTTTTTTACCAAATGTATGAGTTATAATTGGTCTTTGCGTAGCGTCGAATGCCGGAAATTTCAGCAACCTATGCTGTTATTTTAGTAAACACCGATACACGTAACGAAATCACGCTTCTTGCCGAAAGATTGGTCAGACCGATTCGGTCATTTGTTTGAAACACCCGCTTACTCCGTTGTTAACACTTAACGACCTTTCGAAACTCACAATATATATATATATATATATATATATATATATATATAATATTGTATATAGTATATTGATATTGATATTGCATATAAGGCATATATATATATATATATATATATATATATATATATATATAAACACGTGGTGACGGGCTGAATATTGAATGAGGAAGCAGGCATCTGTATTTTATATGTAGGTATATCTTACAGCATGGGAAATGTCTGTAACAATATTATCTATAATCTATAAATATATAGCCATATAACAAATAAAGGTAATATCTTATACTAAGGGAAAACTCTGGCGTTTGGCCGCTTTAAAGTCGAGAGCTGTTCGTGACACACACCCCGAAACCAGGCATTTTTCTTGACGCATACGTACAGGGACCAGCAAGGTGGGTGTCCCTGGACGACGAACGGGGGCGCCAGCAGTGCGACACCCGACCCGTACACCACGGGGTAGCAACGTCATCCGTCTTGTCCAGTCGCGCGTACGCGGCGCACCGCATCCCCTCCCCCACCCCCACCAGCCTACCTACCGACTGAGTAGACAACCGCCGGGAGCTTCCGATGCAGCCGCTGACGCCTGGTGAAAATCGGAGTAGCCGTGGATGTATGAGTCGAAGTGCAGGCGGTGCAGGATCAGGTGCAGCACCTGTGACGGGCAGGCCAACGGTGAGGGCGTCGCCTGCTGGCAGCGCGGGCCAAACCACCAGCGGCACAGTCAACAGCACATAGTCAGCCGGCGTGTGCATTGGTTTTCTGTCTGACCTGCCGCCTTTCCAGCAGTTCGGCACACAACACAACAACGTACCCTGTTGCGGCTGTGTCACCCCGAGTCACGGCACTTGTCATTAACGGTATCACGCTGGCGTGGCAGTGTTCCACCACTGCGACGAGATTACAGCTGCCTTAGGTAATCCGGCCCTATCAGACCACGCGCTTGCCAGCAATGCCACCTGGCAATACAATAATGGAGAGAAAAAAAACGAAGAAACGGCCTGATCTTTTCCTGTTCATACAACGTACTGACGTCGTTGTCTTACGCGCATCATATCGTGAAAAGTATTCGGAGGTGGGGCAAAACTAGGACCAAGCAGCTCAACCTCCAAAAAATGTAGCTTCCTTATGGGATTTACGTCACTGCAATAAACAACCTAAGACGAGCTTGGGCTTCACTTTTTGCATCAAATAATCAAAAATGAATTAACAAAGTAGTCAGGGCCATTTACTACCGCCCCAGGAACATTTAAAATACTTTAAGTTTTCTTTAATTTTGTTATGTTCCAGCACACACAATGGAGATTACAACGAAACTGGCGGCCCTTATCAACCATAAAGGGAGGGAGCTGGTTTCTTTGTTGTTCTTTTTTGTAAGGGCGCACGGGGCCTTCATAAAAGGATGGAGGAAGGCTGAAGGCTGAAGGAAGGCTGGAGAACGTTGCAGGAAGTTCGCCCTGTGTAAGGCTTAAGTTATTCCATGATTTCGTCATGTTCCAGCAAACAGAGAGAAAGCAATGGGGGATCCAAACCAACACTGAGCACCAAGCTCAACATTGCAGGAGGGGGCGGCGGGTCCCAGAAACGAGCAGATACCGACAGCCCGGCGCTGGTCGTCCTGCTGAGATCTGCCGCAAGATCTGCGCCACTTCCCGGCCCGAAACAATCTCCGTACGATTCTTGGTACTGTGACCTTCCGAATGTCGAGGCATGTTAATAAACAGAACACCAATCGGCTTTTTCCTTAAGCGACTTATTTATGTTGAATGTGTCTGCATGGGGACGTCTGATGGCACTTCGAGTACCGAGCTGGGGCTTGACCTTGCTTGATCTCATTCGACCCGAGGGTCATATAAGATCAAACAACGTCATATATTACCTAGGGGCCTCAAAATTGGACACAAATCAGTCATATACATGCCTACCTACCCTATGAATTTGGTGTCTCTAGTCCTCTCTTAAATTTTGGCAGCTCAGGGGAGGGGTAAAACTGCCCCCTCCCAACGCGTCGCATTCGACCGGTCACACATGTGCATACACACAGGCCTCGAATCAACGGGATGCAAAAGCCGTCGGTTTCGAAACATAAAACATACGCTAGTTTTAGTTTTCAACTGTCATGCTGGCATTTTGGAACGGGAAAATAAAAGCCCAGAACCAAACATTGTTTCAGTGTATTTTCAGGCCAGTGGCATACATGTGGTGGTCTTATACGCTAACTGTGCCGTATATGTATTAATTAGATTTACAGAGTAAATTAGCTGCTGATGCAGCTTGAATTAAAAATTCAGAACTGTTACAACAAATCATCCATATTTTTGACATGCCGAAAAACAACTTTCCTTGAGCTGGCGGCTGAGACATCGAATCAGTTTGGTGAGGGAAGAGGCAAAAAGGAAGATGGGTTTTTATTGATGACGGGGAGTCTGGAGAAGGGCCAAGGCCGGAGTGGTACCACGCCGACTTCGCAGTGCCCGGCTTCAATGGATGGCATGCGGGAAAAGACATTTACATCATTCAGACAGCTACAAATAAAACAGGTGCACTGCAAATAATGAAATGGCTTGAGCCTCGCTGCATTTGGACCGGGGGTTTGGTAAAGTCAAAGGCACAGGTGCAGGTTGGCTGGTCGATCCTATAAGAGGGAACTTTCCAAAATGATTGATATTAGCTTCTGCTATTCTTGTCTGTTGACCTCCTTTGTCACCGAGGTAAAACGCCTCTGATTTTACCTGTGAGATGTGCGTCTGAAAAAATCTAGTCACCGTTTTAGGCGCTTGCCATATACGGCATTCATCATCCTACCAAGCATGTCGTTTGTCGCGCTCACGCTCACGCTCACGCACACGCTCACGCACGCACACACGCACTGCGCACGCGCACGCACACTTGTCTAGCCTGCGGCGGCCACTGTCGCCTTTTGGCCCGTGTGGTGGTGGCCGAGCCCGAGATGGCGCTCGGTGAGACCAGCCGGTGGCGCGGTCCGAGCCCTACTCACCCCGCTGCAGATCCAGGTGACGATGTGCAGCAGCGTCTGTAGTGTGCATGTCTCCAGGCCGCAGTCGTCATATTTGCAGAAGAAGGGGAACGGCAGCAGCAGCACAGCCAGCAGCAGCGCCACCTATCAGGGCAGGCCCAGGCCAGTGAGCATGGTGGCTGGCTGGCAGTCATTAAATTAACATCACCTCTCGATGCAATGGTTATGCATTCTAAATGGCATCCTCACACATTTTCGTAGTCGTCTTCATGGTTGTCGACTGTATGCGCGCAGCCGACGATGAGCGGGGTAAAGCTACCTATCAATAAGGGCAATCACTGACACCCTGGCGGACGCTTTAGGAAATCAAAGTAGTAATTCCGGCCCTATTTAAGTACGTTGGCACAACCATTTTACGGCATACTTTTCCTTCTAGCCAATAGAATTCACGTAGTGAAAGCCTGCTTTTCACAGAGCTGTGAATCGAATTATTACTGGCTAGTTCCCATGAATTCGGTACAAGGCGAAAGATCGTGTCACTGTCTTGAGCCGATCCTTTTTTAGAGAAGTCAAACTCTCGCCGTACACCACGTCAGACTTTTCGTGCACGGTACGCCGTGAATTTCCCGACTTTTTCGACATGTTGGTCTCAGTAGCTCAATCGGTGAAGTGCTTGACCCGTCATCAAGATGTGTGTTCGAAGCCGTGACATTTTAGAACTTCTCTACCAGTTCGCTACATAAGATGCTGAATAGCTTGCTCTCAGCCAATGCGTGCTGTCAGTGTAATGAATTGTACAACTCCGTGAGGGTGTCTTGCAAACATTCTGGCCGTGCCATTCATTCAAATCATAAATACATTCGCTACTGTAGCACTTCCGCTACGCAGCCCTCAGTTGCCCGCTGCCAGCTATTGAGTTTAAATGGAATGTTCCACATTTGTATGGGATTTTCAACTGAAATAGCCGCCTGTAAGACCATTCGGTGCAGTTCACAGCCCTGTCCTTTCTTAACACCTAATCATGCAGTTCCTGAGGTATACACCCACAAGAATACAGATTATTTTTACAGACTTTTTCAAGGCTTTTCAGAAATGCATGATGACATAGCTACGTCGTTCAAATCCTGCCATTCCGCAGCCTATGTGGCGGTCAAGGCAAAACATAATATTCTGTTGAGCCGTTCAAAGCTGGCGTCCGTGAGCTCGATTTCCAAATGCTGCGGATGTCAATTGGCAATCCGTGAATATTTAGCATTCTGCGTAATTTAAACCCGCGTCATCTTTGTGCCACATAATATAAAAAGTTGGACGTTCCCCCATTTATTACTAAAATAAGACTTGCCACTTCAAGCACCGTGCTTCCTTCTCTCAGTGAGTTTAAAGTACTGCAAGGGAGTGTTAGGGTGGCAGAGGATGTTGAAAAGCTGGTATAGTTAAGCATGACCGCCTGAAAATGCACCATGGCCGTGGTGGAAACAATCTAAAACTACTGCCCGCCACATTACGGATGGATTACGCACTGCGCCCTTACACGAAGCCATCAACACCAACTACCAACGAACAGTTGGAACGGGTGTCCAGGGGAACGGGGAACCGCACGGGAACAATACAGATCTCATACCGAAGTTGAGCAGACTAGAACCGAAGTTGTGGTGGTGGGGGTGGGGCCTGAATGGAGGCGCGTGATTTACTGTTTCCGGAAGTCTTCCAAAACAAATTCATACCGTCCAAAGATGAGAATGAGGCGTATATTTTCACCGTTTTGGGGCTACCCGCCGCACAGATTAACAGCTACAGCAGCACGACTCAGTACAGTACAGAACACAGCTCAGTAAAGTACAGTGCAGTTTTGTATAGTACAGTATAGTTCTCGCGTTTTTACCAAAAATCACGCCTATTACGTTCACAATAGGTAGCGTAGTCTGGTTTCTAATCTAGAGGAAGATGCGTCACCAACCATGGGGCGATTCTCGGCCGGGCGAGGGCTTGTTGCTCAGACCACGTTCAGAAGTTAAGGTTTAGACTGGTAGGCGATAGGATGCCGGCTATTGCAGGAGCACTTATGCCAATCTAGCCCCTATTCAAATTTTTACATGGTCAATGTCGTTTGCTCTACGCAACGTCTCTTCACTAACGACACTTTGCTCTGCTCGGGAGCAGCTCGCCGCCGCTTCGCCGGCCCAGTGGCCGGCCGGCGGATACGGCCGAAAATCGCCAGCCCTCGCCGGCATCGTCAGGTGATATTAGGGGCTACGCTACATCAGGGGTTATGAGACACTGGGGGTTATGATACGTCAGGTGCTTTGATATATTAAGAGTTGCGGTATATAAGAGGTTACGAACATCAGGGATTACAATACGTTAGGCGTTATGAAACATTACGGGTCATTACGCACTAGGTGTTCTGATACATCAGGTGCTGTGACAGTATTAGAATTTGCGAAACATTACGACTTGTGAAACATTAGAGATTTGATACATCAGGCCTTACGATACATTGGGTGTAGGGACACATTTGGGATTACAATATATTTGGAGGTCATGGACATAAGGATTTGTTATACGTCAGGAAATGTAATGCCACGGCACAGATGGCGTTCAAATCTAGGCCCTCATGGAGCCAAAGGTACTAACCACGCAGTCATTACGTCCCCCCCCCCCCCCCGCCCCCATTTTCACGGTCCACTGGGACATTATGTCTCCATCCCGACCTTCTCATACTGTCAGCTGCGTTCCAGTTACAGACGATAGAGGATTCAACGACGTCACAAAACTCAAAACTAAACAATTTACACTTTCAGCTGCATGCTACGCGTCGATAACAGAGAATTTACGAACGTTGCAGTTCTATGCTTCAATTCATTCGGTGGCAACAATCACCATGCCGTTGGCTCAAGCCGACCGTGTTATTAGATTCAGCGCTGCAATTTTCACGTGGCCATGAGGTGATGGGCACGTGGAGGTGACTCCGAAAGGTGAGCGTAAGGCTGTGTCGCGGCCCTCTGCGCGTGCAGCCGGCCAGCGCACACTCACCAGCAGCACCATGTGGACGGCTATGCAGGGTGTGACGCGCAGCGGCCGGAACATGGGCTCCAGGTCCGAGACGACCGAGTGGCGAGACGGCACATCCTCCGACGGCACCAGGCTCTCCTCGTCAGAGCGCGCCATGCTGGACGCCGAGCCAACGCTCGACTGAAACTGAGCCGTCCAACAAGCGGTAACACCACGGCCGGCTCTGTCAGGCGGCGGGCACGAAGGACGGGCGTAGGTGGGGGGCTGACGACACGCGGGCACCGGCGTTGAACGACGCCCCTAGGACGGGCGGTACGGGATCCCCGCCGCACGTCCGTCACGAGAACACCCAAGGCGGCACGTGACCACAAGCGAACCGGCGCAGCCGCATGGAGCGTCTGAGATGGATTAGCGCTAAGCGATTAGGTGGTGTGGAGAAACACCTTTCACTATTGTGCCCCGCTGGACTTGGTGCTCCCCCCCCCCCCCCCTTCACACACACACACACACAAATCAAGGCCGCGGATTTTGGCCACTTCATTCTCAGATGACTACACTCACAGATAAACCGCATAACGCATACCGAGTACTTCCTTCCCCGGCGACCACAGCGGCTAGAGTGATTCTGCCATGAAGCTTACGGTGGGTGATGTGCAAAACGTCCCATGAACAGTGAGCTAACACGAGGGTAAGAGTGGCGGCCCGGAACGTATACAGCGCCAGATGAAGGAAGTTCGACCAATGGGCGTCTGTGACAAGGCTACGCCTACTTGCACGGCCGCTGGAGGCAGGGAGAAGGCCGGTGCTGGCCAGCTGACGGACGGCGTCTCGAAACGCCTGCGGTGCTGCCACCGGGGGTGCCCTCAGCAATAGAAACCGTACCGCTTCACCATTTTACCCGCACCATTTCACCACTTTCCCCGTACCATTTCATCACACCCCACTTCGACTCGCACGCGATCGCCGTGCATATCGAGGGCTGGACTGTCTGGTACATTAACTGCAACGAGGAGGTCTTGCTCAGGTACGGCTAGAAACCACACGAAACTGTGCAGTTCATACCTAACAAAGATGACATGTCGCAGCAGCCAGCTCCGTTGCCAAAGGAAGACGCTACGGACGCCATGAATGAGACTGGCGGCAGGACGCGGCCTGCAATACGGTCACTCGGCCTACGGGCCTCCAGAACATTAGCAGCGCGTGCTCCCTGAACGCGGTGCTGCAATGCCTCAGCAATGCCAGCGTTGCAGCCCACTACCCGATGTTCCAGCTCCCTTAAACCGGATCCAAACACGGAAATGGTCACTGCCCATGGTGTCATCTCCAACGCTGCAGTCCAGGTGCTGAGCCGGCTGGGGAGCAGAGAGACTATGGCCTAGCGCCGACGCCTGACCGAATACTATTGCTGAATGTAAAAGAGTTCCTGCATTTTTAAAGGAATGTTTCACATTTGAAAATATCGAAGCCAGCATCAGATATGATAAAATATGCTCATCTACAATTATTGGTCTAATTTTAGGTGGAAAAGAGTGCTACCTTTCAAAAACGCCATCGTGCCTTGTAATTCATCGTAACTGTCACCCTTTGATTACGTCATAGTACTCTTGCACGACACTGACTGCGAGTCGATTGAAAATTGTTGTATCTGGAAATCGTGCTCAAGAACGCCAGATATGAGCGATTTGATACCTATGTGTTTTGGCCTTGACCACCGCGTGACTAATGGGATGCCAGGATTTAAATGACGTCAATGGCGTCATGGATGCCTGGTTGAGCTGAGATAGTGTCCCCCCCCCCCCAAAAAAAAGTCTGCACATGCTCGCGGACGTATAGCCCAGAAATAAGAGGGGTTTAGGTCTTAAGACCTAAATCCCTCTAGAACGTCCTAACAGAGAAGCCAGGATTAAAAGTCAAAGTCAAGTCAAAACCCCATGTAAATGTGGAACACTCCCTTACGGATACATAGTGCGGCGCCATGGACACGATTACCAGAAAGCTTCCAGAAGTACTTCTGATGTCACACACTCAAATAGAGTGATGTGCGTTAAGGCCGCCCAGAAGCAGAAGTAGTGGAGGGAGTCCAAATCGCACATGCACATGCATACCAACGGAAAGGCGAAGCCTGGTGGAGCGTAAGCGAACAAACAGTTATGTGACGGTGATTAAGGCGAGGGTCGCACGGCCACAGCCTGGAAGCTTGGACCGCAGTCCTTACCCTCCTGGCTACACGCTATGGTGAACCGCGAGGAGTACACCACCGTGTGTAACGTGCTCTCCGTCAACGCGTCGTTGCGAAACATAACACATTTCTTTCCACGAGCAGCAATGTGCAGACCCTAGCTATCTCCTGCAGCGCTACGGGTGTGGGAAAGAGCTTGCTGACGACAGCCTGGAGATCTAGGGCATTCGCCCTGATCTCCCCAAAGTTCCATTGTAAAAACGTCTATACAAGAGCGCATTGAACAGGCGGTAAAAAGTGACAAGCTAAAACCAGACACAGCTTAAAAGAACTAGGTTGCGCCAATTCCAGAGCCAGACGCCTCCGACCGAGAGCTGCGGCCCCGTGCCCCACTCTGAGACGAGTCCCGGCGCTCCCTCCGTCACTGCAGGCGGAGGACCCAGTGGGATACATTTTATGCCGGCATACCCAGTCCGGGGTGGCCGCGGGGGGGGGGGGGGATCCATCGATGGGCCTTTACCAGATGTCTGGGGACCAGTAAGGGCCTTAACCTGGCCTTCTGCGTGATGAAGTGTTGTTTCGAGGGACGGGCGCTTTCTTTGACTGCCTCGGACAGACGAGTTGCCGCCTTGGTACCCTCCAGCTCCGCCCGGCACGCCAGGCAGGCTCCACCAGGCACGTCCGCTTGGTATCGCAGGCGCGCCCGTCTGCTTCGTAGCGCTCCATTGTCTCTGACGCTCGTCCACGCGCACTTGCCAGTAGCGTCGGAGGCGACGAAGGCAGTGACGTGTCCAGAGAGGAAGCAAACGGGGGCGACGGAGTGTCCGACGCGGGTGTCGGCGGAGGCCGCGGACCACAGCTGCGTCGGACTACCATCAACCCCTCCTTTCCAGGAGCGACAGCGGCGCAAGGGAGGGAGGCAGCGTGAGGGCTGCCAGGCGTGCCGGCCGTCGCGGGGAGGGGGCGGGGAGGGGGGGGGGGGCAAGGACCCCGACGGGCGCCGGCCGCCTGTCCCAACCGCCACTACTGAGAGCCCGCAGGGTCTCGAGCGCGAAATAGGTTGTAGATCTGACATTTTATCGATGGTAGTGTGCTGTGGTGCTAAGCTTTTGGATTCTCTCCAAAGGACGTTCCGATGTGACTCACCTCGTTCAGTTAACCCACGCGAAATGGATGTTCCTGGCGTTATACAGAGAAATGGTTTCCTTCTCTTCCATGAGGGTCCGACAGCCCAGGTCAAAGATCGTGTGGGATACCTGATCAGTACCCCAGTTCGCGCGCCATGGCTGCACAGCGTCACACTGGTCCCCTTCGTATTCAGACAAGGCACACTTGCCACAGGCTGGTCGGCTTCGGCAAAGTGGTTTCGTGTCACTGAAATGCTGGCACTGGGAGCCGCGCACAGGACTGAGAACGTTCACTCGAACTTTGCCGACGATGTGGCCAACGCGGATATGAGGTTATATATGATATGATGCATACATATATATATATATATATATATATATATATATATATAATATGGCACATATGACGCCAGTTATGGTACCGGTAGTGTAGTGGTTAACACGACTGCGTTAATCACTGCGCGTCTGGGAAATCAGAGGTACGGGGTACGATTCCCCGCGGTGCCCGCCCTTCCTGCCAGGGTGAGAGGCAGGCGACGCCATACAGCCTCAGCAGCTAGGTGCGTCCTAAACCCCTAATGACGCACACACACACAGACATGGCCATACATACACAGATATGATTTTTGCGCCACATCTCAGCAACTAGGGCATGTCAAACCGTGATAATGAATGGCTTTTACTAAGAATTATGGATTTTTCTCTTTTGCGCAATTAGTCACGTTTTGTGCCAAATCGCTGCACCCAGGGCACGGATGCACTAGGGAGTAGCATGCGTTAATGAGGAATGGAACGGACAATCACGTGACTTGGATTGTGGCGTCACGTGTGGCACGAGCCAGGAAATTGAACTAAAAACGGCCGCTACCGACCGTTTTTCACTGTTCGATACAACGCAGTGTTGTTAAATGTAACGGCAGTGCGTGCTGTCATCATTCAAAAGGCTGACAGTTGGTGGAAGGGGCAAAAATCACCGACGACGTCCCGCGATCATTCGCCGATCCCGTGGAATAGGTTCGGCTGTGTTGCAGAGAGCGCAGGCGAAATGCTCTCTCTCCTGCCGCCAGAGACCGTCAGCACCTTGCGCGGCCTGCGGCCGACTCTTTTTCACACTTACGCGATATCTCTAGGCCACTAGGGCACCTACAACCATGATTTCAACCGCAAAAGATGCATAATGAAAATTTTCAAATTTTGCATCAGTGCAGCGAAGCAGGCGCGTAAGCGCTTATGGAAACTAAAATCGCATTGTATACGGCTTCAATTTCCCGTCCCTCCCAAAAAAGGCCAGTCTTCCGAAGCGGGGACGGACCACGGTCAGTTGAGGGCGCGGAGCGGAAAACAGGAGCTGACGGTGCCGACGCGACACAGCGTATGAGTTACTGAGTTTGTATATGCTATCACGACCAACGACTGAAAAGCGAAACATGAGTGTGCCGGTGGACAGCTACCTGCCTTATTGTGTATATTACTAAGGCATGCACACTATTACAAGGCACTTGTGTATCTTACTAAGGCACTAAGGCATGCACCGTGTGCAGAGCCGATAGCAGTTGAAACGAAATGCAGGCCAAGTTTGAATGTCATGCAGTGTGCCTTTTCACCTGCCCCAGTTTCAGAGCCGTGGCAACATGCTGCTGACACAAAATGAATTGATGCAATTGTAAATAATGAACAGCTAGCTAACAAAGAAATGCACCTGGTTTGAACACCATCATAGATGAGTAATACTGTATGATGAAACTCTGTGCTTGTTGTAAAATTAATCCCAAACTAAAAACTAGCTGTTTGGCAAAAATCAATGAGTCAGTACAGGCACTCACTGTTAACAAAATAGACCTATAATTTTGCATTGTTGTGGCAGATACAAATTTTCTGTCATTTGTTGTGACAGCAAGTGTTGTGCAGCCCAGAGTGATCACACCATTCACAGCATTCACAGCTTACAGCAGCATGCTGAAAAGTAATAATAGGTTGCTTCAGTGAATGCAATGCTTTCACATCCACGCAGTGCAGCAGCTATGGCCGCTTCAATCCAAAGCATTGCTCACACAAGTAATAATGCCTGTAACAACAGGAAAATGTTGACTCACAAGCAATGCTAGCATGCACATAAAATTTGTTAAGGTGGTAGTATTTGCATGCACAATAATACAGTACATTACTTTTCTTAAGACAAATGCACTTTTCCCAAAACCATATCATATCATAACTATGGCTGCTTGACTCTATATGCTGCTGTCCACAGCACTGACTGGGAATGAACCCAAAATAGTTTTCCTGATACCAGATTTCAAAATAATATTCAGGAGTACTTAAATGAAAAACTGAGCATGGGGTTAGAGCCATGCAAGCCCTCCCTCTCTGTATGCAACAGCATCTGAGCACATGCCCACTACCTACAGCTGGCTAAATGGCAAAGCATAGGGTGAACTCAAGCAGCATGGGTTCAACCCCACCTTTAAGACGAGCGTCCACAAGCGTCACCTTCTTGTCAGATGAGGCAGGCGACGTAACTTCAGCGGCCGAGTGCGTAGTTAGACCCAATAACACACGAGAGCATCCCGCACCCGCATTGCTATTACCCTCCATCACTCCATGCCCACCACGCAACGCAATTTTCAATTCAATACGTACCAATCGGTCCACGGCTCCCGACGGACGTTGCCCCGCAACAAAGCTTGGCGTACCCACATCCATTTCCGTTGATCTCTCCATTTACTTCCTTGCGGTAGGTGGGGAGGGGGATTATTTTGTTTTCAAGTCGCTAGAGACTTTTCCTGATAAAATATCTCAAGTTATGCTTGGGAGTTCCAGCGCGTATTTATTCCAGCACATATGGAAATTCCACTACTAGTAAAAAATTGTGGAAGGCTACCAGATTCGAAAAATTCTCTTACTTGCGCACGTAATACCAAACAAGCATTTGAAGCTTGCACACATCAAATGCGTTGTGTATGCTCGGCGCGCCTGACGTCATTCGAGCCTGCACGAAGGGGTCAAAAGATCGCAACGATGCTGGGCACTGTGAGCAAGGTTTGTTTAGTCACTCTTTTAGTCCTTAAGTTTAAGTTAACTCTTTTGACTCTTTAAGATAGTCACTCTTTAAGTGGGTTCCTGGTTTGGTTTCCACTGGTCCTGATTTGTGACTAGGCTGTGACTTTGTCCTGGTCTGATGCAAAGCTGAGCTTGTATCATGAATTATGTTAGCAAGTTAAGCATAGGCATGATTATGTCTCTGAAAGTGCGGAGTGAGATAGGGGTCTGCCCAAAGGTTGGTTCTCCCTGGTGCCAACAACCTCTGGTCCTGATAGGGGTGGGTGGGGGGGGGGGGGGGGCGGTGTCGAGCGACCCCCAAGGCTTCTTGAATATAACTCTCCGAATGTCGTGCAATCGCGCCCGAATTTTTGGTAACTCATGGGGCATCTATTTGTACGTATTTTGACACAAAACAACGCGCCCCTAGCTCTTGTGGTTTCGGAGCAGCGGCGGTTTCTGAAACATATACACGGCGATCTACGGTCGGCCGGCTGGGGGACAGAAAGGGAGTGGGACGGCAAGCGACGATGCCACGGAACGCGCGCGGGGGTATGGTATTGTTACATTAACGTATCCATACATGATCAACACACGGTTAAAATGCGTAAAACTATGTACCATTGCTCTCATAATTAAACAAGGAACGCGTCTGTCCGAATCTCATATTGATACGAGGCATGACCTCGTATGCATAATGCAGTAAACCTGCAATGGTGCGATTTCAAACATTCGTGATGTCACTTGATGCAGACAGTTCGCTGACGTTGGTTAGGTGCGTATGCACTATGTTCACCTTTAAATGACCAGTAACTCGAACGGCATGGTGCGCAAACGTCGTCGAGCCCAGCGAAGACGTGCAGGGGACGAGCTTCATGTGCTTATCCTTATCGACTTAGTGGGCCCCTGATCAGCCGCAGAGCCCTCTGACTGACATTTGAGTGCCCGGCCCTGCGGGTCGGGGCCCCGGAATGAGACCTCCGATGGGCCTTTCGGGCCCTTCGGTCCTCAAATCTGGCCCTTAATCGTAGGTTCTAGGCACGTGCTCCCTGTGCCCCCCCCCCCCCCCCGCCTGTGCTTTTAGGACCCCGACAAGGACATAAGGCTCTCCATTCATATAAGAAATACCCACGACACAATGAAGAGGGCCCCTGAACGATCGAGAGCATTCGAATAAGAAACACCTAAGACCCAGTGTAGAGGGCCCCCGAAAAATCAAGCGTGCTCGAGCAGGTTTTCAGAAGGTCCCCGACAGGGGTGTTGGGCCCTGAATTCAAGTGCCCAATGTGCAAGGCCCCAAGCAACCCAGTGTGCCCGAGCAAGTTAACAGACGGGGCCCAGAAAAGTGTGTAGGGTCTTCCATTGAAATAGAAAGTACCGAAGACCCAATTCTGAGGGCCCCAACGACATGTGTGCCCAAGCAGGTTAACAGATGGAACCCGAAAAGAAGCGTAAGGCCCAAGCGAGTGACAGAGAATTTGATGGGTACTAGACCAATGAAGAGGGCCCATGAGCGTATCGCGAGTTGTCGGGAGCTTAACCGAGACCAACGTGGAGGGCCCCTGAGCAACCGGGAATATCTCGGCAGGTTTCCATAGAGGGCCTCCGGCTATAGCGTACAGAGCCTTTTGGGCGAACGGAGAGAATCCGTGGAAATTAACCAGTGGGCCCCGGCACTCCGGCAGGAAGGGCCCAGGAACAGCGCAGGGCCCTCCGGGCAAATTCAAAGAAATCAGGTGCAACCTGGAAGGCTACTTAACGATCGGAAGCATCCTGCAGGTAGACATTTAGGCACCCGGAAGCAGTAAGGGACCTCAGGATAGCCTAATTGGCCTTAAAATCCCCCAATTACGACCCTCTCAATCAGTGAGAATTACTTTTGTTTACTCGTGGGCCCTTCATTTTCGCTTACGGCCGCTTCTAGGTCACCAGGAAGCCTTAAGACGTCAAATTTTGGTGCGTCTGTGTTAGAAAATGCGGTGCGTATCCACCCTTCAACTGTTGTTGGCTGACGGTCGCAGTTCATGATGGTCACTGCTCAGCAGCCAATCAAGCTTGAAAGTAAATCAGCTGTCAGCATCCTGTTTTTTTGGCATTACAATAACTACGCACTTGCGCGAACGCGCTAAAGACGAGATCACCGGAATTCTTCCGATATATTCAGGATTGTGGCCTTCGTCGTCGTGGTTTGGTACGTGGTGAGGTGGGTGTTGTGGCGATGGGTTCCCGCTTCTACAGGGTTAAACTGACCTGAGTACCGATGTTTTCATAGTATTAGTTATTCTACACCAGCAAGGCCACTAAATTAAGCATGGTTAAATATATTTTTCAAAAGCTTTGCAAGATTACAAATGGGTTTATCAAGGATTTTGTCGGTGAAGCACAACAGGCATTGCAATCTCCCATGGGATTTGTTGTCTCTTGGAAAACACATGATGGGGACTTAGGGGATTTCTGGAATGAGTTATCCCTACAAAAGGAAGGATATGGCTCCCTGAAATGATATTTTGTGTCATTTAGCTAATGTTGAATATGGAGCATATCAGGAACTTTGTCAGGGTGAAGGATACATATTTTTTAAAAATATAAATATTGTGGCTGCCATCAATTAAGCTTGTGATGACCCTTGCCCAAGAAACCAGTCCAGGATTTTGTTTGGGGATTGCGGTGCCCATGGAAGTCTGGGCCGCTCAAAAACAAAACTTTCAGAACTGTCGTGGTGGCCCAGGAATTTGGTGCCTCGTGTTATAAAAGGCTGTGTGGTCCTGACATGAAGGCTTTTGGTGTCTGTTCACAATAACATTTTGATGGCACAAAGGGGCACCAGAGCTTTGTGAGTGACCAGAGGGGATGGATGGCATAGTCATCAAAAGAATGAGACAATCAAATTTTAAAGTCCTGGAGCATTATATGACACCATTCAATGAAAGATCTTTGTAAATCCCAGTGACTGGTACTTCTGGTAAGAAACACAATGCCATCTCAAAATTGTGGTCTTTATGCAGCCTTCTGGAGCAGCCTCAAATCAGCACCATGTGGTAGCACATGTGGTGCCCACTATGACAATGAGGTGCTCTGACCAGAAAGTGGCGTTTTTTCTTGAGTAGATAAGCTGTCTGAACCAAAGGAAGATGAACTATTGATATAGCATGATTTTCATATGCTATGAGATGCCTTTAAATGGAACACAGTAACTAAGCTACCAATGCCCAATCTGCTGTCCTTGGTGCTCATCCTTGAAACATGAACTCTTGAGCATAACACAGCTTGAAATGTTTGTTGCTTTCAGTAGAATTTTTGGCAGTAGAACAGCTTTTACCTGTGTCTGGGAAATGGGATGGGTAAGTTCATGAGTTGCCCCCTCATCCAACATCCCCAATGAGAAATGCTTTGTTCCACCCCTGTATTGACTCCATGTCCCAGAAATGGTTGGCTAGCATGTATCAAACTCACCCTCTCAGATTTATAGCCAGCAGCTCTGGTATTGTAGTTACTCTGAAAATGTTTTGTGTGACATGTTTCTTGGCAGCCTGGTTGTCTGGTCTCTAACTAGATTTTATCTGCTTCCAGGTCAGTTATGCTAAAATTTGCACCTCTCACAGTACTAAGCACAGTCTCAAGTGGGGGTTTTGCTGGTTGTTCCATATCTGTGTGGTGGCTGTGATATCAAGTGTTGTGTATGTGCATATCAGAATGAAGCTCACAATTGACCTGTGGAAATGCATTCACTTACCAGCAAAATCATTCTCTAAATTGAAAGCTTCTGGAAGGCTGTTAGGAGATGTATTTAGTTCATCTAGTATGATTTGGTTTGAGTGTTTTCACTGTACATTACAAACAGCATGCAAAAGCCATCTCAATACTTACTCTGGGCAGGGAGGCAAGTGTAATGAAATGACATATTGGTCAGGGCAGCACTAGCCCATACTTTTAGCTGATAAGATGAAAGAAGTAAATTATAGGTGAAATATTGTAAAAATATAGATTAGGTAAACCACATTGATTTAGGTTGATTTTTATGTCTCTGAATCAATGGCCAGGATCATTATGGTTTCTGTTATGACTTGGGTACTCACCCTTTTTCTGGCCTAGGTGGCTGTTTGGTATTCAAACAGCTCCTGTGATTATTATATATTAGTGTTCACTAATTATTTTTTAAATGTATTAATATCAGATGCAGTTGGTTGAAACAGTTATATTAGTATTCATATTCATTAGTTGTAGTTGGTGAAAAGGCCTTGCCTCTAAAGCCAGCAGCTCTAAGAAGTGGATGGTAAACAATGATTATTATGTTCTCTCAGTGGTTTCTGCAGTAGTGGTTGACTGTTCAGGGCTGTGCTCATTTCATAATGCTGGTCGAGTTTGCATAAGGTTTGTTTTCTTCTTCATGCATCTCGAATGAAATCAAGGAGCTTAATGGTGTTCCAGGTGATGCTGCATGAAAGATTTGACCAGAATAGACATGATAGTATATCATGACTTTTAATCAACACACAAATAACATCCACAGATCCTAACTCAGAGATACTTGATAACTGCTTCCACCAATCTGTAGGATTGCATCTTGTTCTGGTGTCCTGTCATCCCATAGCAAGAGATGTGTGATCCTCTTATCCATAGAATGGTGTCAGTTGCTGCTGGCTCACCCATCTCAGCTGCAGCTTATAACAAAAGCAATGGCCCTGTGCTGAAGCCTATATAATCTGGCTTGTAACTTCTGCCCAGCCAGACTGGCAACCATTGGCTACCATGTGCTGTCATCTACCACCCACCAGAGCCATCATTATATGGTTCATAAAGTGACCACCAGTCACAAAGCCAAAAAATATGGGCAGGCTAGTGGGGAATTGTGTCAAAAAAGCCTTGCTGTAACAAATATTAGGTTAGCATTGGCTGGATCTTCATGTTGAGTAGTTGATCTGTCCTATTCCTAGATACTGGAGCAAGAAGTTGCTTGAAGTTATCCACTTGAGCCCAAGCCATGTTTAGCACTGTGAGGATTTCTTGTGTGTTTATGCCATTGATCATGGTGCTACAATTACACAGGTAGTTTGCACCAGGCATCAGCTATACCAACAAAACTGCAGTTTCTCAGGCAATGGTTGTCCCATTTTTGAAAGTATAAATAACCTCATCCATCTTCCAACCCTGATGCTGGTAACCAGTTGCCAGACCTGCAAAAGAGTTGGGCTTATCTCCCTGGCAGCAAGCACACTGTTCCATGCAGGGTTCTCAGTAAGACCCCTGTGGTCAGAGTGAGCTTCCCCATCTGGGGATCTTCGGCGCCCCACCTGACTCCTGGGGCGCGTACCCCCACCGGTCTCTATCGCGCAACAACAGGCGCGGAAGGCACCCCGGCCGGAGCCTGCTCATCATGCCCGCTGTGCCGACCGTGACGTGCCGCGCCTGTCCCCCAGTGACGTGAGGCTCCGGTGAGCCGGTGAGCGCGGCTGCCATGCGCGCTCCGGCGCTGCCGCACGTGACCGCCTGCCGCGACCGCACCGCCGAGCTGGCCGCCGTGCTGCGCTCCCTGCGCGAGCGCCAGCTGGCGCCGGCGCCGGCCGGTCACGCCGCGCGCCCGGCCGGCCTCCTGCCACACGTCCAGTTCATGGCCATTGCGAAGCTGATCGGCAGGGATGTCGCGCAGACGTACGCCAAGCTGGAGAAGCTGACGCTGCGTGAGTGGCGGCGCCGTGTCTCTGGCAACGGGCGTGGGATCCGTTGTGGTGGTATGCAGGGAGCAGCGCATGTATGCCTGGGGCCCAGTTCGAGTATACATGACTGTTTGCGGAGACATGATAATGCACTGAAACTTACATCTATGTTGGGTAACCTACGAATGGTCTTAGTGGTGTTTTTAAGACGCCTTTCATCCGGGATCAAAGAACGTATGATTACTTTCGACTTAAAGTCTTATGAAGGTGGGAACACCCATTATCGATTATGCTTTCATCAGCTCTTCCCAGGATTTGAAGTGGTGAAGAATGGTGCTTTAAAAGCCATCTCATATGTAATGTATGACGTCTCTATATTGACATGCGTGCCTCCTCTGTCCGTGCCTTCCGTGCTGCCAATGGCGACCTTTGCTCCAGTGGCCAAGCGAAAGTCCATATACAACGACCGGCCGCTGGAGATTGAGGAGCTGACACACATCATAAGGCAGGACATGGCCAGTTTGAACAAGCAGATCCTGCAGCTGCAGGAGTTGGGCCGCGCCCGCACGCCGGCCGCTGGCCAGCACGTGCAACACTTCTCCAGTAACGTGGTGGTGACGCTGCAGTCCAAGCTGGCTGCCATGTCGAACCAGTTCAAAGGCGTGCTGGAGAGACGCACGGAGGTGAGCAGCGCCGTGGCTTCGGTGTAGTAGTGATGGTGGTGGTGGGGGGGGGGGGGGGGACGAACGCTGGGCAGAGTTATGGTGACCCTCCGAGTCACCAACGGACCTGGAAACTGACCCTCCGATTGTGCTGTGGTGCAGAACCTTCTCCAGATGGGATTCGCGATGCGCCTCGCTTGGAGACCGCGCACGGTATATATGGAGTGTTAACGGCCCTGCCCTTCCTAAACATAAACCCTTCTAGTTTCTTAGCTACACCCGCGAAGACGTGCGCACTATTCCAAGCTCATCCAGGCATCCATGACGTATTAATGACGTCATTCAAATACTGGCGTTCCATTGGCCATGCAGCGATTAAGGCAATGCAAATATAATTGTTGAGTCGTTCATATCTGCCGTTTGTGGACACAGTTTCCAGATAGGAGGGCTTCAGTTGGCTCTTAATCAGTGTTGTGCAATCTGCGATGACGTGATCAATGACATATTGAGCTGCGTATTTACTTAACGAATAATTTGTGTTGTCTAGAACAGTTATTGTCACCTAAATGGTACCATTAGTTATAAATTAGCTTATTTCAACATTCCCTTATACTGCACTATGCTGTTATATGCACCGAGTACCCGAAATTTTGATGACATGTGGAACGCCAGGCAACCACTGTCGTGGTTCAGTTATGAAAGTCATTTGTAGAGGAGGGTTGTGAGCTTCCCACAACGTTGTTCAGAGCCAGCGTGTTGTCAGTTCGGCACGCTTCGTGCAGGTTTGGTGAAATTGTAGCTTAATTATTGTGCAGATCATGTTGGCAACCACCATCGCTGATCGCTTTGTCATACCCAGACCGCACGCGCTCGGTGGCGGTGACAGATTCTGGTGCACATATCCTTGCTGTTCTTCTGAATTTTTGGCTTCTATGTGTACAGATTTTGGAAAATGAGAGCTGTTGTATTCGCTCCGTACCTGCGTGCCGGATATGCGTTAACACGCCCTCAGGTTAGCGAGGGGAGGAATTTGACCCCCACCTGGTTTTCCAGAATGGTGGCCGAACGGCGTGGCGTAGTCGCGCGAAACTTTGCATAGTGATAGACAACTGAATGGCGGGACTTTTGGAAAAGGTTGGGTGTACCATGAAGCCCGATAACCTATGGCAGGTCAAAGTCAAGCTGTGGCTGTCAGCGAAGTCCACAGCGAAGCCCCGCTCCCGCCGTGCCGCGCGGACGGCCCCGCTGACTGTGCCGGCGGCGTGCTCCCCAGAGCCTGCGCCAGCAGCGGCGGCGGCGGCAGCAGTTCTCGGGCAGCAGCGTCAGCGCCAGCCTGCCGCCGTCGGCGCTGAGCGGCTGCCACCGCGGCTCGGTGCTACTCGCCGACGAGGAGGCGGCCGCCCGCGCGCACGCGGCCATCGACATGAACGGCGCCGCCGCCTCCCTGCAGATATTCGCCGAGGAGCAGGTCAGGTCACGCTGTAGGCCGGTAGATGCTCGTGTAGGGGACGGGGGGGGGGGGGGGTAGGGAAAGGTGAGCAGGTCAGGGGGCTGCTGGTCAATATATGCTCGTGGGAAAGCAGGTCAGGGCATAGAGATTCCCTGCCCTGGGGTCGTATTCGTCATATTTGGACCGTTGCCCTTTTAAAAATAGACATTTTTCACTTTGTGACACTGGAGTGTTCCCAAATACTTCGGTCCTGAGTACGTCCTCGTCTTCAACTGTTCCTGAGTACTTCTTGGGTACTTGAGTGTTTTTCGTCGCACTCCGTCGGTTTGCAAATGCTGTGCACACGTATGGCACACTACGGTCAGAACTGTGCTAACATTTTCCTCAGCCCCGTCATAGCTTGTGTGCCCCCACGACGACGCCGTGGGAGAGGGGAGGGTGTATCGAGTGCAAGGTCGGTGCACCTGGCCTCCCCCCCCCCCCCGAGATGTCTCCGTGCCGCCCATGCCGCCCCGGAACCGCGCCGCGCTGCCCCCTGACCGTGTTCCGTGCGCCCGACAGGATGCGTTCCTATACGAAAGCCGCTCGGAGGCGATGAAGAATATCGAGTCGACGGTGGTGGAGCTGGGTACCATCTTCCAGCAGCTGGCCCACATGGTCCAGGAGCACGGCGAAATGGTGCAGAGGTGAGCTCGAGGGCTTGGGAACGGTAAGACCTCCCCAGGACTCGCATGTTTTCAGAAGCGTGGAGGGGGGGGGGGGGGCATCCAGCGAGGGCAGGGCTGAGCTGGTGAAGTTCAGTCCAAGGAATATATTTGGAACGGGAGATGAAGACAAACTGCTTGGGCTTGGGCAGAGTGTATGTCTGGGACATACTGGTTGAAATTCACCTTTGAATTATGTTGTAATGATCAGCTGCTGACAAAATATGGTTGGGCCCCTCGGAGCCCACATATCGTGTCGGAACGATACCGCCCGTCGCGTCGTGCTATCGCGCGGTAGTCTACAACATCGGCTGCGCATGCCCGTCGGCTTTGCAGCACGCGACGCTCTCTGACACGCCGTGCGCTGGTGGCACCGGACACGTCGGGTGGCTGCTGTAACGGCTGCCGGGCGTTACAGTGGGCGTGGCCGGCTGATGCGGTGGTCACTAGCCTCCCACGCTAGACGCTGTCCTGCTGCCGACGCCGGTCTGGCCCAGTCAGCAGGCACCCTGCCGCTCGGCTGACCTGGTGATGTCATGCGACCTGACCTGACGTCGCGCCGGCTCGGCAGGATTGACGCCAACGTGGAAGACACGTCGGTCAACGTGGAGGCGGCGCACTCTGAGATCCTCAAGTATTTCCAGTCGGTCTCCTCCAACCGCTGGCTTATGGTCAAGGTGTTCGGGGTCCTCATCACCTTCTTCCTCGTCTTCGTCATCTTCCTGACGTAGCAGGACGCCTGCGTTGCTGAGTCTTCGGATGCGTGCGGCGTGGAAGGTGGTGGAGAGAATTGATATTTGAGTATGTGTAGGGACCATCGTGTGTTTAGCTGGCTCTGTGGGGTGTTGCCGCCAACATGATGTAAGTTGGGGACATGCGCAGCGATGCGGCTAGATGTGTATGAATCACACCAATGCATGCGATGGGTAAGGAGTGCGGTGCGCCCATCAGCTACTTCAAATCAGTGCATGCTGTGTGTTGTGCTTTGGTGATACCTTCCCAGATCGCCCATAGATAGGTCACATTGGCGTAGTCCACGTATGTATGTATCGGCATAATTTATGTCCCTGAGCACGTTTGGAGCCTGACTACCGTGATGATGCTATGGAACATTTGCTTGTCAGCCTTGGTATATTTTAAAAACCACACTTTCGCCATGTGATGTGATGAATTCCCTGTGATGGAAGCATATAATGCGGGCTCCTTGCAGAGGCTGGTACACTGATGCTAGAGTCAGTGTCTATCGTATGGACTTTATGTGTCCATAAACACCTGACGCTCCTTGCATTAGTCAAGTTGAACAAATAGAACAGGGCGTGGTTAGAACAAAACTTTAAGGTCATAAGATTGGGTGATGGAAGAAAGGATATGATAGGATCAAGGCGAGCGCACGTATTCCTCCACTGGCTTACTTGTGGAATCGAGACGCAACAAAGATTAACGTGCGGAAGTAAATGTATGCATTACGCATACTAGACGTTGGTCTGTGCTGCCGCTGACGTGTGTTGCGTGAGGCTGATTCATGGGTGATAGCGGAGGGGTGAGCATAACCGGAGCCGGTGCGCTGCCGGCTGTGGCCTCTCGTCCGGACGTTGTGTGGCCGGAGCCCGTGCTGCTGCCGACTGTGACCCCTGGTCTGGACGTCCGGCGCAAGCTGTTGTGTGGCCGGAGCCGGTGCTGCTGCCGACTGTGGCCCCTGGTCCGGACGTCCGGCGCAGGCTGTTGTGTGGCCGGAGCCGTGCTGCAGGCTGTCGCTCCGTCGACACTACTCGGCGTTGTGTAGCGCAGCGCCAGTGAGCCCAGAGGACCTTTACCATCTCGCCCCCCGGGCTCGTTTTCCCATGGGTTGCGCCATTTTATGCTACCAGCACGGCGTGTATGGTGATCGACGTGCGGTGGTGTTCATTATGCAGGGGTGGACCTAATGTAGGCTGTGATGCTCGAAGGGCGACCCGTATTTGATATGATTTGTTCGGCGGAGGTATTCCTGCGCCTCGTCGCCGTGGTGTTCTCCGCAGGCGGTCTGCGTGGTGCCCGGTTCCAACTCCACGACCAGTTAGCGTAATGCGCCTTGCTTGCTGTGTCATCATCACCGCGTAACGACTGTGAGCTTTAGATCGAGATTTGGAGTAGGAGGTTGGAAGACGTGAGGGTTCGTTCGAGGTTTTCCGCCATGCAGACTCCCGCGATGCCGCGAGTGATACGTTATTGCCTTCATCTCCGCTGTGTGATGCTCACCATCGATCTCGGCTCTTGTGATTCCAATGTGCAAATACACGTTTTAATCGCAGTTTTCCATCTCCGTGCTTCGGCGGATCTCTTCGACGCTACGTCTGGTTCAGGTGTGACTTGGATGAAACGAAGCCATGTAGGTAGTCAGAATCCTTGGATATCTCGCGTCGCGGTTCGAATAGCAGGGAGCAGCGAGTGGACTTGGGGATCTTAGTACTGGCGAAATTGTGTTAATCGCATGACACAGACATGGTTTTCAACCATTGAAGATATAAGCAGCGTTTGCGTTTGTGAGTGCGTGACCGCTCAGCAGGAGGTCAGCCGAGACGACCAATTTGTGAGGTCTTGTAAAGGATGGCCCCGCCTGTTGGCGGATCCAAAGTCCAAAGGAGAGGGGGGGGGGAGGACGGAGCCATACTTTCCCCTATGCCTCCCAAGGGACCGTAATTGCTCTGAAGTGGCCTAACAGGGCAAACGAACCCCGTTTTTAACACAAGGCTTAACAACACTGCGTCTTTGGGCCTACCTGAAATCTTCCCATTTGTCACAAAAACTGTATTCGCCTTTTGTCAAGACTCCGTATGTTAACCTGCCGGGGTACTCTTGGTCGCTCAGAGCCCCTTCACATTGGTCTGGGGTTCTTCCCGGCTGCTCGGAGGGCCCTGCGCTGTTGCTGGGGCCCTAAATTAACGCCGCACCCATACACGCCACGCTCAGGGACCCTCTGCATTGGCCTAGGGCTCTATCCCTTTGATCTCATTTGCGGAGGACTGTTCACTCTTGTCGTGGCCCTTTCTGTTAACCCGCCCTGGCACTCTTGATCGCATATGTGCCTGCTGCAATGGTCTCGGGTACTTCACATTTGCCCGGAGGACCCTGACCTATGGTTCGCGGCTCTATATGCCCATCTGCCAAGGCGCTCTCGGTCGCTCAAGGCATTCATTCATGCACATTGGTCTTGGGTTATTCTCCTTTGCTCAGAAGCCCTGCGCTCTAGTGTGGGCCCTATACGTTAACCTACCGGGTAACTTCTGAGCGGTCAGGGGGCCCACCACATCGTTGGTGTTTTTTTTTCTCGCTTGCTCTGAGGACCCTACACTTACCGGGAGGGTGCCGTCCCCAGTGGTCTTGGGTTTTCCCACTTTATCGGAGGGCCTTCCAGGCTGGTCGTGGGCTCTTCCGATGAATGTAGAAGAATCCTACTTTGCTGCCGAAAGCCCCACGTGTGCGTGTGAGCGCCAGGGCGTTTTCCCTAAACACACAGTCGGCTCCGTATCGGCATGGGCCTGAGAGCCCATTTTCCGAGCATGGACAAAGCAGGAGCCAGCGATTTGCATTGGTGGAGTCCCAGCGTCCGCCAGGGCCCCACAGCGCGAACAGGGGTTCTGCGTTTGCAAGGGCCCCAAGTCGGCTAGACGCAGTGTTCGAGGAGGTCCGAAGAGCCTGGAGGGCCCACCGGGACCGACGATTAGGGGCCCGGTGGGAGGGCTTAAGGACACGAAGGGCTTGTCGGTGTCTTCTTCAGGGGCCCGGCCTGCGGTAACGAGCCCTTAAATGACAGAGCGCTTTTTTTGCGCCGATCGAGGACCTCCTGAGTTGATATGGGCCTATCTGTTGGTCGGACACCACCAGTGCCGCACAGCCGGCTCCGTGTCGACATGGGCCCGAGATCCCACTTTCCAATCAGCTGCAAGGCCGGGGCAGGAGACCGTGATCGCCGTAGGTGGTCTAATATGGCGCGCAGACTCCAGTTCAGCTTAACGGGTCCGTGCTGGAATTGGATTGGAGGGCCGCTGTTCGGCATTGGGGGCCCGCAAGGGCACAGTACCCTTTCGTTGTCTCCAGGGGCGGATCCAGAGGGGGCACGGGTTATGGGCCCCCTTGGGCCCGAAGGGACACATAAGCTCCGAAGCCGGCGGAACAGATGCATTTTTTAAACACAAATCGCAACAAAATTGAAAATATTTGGGCTTTCAGACGTCCAAGAGCAGCCGCAAGAAACTGAGGAGTTGAAGAAAGGAAAAAATCATTCTTTACTGATTGAGACGATCGTGATTGGGATATCATAACGCGTATTACGCTGCCCACAGGCCCTATGCTGCTTCCGGTGTGTTTGCCCACTTGCAGGGCCAATCCGATTGCCAATGAGCTTTCCACGTAGCCCTTACTTCCTGTGTATTTGTCCGAAGGGCCCTGGCGTTACTGGGGCCCTTCCTGCTACTAGGTGTTTTGAACATTAGGTGTTATGATACCTTAGTGGTTACGACATCAGATATTGCGAGAATCCCCCTTCTTATTGAAGGGAAGGGCCCTACGCTCTGTCGAGGGCCTATCTGATAACCAGCTCGGGCACATTCGATCGCTCAGGGGCCCTCCATATTGCGTCTTGCGTACTTCCTATTTGAATGGAAGCCCCCCCCCCCTCTGTTCGCTTCCTCAGCCTCACTGAATTGTTCGGGGGGGGGGGGCGCATACTGGGTCTTGGTGTTTGAATTTGGACCCTGCGCTCCTACCGGGGTCACCTGATAACCAGCTCAGGTACACTCCATATTTCGGGGGCCCTCCACACTGGATTTGGTTACTTCTCATTCGAATGGAGGGCTTTACACTGTTGTCAGGGCCTCTCTGATAAGATGCTCGGATCCATTTGATCACTAGGAGCCCTCTACATCTGGTTTTGGGTACTTCCTATTTGAATGGAGGTCGTTCCGCTCTTTTGGGGCCTAATCTGTTAACCTGTTGGCGCACTCGATCATTCGAGGGCCTCTACATCGTGTGGTGGGTATTTCATATTTGAATGGAAGGCCCTACGCTCCCTCCGCTCGGGCACACTCGATCGTTCGGGGCCCTCCATGTGTTTTGGGCACTTCTGTTTAAATAAATGCCCCTATGTTCTTGCAAGGTCCTCATCTGAGGACGGGGAACGCACGGGACCATGCCTCCTTGTGCCCCGAGCGGGGCCATAGGCTCTGAAGGGGCCGGTAACCGACCAAATAGACCCAGTTTT
Source organism: Pollicipes pollicipes (assembly GCF_011947565.3). Classification (NCBI taxonomy): domain Eukaryota; kingdom Metazoa; phylum Arthropoda; class Thecostraca; order Pollicipedomorpha; family Pollicipedidae; genus Pollicipes; species Pollicipes pollicipes. The sequence goes on from NW_023596903.1 coordinate 62,752, forward strand.
CCAACACAAAACGGAACAAAATTGGACTTGTTTGGGCTACAGATGACTAAGAACACTTGCGAGCGAAAATGATGAGCCTATGAGCAGACAAAGCTAATTCTCCGCTGATTGAGAAGATATTGATTTAGGTAGATTTTGGGGCTGGTTACGCTATCTAGAGCCTTACGCTGCTGCTCGGGGCCTGCATATTAAATTGCCGGGTCAAGCGCATCGCTCAGAAATCTTCCACGTTGGCCTTAACATCTTCAAATTTTCTCGTAAGGCCCTACGCTGCTGTTGGAGCGCTATTTGATTACATGCCTGGACACTCTTGGTCGATCAGGTTTTCCTCCACCGATTCTTTCCATTCGCCTGAAACGCTTAACGCGCTTTTTCCGAGGCCCATATGCCAGGGTACAGTCAGTTGCTCATGGGCCCTTCACATTCATATCGAATTCCTTTGACTTGCTCGGTGGGCCTTGTGCTGTTGCTGGACTCATATAGGTAAGGTACCGAGCCACGTGATGCTCAGGAGAACTCTTCTTTGAACTAGTCCTCTTTCCCTTTGGTCTCATTCGCGGAGGACCCTTCACTCCTATCAGGGTCGTTGCTTTTAACCTGCCCGGCATTCTTGATCGTACGGGGGCATTAATCCATTGCATTGGTATTCCGTAACTTTTGTTTAATCAAAGGGGCCTGTGCTCTGGCCGGGGTCCTACATATCAGTCTGCCGGGGCATTACTGATCGTTCAGGGGCTCGCCATGTTGGTCATGTCGGTCTCTGACGGGCTCGAGGCCTCTTGTTGACACAGAACAGCCTGTTGGGCACTGGGCCCCCGACTGACACAGAAGCCCCGCATTGTTGCAGAGGCTCCGACCAATGCAAATCGCGGGCCCAGCCTTGCCCGTGCTTGGGAAATGGGTCCAAGAGATCAGACTGACACGGAGCCGACTGATCGTTGTAGGTGATCTCTGGCTAAAATAAAATGCCTGTGTCAGGGGTCCCAAATCGATACAACAGACCCTCTAACTGACATTTGTGATCGCAGTCCTGAGGGCGGGGTTACTAAATGTGACCCCAGGGGTCCCTGGTCTTTGGTCCTGATGGGCCCTTCGTCCACCCTTTGGACCTCCTCAAACAAAGCCTATGACCGACTCGGGGTCACTAGCTGACTCATGACCCCCTGTTAGGCACTGCGGACTCCTGACGGACGCAGGGGCCCAAATCATTGTAGGAACCCAGAACAATGTGAGTCGTGGCCCCCAGCTTTGCTCCTGGCTGGGAAAAAGGTCCCAGGGTTCAGACTGACAAGGATCCAACTGTTGGGTGCTCCTGGTCTCTGGTCGACCGAGACACCCGCATTGTCTCAGAGCGTCCCTAAACGCTTCAAGAGGACCTCTCACTGATATTTTAGGCCACGACCCTATGGGCAGGGATTTTTATGCGAACTAACGCCAGTTCTTCAGGTTCCTATACCGCGCGAGCTCCTCTTCGGGCCTTATCGAACACTGCCTTTGGTCAGCTCAGGCTCGTTGTGAACGCAAGAACGTCTGTTAGGCACTGCGGGACCCGACAGGTGCAATGGCCTCGAGCAGTATAAATTGCTGTCCCCGGCTTCGTAGCTGATTGGGAAGTGGACCGTTAGACCCATATCGACACGGAGCTGACTGTGCGGTGCTGGCGGTGCCCGACTGACATATAGGCCCATGTTAGCTCGGGGTGGCGGCTCCCGATCGGTGCAAAGGGCCTTTTGACTGTCATTTGAGGGTCCGTCCCTGCAGCTGGAGACCCTGAACAAGACCCGACTAGCATTTCGTACCCTTAAGCCCTTCAATGGGGGCCTTAATCGTGGGTTCCGGGGCCCTCCAGGCTTTTCGGACCTCCTCGAACATACCTCTGGTCAACGCGAACTCTTGCCAACACAGGGACCCCTATTAGGCACTGCAGAGCCCCTGACAGGCGCTGGGGCTCGAACAATGTAAATCGCTGGCTCCCGCTTTGTCCCTGCTGGAGGAATGAATCTTCAGGCCCATGCCGGCACGAAGTCGGTTATGAATAATAGGTAGTGTCTGCCGACATATAGGCCCTAATCAACTCAGCGGCCATTGATCAGCGCGCAGGCCCTCCGGATGGCACCGAAGTGCCCGGCCCCTGGATGAGTGACCTCTGGTCGGCGCTTCTACGTGGTATATATGTGTCCATTTACTAAGCAGTCCCTGTGTGTAGTTTTGTTATGCAGTCTGCGTGTTGCATTTACCAGGCAGTCTGTCTTTGGTTGTGGATTAGAAGGCGGCCTCATGTCTATTTTTTACGAGGCAATTATGTTGGTGATTGGTGGTCTCTATGCGTTGATTTTACGATTCCATTTAGTTTAGGTGCGCACTTGGTGGAATGGTCGGTGTTGTCTGTGCCTATATGGAATATAGCTGAGCCGTAAACGTCGCTGCTGAAAGGAGTTCTTACAGCAGGTGCCCATAAAAATGGGTCTGTTTTAGTATAAAAAGTATTGCAGGTCAATCTAGCGCCAGTCCGGATAGATCCCTCAGAGATGGTCAGTCGGTGTCACGTGGATCGCATGTTTCTGTGTAGATCAATATGTTGTATGCTAGCTCGCGGACCTCGTGGCGCATACACTTATGCATCCAAGGACATATTCAAGGTACTAGAGTAGTTAAAATCGGCAACGGCATTGGTCTACCTATGTTACAATTTTGTTGGGGGATTCAGTCCGTCTCCAAGTCCCTGTAAGTGGTGAACATTCTTCTACCCGTTCCGATCATGCGTTTTGAATTTCTTATCTCTAGTCGTTCTGAGCTGCTTCATCACTGTCTGCACTATTACCTCTTTCGCTTGTATTAATTTGCGGCGGACCATTGGCCTTTTTGCGCGTGACCATTGCTTTTAATTGACCTTGCGTCGGTTTTACTCCATTGCTATGAATGTGTAAGTTCTGCTGTTCTGGCGTCTCGCTTCCGGCTCACTGATACACTCAGTACGTCCAAAGTCATTTCTATATTTGACACGCGTCACAGGCACTCCACACAGTCCGTCCCGCCGGAGCATCCGTCCTCGCGCCGGCGGCTCTCCGAGTCTTCTTTGTTACTCCCCCTCTCCTGGCCCCAGCGGTCGCCTCCCTCGCACGGGCGCCGCAGGGGGGAACGCGAGCGCCTCGAAGCGGCGTTCTCCAAACTAAGCAAATATTCGCTAGCAGCACATAGTGTTCTCTGACACTTTACAAATACATGATGTGCCGAGAACACTCATTCACTCGCAAACTACAATCTTGCAGAGGATTTGAAAACTCAGTTAGCAATCATTCTGACGAGCGTGCCTCTGACAGCGCTATCCTGACAGGAAATGTTGCAATAGGGAGTCGCACGAACTAGATCATACCCCCCCCCCCTAACGAAATCCTAGATCCGCCACGGCACTGTCACGGGTCATGCGTTCAGGGTGATATCAAGTTTGGGAGGTCAAGGTAAGGAGTTGTTTTCGTGCAACACCATATGCTTATGCCAACGTCTTAAATGTTGGAAGAAATGTAATGAGACGCCAAGTATTTCACCAAAACTTCTCTGTACTTTGGGCCGGCCTGCGACCTGACCATCTGCCGCGCCCCGCCCCAGCAGGGGCGAGGGACACAAAGTACAACTGCACTACAAACAAGAAACCCTCTACTCCCGCCCTCGTGCGGCGACTACGGTTATGCGTAATCGATCCGTGCGTTGGGCGCCGTCGTGATGTGAAAGAGCCATTCTTTCGCTGACTAACCCCACTAAGAAAACCGTATGGAGACATTCTGTACTTTGGACATTCTGTACGTTTGGACATTTTGTACCTTAGACAATATGAACCTGCCAAAGGGAGATTGGACAAAACCTAGCATCGTGGGATTTGGAAGCAGAGATAAGGAAGCGCGCCAGAGACAAAACAAAATATGGCAAGATTATACATGCCCCCTTAGTGACCTATCGCCGTGGGTTCATTACGTGCTTTTCGTCTCGCTGAAGTGCGGTGGGGAGCCTTGAGATGGATCTTTCTAAACTTCCTGAGTGGTGTTCTAATGCAGGTTAGTCGGATAGGCGATGCCTATTTTCGCATGTAGGCAAAATATTTGCAGTTGAGACACCAATGGCATTGGAGGCAATCATGAATTACGTTGCGCGTAGATGGTACTGGTATGCTTCAGGTGGGGGGGGGGGGGGGACGCACTGCATGTAGTGACATGCGTAAATGACTGAAAGTGGGAGGCCGGTTCTATTAAAAATGATCTGAGCTGATTAAGTTCCAAACTATAGAGGATATGGTTGGAGCACAAACTGAAAACTCTGTTAGCAGTTTGTTCACACCACATGGATCAAGTATGCTTAAATGAATGAGAGAAAGCTCAGTCCAAGTTGAGGGAATGTTGGCTTTCCATAGCCAGAGGTTTCAAGTTTGTCTTGTAGTTTTCAAACTTGTTCATCAAGGCAAGGCAAGGAGTGTATTCCATCCTTCTCCTACTTAAGATTTGATAGCATGTAGACTGTATTTATACATATTTACAGATGTCTATATATGTATAATGTCTATATGTATATGCACACATGCACACACACATGTATATATAATATATATCCATGTCTACCATAAAGCATGCACTGTTGCCCTTAACTGCAATACATATTCCTTATTCTATTCCATCATAAATGGGCAACAAACACATTAGAAACCAAACTGGAGAAGAACTAAAATTTCAGCAAGCACTTGAGCAGACATACTTTGACATGAGCTTCAAGCTGCAAGGGCATACCATTATGATGAATCATTTTGTTTTTGGTATACATTTGCACTGGAAATTTGCAAGTTAATTATTAGTGATGATGTGATGGATTGTTGATGTACAATGTACTTGTTTGTGGGTGTGCAGCTTAAGTGGAGGGACCATCTCCCTGAGGCCCATATTTTTATCTTTGACCATAGATGATGAATCACTTCTGACAGAAAGTTACTACAAGTGTGATATGATCACATTGTATTCTGTGCCCCCTGAGCAGGTCCTGGCTGCACCCTGGTTATATAAGATGGGTGATAGTTTGTTCTCTGCCATGAAAGGAATTCTCAGAGGACATATCACTACTCCATAGTGATATGAAATGAATTGCAATGCTTGCAGTGGTGTTGTGAAATACCAATGCAAACAAATAGGACATGCACAAATTTTAGAACACATTTGCATTACTTTCTGTTTATATCATGTAGATGTGTGCATGCAACTGTTGCATATAATGAAATCGTTGCAAACAGCATCAAGGATAACACCTTCAGGCATTTGATTTGCTTTTCAGCAGTCTAGCTAATAGCCATACAAGGCGAAACTGCCTTTGTGGCAGATATTATCTGTTCTCATGTCACTTACATCTTTGATTGCATGCATCTCCTCTGCTTTTTGTGTATGTGTCTTGATGCGTGGTTGTATAATAACTCATTTTATAGATATTGTTTGTGATATTTTCATCAGATGGACTAAGCACAATTGTTTGGACAACTTGTCTGATTTGAGGAATCTGATGCCTTGGGTTTGTGACATGACTGTGACCTGGCAGTGAAGGAGATTGGAGTGCCAGACCTGCTTTCACTGCCTGTCTCGACCCTGGAGCACGAGTACCATTTGGGACCAGGGGAGGTGCTCCAGGCCAGACACCTGCTGATGGTGGAGGCCAGGAGGGCTCTCACACCTGTCTCAGGTAAAGTGCAGTCATATGAGGTACCTAAAGACCTGTATCCTGGTTGAATCATGTGTTCCCATTTCCTTATATACATCTGCTGCAGGATCAGGTAGGTCCCTTGTTGTCATCTTTAACCTTTCATCATGGTAAAGGTACTGGTGGCAACATCATGTGTACACATCTACTTGTCACCCACTCATTATATCAGTGACTGTCTCATGCAACATTCCTAAAGTCATCCAGTAGGGTGTGCAGGATGTGATTGTGAATTAATGCTGCCAGAATCCTGGCTCTTCGACGGCCCCGTAAACAATTCGGTGGTGCTAATCCGTTGCTCTTTGACCCCGAACCCGGACATCTGACCTGCCCGGCCCAGTTTTCAAGCGTGAGGCACTCAAGTGCTGGGTTGCCCGGTGCCCGGTTCGATGCTGATTGGTCGATTTGAGCTAGGGGAGGAGCAACAGGTGGTGAATCCCATGCCGGGAATGTAAAACGAAAACAAAATATTGACATACCTGCCAACTAAATGGCTGAATTCTGGATCCCTGGTTTCGCACATCGCTGCGCTGCGGGCCAGGCCACTGGGGTCGGTCGGCGCCGGGCTCCGCCGGCGGCCGCCTCAGGCCGTGCTATGCCGCAGCGCTGTCACTGCTGGAGGCGGAGGCGGACGGGCCGGCGCCGCTGTCGCTCGGCTGTGCGCGGCTGGACGCGCTGCTGGCCGGCGGCCTGCTCCGGCGCGGCCTCACCGAGCTGGCCGGCGAGAGCGGCTCAGGCAAGACGCAGCTCTGCCTGCAGCTGGCGCTGGAGGCGGCCTCCGCCACAGGACAGGGTACGGCTTCGCCAGGGGGCGGGCCTCGCTACCGAACGTTACACGCTCCGGTAGGTACTACCCTCCTAATAGGGTACGGCACGCGGAGAGGCGCCAACGAGCAGGGTACGGTCCTGGAGGGGTGTCGCTCAGCGGAATACAGGATCAGAAGAGGCACCGCTGAACAGAGAATTGTATCAGGTAGGAACGCCGTACCACCAAACGGTACGGCACGAAGGAAGGGCTCTCGCCAAGGACCTGGGCCATACCGTGACTGATATCAACAACAGGATACAGTACCGGGAAGGTATCACCGAGCGGCTCAGTACCGGGAAGGGATCACCGAGTGGGGCTCAGTACCGGGAAGGTATCACCGAGGGGCTTAGTACTGGGAAGGATCACCGAGTGGGCTCAGTACCGGGAAGGTATCACGAGCGGGGCTCAGTACCGGGAAGGATCACCGAGTGGGGCTCAGTACCGGGAAGGGATCACCGAGTGGGGCTCAGTACCGGGAAGGTATCACCGAGCGGGGCTTAGTACTGGGAAGGGATCACCGAGTGGGCTCAGTACCGGGAAGGGATCACCGAGTGGGGCTCAGTACCGGGAAGGGATCACGAGTGGGGCTCAGTACCGGGAAGGGATCACCGAGTGGGGCTCAGTACCGGGAAGGTATCACCGAGCGGCTCAGTACCGGGAAGGGATCACCGAGTGGGGCTCAGTACCGGGAAGGTATCACCGAGCGGGGCTTAGTACTGGGAAGGGATCACCGAGCGGGGCTCAGTACCGGGAAGGATCACCGAGTGGGGCTCAGTACCGGGAAGGTATCACCGAGCGGCTCAGTACCGGGAAGGGATCACCGAGTGGGGCTCAGTACCGGGAAGGTATCACCGAGCGGCTCAGTACCGGGAAGGGATCACCGAGCGGGCTCAGTACCGGGAAGGGATCACCGAGTGGGGCTCAGTACCGGGAAGGGATCACCGAGCGGGGCTCAGTACGGGAAGGGATCACCGAGTGGGGCTCAGTACCGGGAAGGGATCACCGAGCGGGGCTCAGTACCGGGAAGGGATCACCGAGCGGGGCTCAGTACCGGGAAGGGATCACCGAGCGGCTCAGTACCGGGAAGGGATCACCGAGTGGGGCTCAGTACCGGGAAGGGATCACCGAGCGGGGCTCAGTACCGGGAAGGATCACCGAGCGGGGCTCAGTACCGGGAAGGGATCACCGAGCGGGCTCAGTACCGGGAAGGGATCACCGAGTGGGGCTCAGTACCGGGAAGGGATCACCGAGCGGGCTCAGTACCGGGAAGGGATCACCGAGCGGGCTCAGTACCGGGAAGGGATCACCGAGCGGGCTCAGTACCGGGAAGGGATCACCGAGCGGGCCAGTACCGGGAAGGGATCACCGAGCGGGCTCAGTACCGGGAAGGGATCACGAGCGGGGCTCAGTACCGGGAAGGGATCACCGAGCGGGCTCAGTACCGGGAAGGGATCACCGAGCGGGGCTCAGTACCGGGAAGGGATCACTGAGCGGGGCTCGTACCGGGAAGGGATCACCGAGCGGGCTCAGTACCGGGAAGGGATCACCGAGCGGCTCAGTACCGGGAAGGGATCACCGAGCGGGCTCAGTACCGGGAAGGGATCACCGAGCGGCAGTACCGGGAAGGGATCACCGAGCGGCTCAGTACCGGGAAGGGATCACCGAGCGGGGCTCAGTACCGGGAAGGGATCACCGAGCGGGGCTCAGTACCGGGAAGGGATCACCAAGCGGGCTCAGTACGGGAAGGGATCACCGAGCGGCTCAGTACCGGGAAGGATCACCGGGCTCAGTACCGGGGGCGGGGGGGGGGGGGCTCAGTACCGGGAAGGGATCACCGAGCGGCTCAGTACCGGGAAGGGATCACCGAGCGGGGCTCAGTACCGGGAAGGGATCACCGAGCGGGGCTCAGTACCGGGAAGGGATCACCGCGGGGCTCAGTACCGGGAAGGGATCACCAAGCGGGCTCAGTGCCGGGAAGGGATCACCGAGCGGCTCAGTACCGGGAAGGGATCACCGGGGGGGGGGGGGGGCTCAGTACCGGGAAGGGATCACCGAGTGGGCTCAGTACCGGGAAGGGATCACCGAGCGGGGCTCAGTACCGGGAAGGGATCACCGAGCGGGGCTCAGTACCGGGAAGGGATCACCGAGCGGGGCTCAGTACCGGGAAGGGATCACCGAGTGGGCTCAGTACCGGGAAGGGATCACCAAGCGGGCTCAGTACCGGGAAGGGATCACCGAGCGGGGCTCAGTACTGGGAAGGGATCACCGAGCGGGGCTCAGTACCGGGAAGGGATCACCAAGCGGGCTCAGTACCGGGAAGGGATCACCGAGCGGCTCAGTACCGGGAAGGGATCACCGGGGGGGGGGGGGGGGGCTCAGTACCGGGAAGGGATCACCGAGTGGGCTCAGTACCGGGAAGGGATCACCGAGCGGGGCTCAGTACCGGGAAGGGATCACCGAGCGGGGCTCAGTACCGGGAAGGGATCACCGAGCGGGGCTCAGTACCGGGAAGGGATCACCGAGTGGGGCTCAGTACCGGGAAGGGATCACCGAGCGGGCTCAGTACCGGGAAGGGATCACCGAGTGGGGCTCAGTACCGGGAAGGGATCACCGAGCGGGGCTCAGTACCGGGAAGGGATCACCGAGCGGGGCTCAGTACCGGGAAGGGATCACCGAGTGGGGCTCAGTACCGGAAGGGATCACCGAGCGGCTCAGTACCGGGAGGGGATCACCGAGTGGGGCTCAGTACCGGGAAGGGATCACCGAGTGGGGCTCAGTACCGGGAAGGGATCCAAGCGGGGCTCCGTACCGGGAGGGAAGCCCGCGCTGCGAAACCATGCGGCGCCCTGTTTGGTGGCGTGGACCTCTGTTCTCTACCAGAAGTCATTGCAGATTCTCCTAGCATCGTCCAGTTGAAGTGTCTTATAATGAATCCGATTTGTTTTTCTCCATCAAGAGTGATTAGGTCGCAGACGCAGACGACATGAATCTTCCTCACAACCCGGGTTGGTACCTATTTAGTTTTCCGCTAGTCGCGACGGACTGCAATTTCTCTTTACGATGAAGTCATTGTGTTCGCCCGTTCACCGCCGATGTATGTCTCCTGGTCACGGCAGCAGATTACTAACCTATCGTTACTGATGGCAATGCATAGCCGTAAAGATCGCGTCCTATTTCCGTGCGTCTTGGAGCCATTGACTTGTGATCTTTTCAGCCATGCTTTAGTATTCTTCCACTACACGTGTCGGCGATATCCTCATTAGTCACTGCCTCGCTGGTTTAGGTTTAGTCCCTTTCCGCCGTGACTGGTACGACGAGCCGCTGCTGGCTGTCAATTAGTCCCCCTTGTGATGTGTATGGGTACCCGTCCCCAGCCGTGGTGTACGCCTGCACGGAGGACGCGTTCCCCGCGCGGCGTCTAGAGCAGCTAAGGGCCGCCCGCCGGCTGACCACCGCTGTCACAGACCTCATCCTGATCGAGCACGCACCGGACGTGGTGAGCAGATGGCAGTCTCCTCTCCCAGCCCGACCCGTCAAAGGTCAGCACCCGCTCACCACCACGCCCGTCACTGAGCGCCGCGCGTGGTGAGCAGGTGACAGTCCCCTCTCCCCCCGACCCGTCAAAGGTCAGCACCCGCTCACCACCACACCCGTCACTGAGCGCCGCATGCGGTGGGCAGACGACAGCCCCCCCCCCCCTTCTTCCCAGCCCGACTCGTCAAAGGTCAGCACCCGCTCACCACCACACCCGTCACTGAGCACCGGACATGGTGAACAGACGACAGTCCCCTCTCCCAGCCCGACCCGTCAAAGGTCAGCACCCGCTCACCACCACACCCGTCACTGAGCACCGGACATGGTGAACAGACGACAGTCCCCTCTCCCAGCCCGACCCGTCAAAGGTCAGCACCCGCTCACCACCACGCCCGTCACTGAGCCCCGCACGTGGTGAGCGGATGACAGCCCCCCCCCCCCCCTCCCAGCCCGACTAGTCAAAGGTCACCACCCGCTCACCACTACGTCACTGAGCGTCGCACGTGGTGAACAAACGACAGCCCCCGCTCCCTCCCAGCCGGACCCGTCAAAGGTCAGCACCCGCTCACCACCACGCCCGTAACTGAGCGACGCACGTGGTAAGCAGACGACAGTCCCGGCCTTCCCCGCCTGATCCGCCAGCTGTCGCTCGCCTGGGGATCATTAAGTGCGTGCAGAAGAGCGAGGCGGACCTGTCATTGTGATGTCACCACTGCACCAATAAGCGGATAGCGTCACTGTCACCGTATTGTGTCTTCACTGCATCAGTCTGGTGCCGTTGCTATGATGTCTTTTTGAAACCGAAGACACCGTTTGATAGTATTATCAGTTGTGTGTGATTGTGCTCACGTTTCTCACCTTCTTTGTGTTCGTGGCGGATGACACCAGTCTTGCGCATTTTCCGCCCGCTCCTCAGGACAGTCTGCAGGTGTGCTGTGAGCAGCGCGTGCCTTCTGCGCCTGTGTCCCGGGCGCCTGTCTCACGAGCGCCGCCCGCTCCTCAGGACAGTCTGCAGGTGTGCTGTGAGCAGCGCGTGCCTTCAGCGCCTGTGTCCCGGGCGCCTGTCTCACGAGCGCCGCCCGCTCCTCAGGACAGTCTGCAGGTGTGCTGTGAGCAGCGCGTGCCTTCTGCGCCTGTGTCCCGGGCGCCTGTCTCACGAGCGCCGCCCGCTCCTCAGGACAGTCTGCAGGTGTGCTGTGAGCGGCGCGTGCCGCAGCTGGCCGGCCGGCGGCCGCTCTGCGCACTCATCATCGACTCTGTGGCCGCCCACTTCCGGTGCCAGTACGAGGCCGGCGAGGGCGGCCGGCGCGCGCGCGATCTCCAGACGCTGGCCGGCACGCTGCGTCGCCTCAGCCGACAGCACAGCGTGGCTGTGCTCTGCGTGAACCAGGTCAGAGACGTCGCTCCGCGGCGCCGCTCCAGCCACGGCCGCCTGCGCCGGTCTGGCGCGCTCTTGTGGCGGCTGCATGGGTTGTGTGGTATGCCATGGATAGAGCTCGCAGCAGCAGCAGCAGCCGCCAGGTAGAGCTCGCAGCAGCAGCAGCCGTCATGTGAGAGCTCGCAGCAGCAGCAGCTTCGCTCGCCAGGCGTGCCCGATCTCCACACTGGCGAATTTAAGAGCATTCACAAACGCGCCAAGGTGGGACGTATTAGGTGCACAAAAATTTGTGCGGTATGTGCGCATTTTGGACCGACGTGCTGCAGGGGCAATTACTCACCAATTACCACCACTGATTCGTATTTGACGCAGATCTGGTCAGGAAAGATTGGCTGGTGTCAACATTGCTAGTTCGCTGCGTCTCGTTTTCGATCCAGTTGTTGTGAATGGATGTAAACGTCAGCATTTGACATGCCATCACACTGTTCGGTGCAAGACGACGGAATATCTGACGGAGCTCAGTATGTTTGGGGATGACAATTTATTTAAGATGTTCACGTATGTTTGAAGGACGTCATTTGACTGGCTACGTCTAGCTGCCAAACCAAATCTCCATTAAAAGACATTCAGATGAGTCAGTGCACAACGGTGCAATGCCAGTAAGGTGCCGAATTGGGTGGGGGAGATGATGGCATTGAAGAACTTCCACGATAGATGGTGTCAGAACCTGAGCGAATACATTCAGACGCCTTTGAAAAACGTGTGAGAAGATTATATCGTGGACGATGTCTGCTATGCAAATGTCGTAGGCGCATGAATGTGAATTCCAGCAGACTTCATTGGACAGGTCCATGAACCTGTGGCAGACGCGGAACCGCAATTTTTACGCTTTGGAAGACGACGTGGTGCCGATTTTCGGTCTTCGTCGCGGGCCATGGAGCGGCGCTACAAACTGGCGCCACTGAATAAGTAGCAGGTGGTCGGCGTGTCGCGGCGTCCGCGCTCCTCTGCCCCGGTGCCCACGGTGACCCCCGTACTCCCCTGTTACGGCGCCGGACGCTGCCGGGGCAGGCATCGGTCGCGTCAAAATGGGGCCGGCCGTACCCGGCGACACGTCAGCTGACGTCCGTTTCACGTTCCCCGCCAGCTGTTCATGTTCCGCGCCGCGGCCATCTTGGCGGTGCCCGCGTTTGCTCTGAGCAAGCGAGAGTTCGAACTTTGCGGATCCCTGCGAAGATGCGGACTGTCTTTCTGCCGGTCACCACCCGTGCCCCATATTCCATGTGGTTAATAGTGTGTGTGTTTATACCTTATGGGCATCAACAAAGGTCTTCCAGGCCCCAAAATGGGATTCGAATGCTTTAAAGGTACCATGAATTCAAAATAAAAACCCGTATGGTGGCGACGTGGGGCCCCTGTAGCCCGGTTTGGCCTGTCCTAGGGGGAATTTGCCTACGCCATTGGAATGTGATCGGTATGTATTGGAAGTAGATACGCGTTTAGTACTACGTAACGCCTGGCCGCCAGGCGCTTTGCAATGAATGGCAAGGATGAGTGGCTGGCAAAAGGTAGATTCGATAGAGAATGGGAGATGCCGCAACTTTTCAGGCATGTAAGTCAAACATATGTGTGGGAAGCTCAATCCCTTTAGTGTTGTGCTCACATTGGAGACCATTGGGACAGGGGCGTAATCAAGAGATGGGAGAATTTTTGTGGCCATGTCTGTCACCCCTCACAGATAGTGGGACCCTAATGCCTTTTGATAGTTCAAAACGCCCGCAGAGCTCATTTAACGTGAAAAGGTCCCCCGAGACCTCAAAATAGGGTTTCGTTCTTAAAGGCTAATCCGAACGTAAAAATAGGGCCGAAGCGACCATCAGTGACACCCCATTTGGCTAGAAGGTTCCCTTTGATCAATTTCAACCGCTCTTGGCCGAAATTCTAGCCACGTGTTTGCATTCGGGCACGTTAGATCGAGTCCACCAACGAAAAGTCGTCCACGGTCTTACCCAAAAAAGCATTGATCAGCTTAAAAACGGAGCACAAGCAGTTCCGGCATCCACCTGGGCGGCGTTCCCCATCGGCAGTGTCTACCTGAGTTGCTACTTATGATGTCGCGTGTGCACACGTCGTACACAAGCGACTATACTCGTAGCCGTAGGGAATGTTGTGCCGCACGTACCTGTGACGTCGGGCGTTGCGACTTTGGACGGCGATTGGTTGGGAATGGAGAACGCGGCCTTGAAACCGCCTCTGACCAGTCAAAGCCCGCAGCGTTTGTGCGATCACGTGTGCGGTCCGGTGATCCCTGCCAGCCAATCAGCGCGAGCGGTGGTTTCGCAGCGCGCGGTCCGGCCCTGTCGCCCAGACGGTGTCCAGACGGCTGGCTCTGTGGTGCGCGTGGGGCGTCTGTGGCCGCGGCGGGGCACCACGCGCTGAGCGAAGGGGCGACTGAGTGCACGAGCCATGGGACCGAGCGGCTGCTGCGTGACCGCGCTGATGGCGCTGGTCGCCACCGCCACCGCCACCGCCCAGCTGGGGGCGGTGGGCGGCTCGCCGGCCCAGCTCGGCAAGTGGCCGTGGATAGCGCTGTTTGGCCGCCAGACCGACGCCGGCCCGACCGAGTGGTTCTGTGGCGGCACCCTGATCCCATGCCCGCTACGTGCTGACGGCGGCGCACTGCGTGCAGCCCGAGCGAGCGGCCGCCGTCAGAGTGCGGCTGGGTGACCACACGCTCTCCGTGAGCTCGGAGGTGGCGCACCAGGAGCGGCGCG
>NW_023596904.1:0-2921 GCF_011947565.3 Pollicipes pollicipes
GGTCTCACCACCTGTCGGTGCTGCGGGGTCGGGCTCACCACCTGTCGGTGCTGCGGGGTCGGGTCTCACCCTGTCGGTGCTGCGGGGTCGGGTCTCACCACCTGTCGGTGTTGCGGGGTCGGGTCTCACCACCTGTCGGTGTTGCGGGGTCGGGTCTCACCACCTGTCGTGTGCGGGGTCGGGTCTCACCACCGGGCTGCAAGTGCTGTGGGGTCGGGTCTCACCCGCTGCCAGTGCTGTCGGGCCAGGTCTCACCACCTGTCGGTGGTGTGGGGTCGGGTCTCACCACCTGTCAGTGCTGTGGGGTCGGGTCTCACCACCTGTCAGTGCTGTGGGTCGGGTCTTACCACCTGTCAGTGCTGTGGGTCGGGTCTTACCACCTGCCAGCGCTGTGGGGCCAGGTCTCACCACCTGCCGGTGCTGTGAGGTCGGGTCTCACCACTGCTGGGGGTGGCGATGTAGGTTATTTCATCTGGCGGGAGTGGTGTCTGAGATTACTGCTGCGGCGGGAGTGTTGACTGAGTTCGCCTCAACTCTGAGAGGAATTTCTGGCGTCGCTTTAAAGCCGGATTTGTGACAGATTGAATTGACTCCAGCTGGCAGTACCGTGCGGCGAAGGAAAATACAGTTTGCAATGATGGCTCCTGCGTCACGGCAACAGCTGCTGCAGGTGGTGATCGTGGTGCTGCCAACTCACTATTAAGGCTGGTAGATGATCTGTATTATGCTGTATCTGCAAATGATTTCTCAGTCGTTAAATTACAGAGTATCTCATTTGAAATGCCATCTTGAATTTTTTTTAATATGCACAGAACTACTTGTCCTAACCAGTTTGTATACATTACTGCAATTTTGAACATTTGAACACTTCTTATCGTCAGCTTTCACCTTCCTAGCCACACGTCGCCACGACAGGCCCCCGATCATGGACGCACTTCTCTAAATTGCGGAATGACCCATACCTGTCAGTGCCTCGCAAAAAAGGGTGTTTAGCCGCTGAGCGCGGGGACGGAGGCCTGCATCTTTAGTTCCTTACCCATGATAGCGTGAAAAACACCAATTTTGAAGCGCCTGCATTTGCAGCAATACTTGCCATACATTGCGTGCTTGGCCTATTGTCAGTATTCCTCCTTGCACTTTCAAATCGGCAATTCACGTGAAACACTCTGTGGCACCAAAACTGTGCCGTCGCCTCAGCTATCGGGATCAGCCATGCTCAGTCACCTCCTCTCTATCGCACGCACCCAGCAAACTTCCCAATGAGCACGCACCTCCAGCCCTCTGCCCCCCCCCCCCCCCCCGTCACTGCCCGCCAATCTGCGGCGGCACCCTGTCAGGCCGGGGAGGCCGAAGACGCCGCGCCCACCGCCGCGTCCGCACCGGAATATAAAGCGGGTCCGATCGGCACCTCGTCCGCACCCGGGCCCGGGCTGCGCCGAGCGGACCGTCGACCGGCCGCCCCGCACGGACCGACGAGCCACAAGATCGATCGAACACCACCTCACGCCACACCGGCGGCCGTGAGCGCCGAGCCGCGGCGCCCGACAGCGCTGCCGGTCAGCGCGAGCTTCACAAGCGCTGCCGGTCAGCGGCGGGCTTCACAGCGCTGCCGGTCAGCGGCGAGCTTCACAGCGCTGCCGGTCAGCGGCGGGCTTCACAGCGCTGCTGGTCAGCGACGGGCTCCACCTCTGTGCCGGTGTCGCGATCTGCTCACGTGGGCAGGTGTGGACGTTGCGGCGCGGAAGTGGCCGAACGGGCGTGGTGTAAAGGCATGGTACGAAAGACTATTACTACTGTCTTATATAAATGAGGCGACTATATTAAATAAGCGACGGTATCGTTCTTGCGATGGTCTTGGCCTAAAACGTTGAAATGACCCAAATTATCTATTTTCAGAAAATTAACAAAGTTAATGATTGGGACTGTACACTTTACCGATTGTCGGGTATATTTCAAGACGGGCTGATTATGGATTAAGTATGACATTATTATCCTAGGAGTAGGTATGTAATGTGGGGTGTCGCGACGGTCTCGTATAGGTTCGAACCCAAGACCATCAGGTCCAGACCCGAGTGTCCCAAGTGTCCGCCTACTGTTTTCTGTTTTCAGAATTATCGACCATCACGCAGCATTGCCTTTCCTTTTTTCATTCATTCTTGTTCCAGTCCTGGTGTAGCATCAGAGAGACAGCGAACTAGTCATAGACATAATCATTATTAGCATCCGGCCCAGTCCGACCAACCAATTTAAACCTAATCCATCCAGCACTGCGTGTATTGCAAAACAAGTCGGGCTCGGCGCGTGGCCGTTCGTTCCAAACTATAACAACATGCAATAGTTCAGACAACCCACATAAATCCCTAACATTTCACTTCAGTTTAATGGAGGTACGAAGCATGCATGAGCACGCTTCCCACCTTTCCACTGACGTTTTCTTCGCTTGTCCCTCCAACTCATTTAAGTTAGACGATATTTAATCCAGGTCATTCCGATCCATTTGGTTTCAGCTTTTTTATACACCAGTCCTGTTAAGCTCATAATCAGTCCTACGTTCATAGATTTGTCCAATCCGCGAAGAACACTATTTCACGTCAGCATCAGTCCCAGGGTTTGGAAAACCATGTAAGTCGTACGGGTAACAAATATGAAGTGTTGATATAAGCTGGGCTCAACCGCCCGATGATTAATTTATGAATAGAGGGACATGCAGATCAGGCCTTGATCCTTAGGTCATACAGGGCCAACACAATGTCAAAATGAGCTTCTGAACTTTTCTGAGTTGTCAGAGTTCGTCGCAGCTTAACCAAGATCCGTGACATGAGCTTTGCCGTAGATATGACAGCTGAGGAAAATATGTATATCTTCATATTGTTCGCATACCTTTTCATCGAACGATAATACGCTGTTTTTATTTGTAAGCT
>NW_023596905.1:0-42961 GCF_011947565.3 Pollicipes pollicipes
GCCAGCATAGCTGGCGGCCAAATAACATCAAGATGGAAGCTGGACGGGCATGAAGAACGCGGACGTTTACACCTTGCCGAGGGGAACCACGCGGTGCGGCGGAAGCGGACACCATTATGAGAAATGTTTGAACAAACACACATGAATGAGGAGTGTTTGGGAGCGTTTATGAAGATCGCGCATATCAATGCTGTTTTTTTATTTGAATGCCCTTCACTTGCATTATGATTAGTTTGTTGTCTATGCATTCAGTACTTTTTTGTTTATATGAAAACTTGAAACGTTGATTTAAAAACAAAATGACACCCCAAAATTCCTCTCTCTCTCTCTCTTCTCTCTCTCTTATTCGCTCTCTCTCTCTCTCTCTTCTCATATCTCTCTCTCTCTCTCTCTACTCTCTTTCTCTCTCTCTCTCTCTCTCTCTCTCTCTCTCTCTCTCTCTCTCTCTCTTCTCTCTCTCTCTCTCTCTCTCTCTCTCTTTTTTCTCTCTCTCTCTCTCTCTCTCTTTTTCTTTTTTTTCTCTTTTCTCTTTTTTTCTTTTTCTCTTTCTCTCTAGTTCTCTTTTTCTTTTTCTCTTTTTCTCTTTCCTTCTTTCTCTGTTTTTCTGTTTTCTGTTTTCCTTGTTTTCTCTATTTTTCCTGCTTTCGTCAACCATTCTCTTGGTCACGAGTACCTAGTATCTAGATGTACCCAGTTGACGTGATTTGCAAGCTCGTAAAACTTGACTGGCAAACTGATACCGAGGGCGCGCACATGCCATTCACGGCTACCAGCATGCTCCAGGCATAGGCTCTACGCTCGTGGTAGGCCCGGCCGCGGCCAAATGAAAGCGATGTTTTTTGTCACACCAGACTTTGATGGTTTTCCGGACCTCCCAGGGGGTGTTTTACAAGTCTTTACATCCGGAATACCTCGGCAAGGTCCTCGCGCTCTGAACGAACTGGATTCCGCTCCCTTTTAGGCACTTACAACCACATGCGATGGTCTACTAACATGACTTGAAGTGAGTTATGGCCGGAGCTTTGCGATACCACGATGGTGTGGCGGCACTTGTGGCCATTAGCTGGAAGCTATAATGTTCGATGTACTTGCACAGACGTGCAGAGTTTTACTGACTAGTACATAGGGTGCTGGTCTCTAACAATAACTTGCAATGCAACGAGACAGACAGGTAGGCATGACATGTGTATGCATGTATTCATGTATATGAACATATATATATATATATATATATATATATATATATATATATATACGGGCAGACAGGCAGACAGACAGACAGACAGACAGACAGACAGACAGACAGACAGACAGACAGTCTTGGAAATCGGTAAATTAGGTTATGATAATCATTTACGTTAAAAATAGTAATTTTAACGTTTGGCAGCGAGTTGTTTCCTTCGGCCATCGTTCTGGACTTAACCATTATTTTCAATTATACCATGCAATAATACTCAGTTTTCTCAGATCTTTAGAGCACCTGCACTGAAGTCATGTACCTCATCAGCAGATACTTCTGTTCTCAGCTGCTATTTAATCATGCAAGAACGTGAATATCATCGACATGTGAGCACAAATTATTGTCTCCTTCGTAATCTATGCAAATTGTGCCTATGTTTTGTATCACAAGACAACCTATAAACTTGATGCGACATTGTGCAGAAACATGTCCCGCCCATGGTAAGTTTGCTGTTTAATCAACTGACGAGTAAATAGATCCGCATGATTGAGGTCCGCGATGAGTTCGATTTGCCATAGGCGACACGTTCAGTTAATCAATGGAGCATGCACGTGCAATGAAACGGCATGCTGTTTTCTCTTTCAAGCCACAGCTGGCTGCTCGTACAGTTGGCTTGCTGGGTGACTACCATCAAGGACATGACTACTAGTGCGAGCGAGCTTCACTCGGTCTGGGTCCGTCGGAGGCCGCAGCTCCCACTCCCAGCAGCGTGCACTGCGGCGATGTCCGGCCTCTGACGTCACGTGACACATGGCTGGCTGGCGCGCGAACAGGACGCTGTTAATGGCGCCCCGCGGCGCCTGTCCGCACTGCGAGGTAGGTGATGGCCGCCATGAATCATTTTGAAGTGTCTTATATTGTCGTCTCGACGGTGGTGACACCATAAATATTGATGATGGCCTAAATGGAAACCGGCCCAACTAGTGGTGGCGTGTTTTGATCACGGGCGGCACCGCCGAATTTTGTGAAGCAGATCTAGCGAGCAAATGTAGGAAACTCTCAAGTATATCTAGGGGCCTTCTATCTCAAACTCCACCAAAAACTTCAGACATCGCCCACCTTTTTCCAGGAGAAGGTCATAGGTCTTGAAAGATTAAATAGCCTCTTGGCATCGCAAGATCTCTGGTATTTATAATCGGTGCCTTTTTAACGCTGGTGTGTATTCCCGTGTTTTTCATGGGGCTTTCACTGCATGTGATTGGGCCTGCGGCCCACCATCAAGGCCTGGTGTTGCCATCCGCAATGTCCTACAGGGTAAGCATTGTCTCCTGCGCTGCTTTAATACCGTCACCTTAATGTGAAGGAATGCTTTATCTCGGTCATCAGCAGTAGCTCAGCCAAGGGAGGAGACACATGAGACCTAAGTACCCACTTACATCGTCGCCGGTCGGACTGGGAACAGTGTTTACATCACGGCAATACTGCTGGCGATCAGGGGAATTCTTCGAGCCACAAATTCTATTGATTACGGTGGACATGCCCACTCGGCGGCAGTAGTTTAGCGACGATGTCAGCGGACAGCCGAGCGGATATGTGCTTTCTGGATATGCGCGGTACGTAGCTGAGACAGTTGCTCTCAGCCACAGTGCCAATCAACATTGACAGCACATAGACATTAAGGTTCTGACACCGCTAGCGGGTTTATGGCCTAGTTGCAACGCGTATATGTTTTGTGAATGAGGTTCGGACTCGCCCCTAATAAATGCATCACACTCACGTCTCTTATCCTGGAATCCACCGCCGCCGTCCTGCCAATTGGCTAACAGCCAGATCGAGCTACCGATTGCACGTCTCTATCACAAGCTATGTTTTGTAAAAAATAACAAAGGTATTTTGGGCGACTACTTGTTATGATAGACATGGGTCTGAAAAATAATAATTTAAGGATAGCGCTGGAATCGGAAATGAAAGCGCAAGTAAAAAGCATGCCATCACACAACCTCTGCGGGAACGCTACGTGAACAGCCCAATCACACGCACATGAAGCTCGTAACGTCAAATTACACGCATAGACCACTGCCACCTTGCGGTGTGCAGAAGTACCACAAGTGAGTCACACCGTCCGCTACATTGGCAGCTGTGACATGGCCAGTCTGGCACTGACTCTGACGCCACAAAAACGTCTCATGACGTAATCAAAAGGTGGTGTATTAAAGGGAATGTTTTACATTCGAAAACATTGAAGCACGCAGCAGATATGAGGAAACAAGCTCACTTATAACTATTGGCATCGTTTTCAAGTGGAAAAACTGTTTTAGACAACACAATTCTCTCCTTCAAATATGCTGTTTGATTACGTAATCGTACCTTGAACAACATTGATTAAGAACCGATGGATGGCCAATTATACTTTTCTTGGCCTTGATCGCCAGATGGCGTATGGAACGGCAGGAATTAAATAAGGTTATTATGACGTCATGGATGCCAAGTTGACCTTGAAATACTTTCCCCGATATTCTTTTCTCATTTTTGCGGGCGTATAGCTCAGAAAATAAAGGGCCTTAGGTCTTAAGAAGGCCCAGGTCCCAAACGGCATCGAAAGGTCTTCAGGATGGCTATTTCAGTTCAAAACCCCATATAGGTATGGAGCATGTCCTTTAAGGAGAATATTTACTAATTCACGACATAGTTCAACAGTTTTGCTGCTTACAACAGGCTTTTGCACTTAAAGAGATACCAATAATTACAAATGAGCCTTTTCCATCACATCCGGTGCTTGCCTCAGTATCTTCAAAAGTGGAACAGTGCCTTGAGACAAGATATTGGTTGGCTGGTACTGTACCTGGTGCGGCCGGCCACCTCATATCGGTCAGAGTAAAATTATATGTCGCAAGCAAATTGACTTACTGACACCGCAGACACGGTTCCCGCATTACGATACTAAAGCACAAAAATGTGAAATGTCGTGAATTGTTCCCTTTTTCATTTACGTGATTTAGGGACACTGGAATGTCGTTAAGTGCAGCAATCTTCGCAGGAATCCTTGCGACTTCTTTGTCACTCAATATTTTCTATTGGAACAGGCTAAGAACCTATAGTATAAAACAATTATAAAATCTGCAGCTGCCGTTTTTTCTTGTCATGTTGAAATAAGCAGGTAATCTACAAAATTTAATGAACTGTTTATTTTTGTGATGTCATGGTCACATGTAGTCCAATAGTCAAACGCATATATTATGCGTTGCAGCTTGAGGGTCGTTGAGGTCGCTGCATTATTTGACTTTCGAGGCAATATTCATTAGCGAGGTTATTTTGAGGGCTTAAATCAGCAGTACTATCGAATGCACTCGGATTGCTGGAGCCATTTTGCGTCCATAACGACGTCATCGTCTGATAAGAAAGGCATACATGTGATGCTAAAATCGGTGTCTTTTGAACGAGAATGACAGTTTGGTTCTTCAAGCCAGTATATTGCACGGCCTCGCAGACGAGGTATGGTATCCAAAGTGTGCGAGGTATAAATTGGACGGCACAGGTTAAAAACAGTGGTGAATCATCAGCTGATGCGCGTGCGAACTCGGAGCTGCTTAAATTGGACGTTTCGAGCTACGACTCAAGCTCATGCCGGCTCGGCAAAAGTTCCGTCTCGTTGGCCTGGTACCGAAAATGCCTGCGATGATGATGATAATTCAGGTTTAAGGACGCGTCGACTATGACGGTCATTTCGCTCCCAGCCCAGAATACCTTCGTCCCGAAAATTAGCCGCATCGGAAAATGGTCACTACCGAGAGACGCGTCCGTTACTGACCATGTGAGATGCTGCACTAGCTCAGGGTTTAAAAGACTAACAACCGAGGCTGATGTCTAGCCTGCGGTAAGAGAAAAAGGAGTCCGCGTTCCTGCGTCTGAGAGGCGCAAGGACGCGTCGCGAATAAAACTTCTGCACAGCCGACGTGTGTCCACATCCACGCGACCCCACACCACATGATGAGCGTCAAAATCGTCCACGGCGATGACCGATGGGGCAGCTCACAGGTAAGGCGTCTTACCTCTAAGGCAATGCCAGGGGGCAAGTAAAGTGAGCAGGCGGTGGTGGGTCTGATACTTAAGTGTAAGCATGCTGCCACGGCCTGAAGCGTCGCCTGGATGGTGGGCTTCGTCACTGGCACGTGTGATGCACGAGTAGCAAAGCGTCACCGTGCGCAGTGGCATCGGCAGGCACATCTTCACCAAACACGATGTAACCCCTGATTCAGTAGTGTGAATCCGGCCCCAACATGGTTTCGTGAAGAGCATACGTAGCCGGAGAGTGCGGGTCGCTGACTGCCTGCAGGTCCTGACTTGTTGACGATGGGCTTGGAGCATTCAGCTATAAAGGTGCCTGTAGAAAGGTGGCTAAAAGTGGTTCAAAAAGTCACTGAGTAAGATGCAGCACGTGTTGAAGGAGCTGGGCCGCACCAGTCAATGGGCAGCGTCTCGGACCTGGCCATGCTCCAGCTCGCCTGGACATTGCCCAGATCTGAGACGGTTCCGTGGAGTGTTGCGGTCAGGCGGACCCGGGGACTGACCGTCAGACGGACCCGGGGACTGTCGCTGTCAGACGGACCCGGGGACTGTGGCTGTCAGACGGACCCGGGGACTGTCGCTGTCAGACGGACCCGGGGACTGTCGCTGTCAGACGGACCCGGACTGTCGCTGTCAGACGGCCCGGGGACTGTGCTCAGACGGACCCGGGGACTGTGGCTGTCAGACGGGCCCGGGGACTGTCGCTGTCAGACGGACCCGGGACTGTCGCTGTCAGACGGACCCGGGGACTGTCGCTGTCAGACGGACCCGGGGACTGTGGCTGTCCTGACGGACCCGGGGACTGTCGCTGTCAGACGGACCCGGGGACTGTCGCTGTCAGACGGTTCCGGGGACTGTCGCTGTCAGACGGACCCGGGGACTGTCGCTGTCAGACGGGCCGGGGACTGTCGCTGTCGACGGACCCGGGACTGTCGCTGTCAGACGGACCCGGGGACTGTCGCTGTCAGACGGGCCCGGGGACTGTGCTGTCAGACGGGCCCGGGGACTGTCGCTGTCAGACGGACCCGGGGACTGTGCTGTCAGACGGACCCGGGACTGTCGCTGTCAGACGGCCCGGGACTGTCGCTGTCGACGGACCCGGGGACTGTCGCTGTCAGACGGGCCCGGGACTGTGCTGCTGACGGAACCGGGGACTGTCGCTGTCAGACGGCCCGGGGACTGTCGCGTCAGACGGACCCGGGGACTGTCGCTGTCAGACGGACCCGGGGATGTCGCTGTCTGACGGACCCGGGGACTGTCGCTGTCAGACGGGCCCGGGACTGTCGCTGTCAGACGGACCCGGGGACTGTCGCTGTCAGACGGACCCGGGGACTGTCGCTGTCAGACGGGCCCGGGAACTGTCGCTGTCAGACGGACCCGGGGACTGACGCCGTCAGGCGGTAGCGGGGTCCGACCGAAGCACACCTGCAGGCAGGTGGTGCAGGGGGACCCATTGGTAAGCCCGCACCAACCACATGTCGTCTTGGGAAGCCTCCACTGGCCTTACGGGCGCCGGAGTGCTACTCCAAGGGGCTGGCTCCTTCACGCCCGGGAGACGATTGGCTACCTTGGCTGGTTGCTGTTCGACCAAGCGCGCTTGCTTGGCCTCACGAGCACGTCGGCCGGTCTCGTGGCGCTCTGAACGGTCCAGGGTCCTTCTAAGAGCAACACTACAACACCTCGTAGGTGTGACGTTGATGATGGTGGAAGAGTGGCTACTGGTAGCACTTGCACTTCAGACGTTGTTCCGATCGGTCAAGTGGACGGAAAATCGAGGACGGAGAATCACCCTCGATCACGCTCGACCAGGATTCAGCTTTCGTCATCCGGTCGCAGTGTGACAACCATCTGGGGTGCGGCACCCGTCAACATGTTTCGAGTTCCCTGCACTGACAGAGGAGGCATGCCACGCTGCTCCTCAACAAACCCGCTCGACCCATTTGTCCTGGAGTGCCCAAGCCTGCTGGAGGAGATTCACGCAAGGTCAAAACGACTTAAGGAGTTCAACAAAATTCGATAGGGCATTTTGTTGAATGAGGAAGGGCGTTGTACCTCCAGACCGGTGCCAAGCCGTCGAGATGTTTTGTTCTTTCTGTTTTGTTCACTCGCTATTTCAATGAAGGTCCTACCACGGCGGAGTGCTACTATCTGCTAGCATGCCTGGGTACTCATAATCGATCTAGGGCCTTCCACGGATTCTTCGCATTCGTCCGAAAGACTCGTTATGCTATTACCAGGGTCCCACATCGCGGGGTTCACTCGGCTGCTCAGAGGCTCTTCACATTAGTATCGGGTGCATTCCAGTTGGTTGCAGGACCCTTTACTGTTGCTTGAGCCCATGTATGTCAACGCACCTAGGCACTCGATGCTCAGGGCCCTTTGCATGGATCTAGGGTTCTTTCCTGTTATCTAATTTTACGGAGAGCCCTTCACTCTTCTGAGGCCTTTTGTGTTTACCTGCCCGGGTACTCTTTATCGCTAAGGGCTGGCTGCAATGGTCTTGGGAAATTCATCTTGGCTTGGGGACCCTAAGCTGTTGTCTGGGGCCTTATTCGTTCGTTTGCAAAGGCACTCTGGTTCGCTCAAGGGCATTGATTTATTACGCTGGTCTTGGATCATTCTCCTTTGCTCAGCGGGTCCTGTGCTCTGGCCAGACCCTATTTGTTAGCCTGCCGGGATACTCCCGGCCGTCCAGGGGCCCATCATATCGGTCTTAGGTCCTTCTCGCATGCTCTGTTGACAAGAGCCTCTTTGTTGGTCTGCCGCGGTACCTTCGATCGCTCAGGTGCCGTCCCTATTGGTCTTTGGTTTTCGCACATAATGGGAGGGCGTATGCCGTCGACGGGTGCCTAAATCATAATGACAGTGATTAGAGCTTTACGTCTCACCGACTGTCAGGGATACTCCGAGGCGGATGCCTTCCTTGGGCGTCACGTAAGATGCGATGGTGGTGCGGCCAGGGGCCCAAACCGCAGTCTGCCAGGTCCCAAATTGACAGCGCTAGTCATACCACCGCTGTCCGGACCTAAATGCTAATAGGCCGGGACACTCTTGATCCCTGTGGGGCCCTCCACGTTGGTCCTATTCTCTTCCGACGAAGTCAGAAGGGTCTTATTCTCTTGCCAAAAGCCCAACGTGTGCTTGCGAGCGCCAGGGCGGTTCCCTGTTCTTGTGTATGGGCTTGACTAAATCACTTCATGTACACAACTCCGAGATCCCAGGACGTCGATTTACAATGGCGTCGTAGCCATGCAGCAGTGGTTGGATGTGCGCCGATGAAGTTGTACGTGAAATTGATGAACTTTATTCTACGCGCCGCCGACGTCCTGTATGTCATTTTCGTTGGTCATACAAGCTGTGGCACTTCTTATGCTTGTGCGTCACATTCTTAATGTGTGTTGAACGCTAAGACGTGTTTTTGCTTGTGTATCCCTGTTTTCTTCTTCCTCATCAACTTACATGGCCGCAGTACTGGCTGTATGTGACTAAAAACACCAGACCACTTCACTGACGCTTTCAAGCGTAGAACAGACCTTGAGTGAAGGCTTGTTCGCTGTACTGCTGCACAGCGCGATACAAATATCGTCTTTTTCCATCAAGGTTTTTCACACGAGGCAGGTTCAGGTGGTGCTACTGCCTCGTGTCTCGAACCAGGTGCTCACCATTATAAATCAGCGCGAAGCGTAGCACGAAAGGCTTTCCAATAATCAGAACGTTGTGCAACAGCCAGAGATCAGAGAAAGAAATCAACTCATGTGCGCACAGCGAGGCTAATTGATTGATCACGGCCGATATGTGATCATATTTTCGTCGGTCTGAAATGATCTTGGTAGCAAAGTTTTTGGCCTTTTTCTACAAATTTAATCTCAGCCTTTTGAATGCATGGATTTTGGGATCAAAGCTCACGCTAAGCAATGCTTGCTGGTTGAGCCCTCACCCCTGCCACCCGATCGCGCCATTCCATGTCGACGGCAGAATTTAGCGGCGAATGCTAAAGTGCCCGCAGTGCCCGGCGCGCTCCGTCCTGCCCTCTGTCGTCATCTGACGTTTATTGCCGCAGCTTTGTTATTAGCACTGAGTGGTCCACGGCATCAAAACAGCCATCGAAATGTCCCAAATTCAGGGGCATAGCCAGCTGTTGGCGGGAGGGGGGAGAACAGGGGACATATCCCTGCTCTAAGTCCTGGGTGATTTTCGGGACCATTGGTACAAACTATCAAGGGTTCGAGTGGAGGGTCTGAAGGGCTGGCGGGGACGGTTCCGGGCAAAGCTGGCCCCCAAAGGTCAGCCAGAGGGACTTGTTGCGCCCCTGTGGGATTCCCGAACGACACAGGCGTCCATGTAGGTCCGAGACTACCATTGCTGAGCAGTTGGCTCCGAACCAGCTTGCGTTATGAGGTCCCATTTACGAGCAGGGACGATGCAAGAGTCCGCAATTATCACTGAAAGCCTCTTGCGTTGACCGAGGCCGCTGAAACGAGATGGCTCCCCGTATCAAGGCACAGAGTGATTTACAGGAAAGCCTGTGTCGGCAAGGGGCTCCTAACCAACCAGATGCACATTTTATAGGAAAAGAACCGGAAGCGACCTGAATGTCAGAGAGCCACTCGCGTTGGCTGAGTTCCTCGTGGCCTGGCATGGCATGGAAATACGAGAAACAACAATGAAACGGCCCACCATGAGATAACAGAGGGGTGTGGCTAGCCACGGGCTCTAGGACGAAACCGAGGCTCTTCAGGACCCCTGAATTTAATGATTTTGGTGACTGTTGCCTTGCCCATGTCCTTGCGCTTTCCCACTAACGTCGCCCTTGCCCCTATCAATGCTCTTCGAAGCGTAAACGGTGGTTTTAGCTATGACGTTCTGGCCAGTTCACTATACCATATTTTAACTGGCACAAATGGTGATGGCGCAGCCTTCTTGTGATAACCCGGCCATTTCGGCCCCGCTACTTCAGTTGGTGTTTAGGGTGTGTATTTTGGTGATGAAAGTGACGCACTTCTCATTGGAGGGCACCGTTTCCGTGACAAAAATAATGTTGAGGGTTAGAATCCAGATTATTCCGGGGTCCCAGAAACAAAACTTGGAAATTTCCCCAAAAATATCGCTTTTCACAGAAGCGTCTTTGTTCGGTATGGATAATGTGGTCCGTCACAACTGTTCCAGAGTTACAGGGGCGATAGGTATTAACCCACGCCGGCCAGTGAGAAGTTCACTTCCCCTACAGTTTTTCGAGCACAGCTATAAGACAACTTCCGCAGCAACACCAATTTGTATTGTCTGTTTACCTATCAATTTGACATCCCTTGTACAAATTTGAAATAGGTACCTACCAAGATCATCTATTTACCTAGGTCAGTTGAAAAAGGCCTTCTCAAAAACTTTGGTCACACGTAACTTCCGTTTTGTTTTTCCCAGTGCCCAAGGTTAGCATAATGTTTAAAACATGATACATGATACCTACAGTTCGATATTTCAGGTTTTTTCGATGCAGAGATGATGTCAGCGACCTGTTATCGGGTTCATCGTTGATATCGGATCGCAAATAGTGCATGTTTGTACCGATTGTTGTGTAGTTTTGGCGTTAATATAAGACAGTAGCATTACCCCCATTCCGCGGAGAAAACCAGGAGACTTCAGCTACTGTTTCGATGAAGGCATGTCGCCGAAAAATCAACTCAACTATATTTCCATTCTCCCGGTTTTTCTTCGAAGGATAAGGCTCATACTACTGTCTTATCTATGTGCAAAATATTCCTCGCAAATATACTGAACAACTTACGCAGTTTGGTGTTTCTGTATGAGGACTTTTGTTTTTTGTATCAGAGTACTATCTTACATGTACAACCATAATATGACCACAGAGCACATGACGCAGGTCATGGCACACCTCTACTGGTGCCTTTTGCAAAATACATGTTGAGCTTGACATAAAGGTGAAGGCTATACATCAATATAAATAGGTATCAATACATCAGGCATCAATGTATTACATTTTATTGGGAGTCAGTAGACTGAAGAATACCAAAACGATGTTCTCTCTTAGAAGTACAAACCTCGCACGCACACTCCCAATCACATCAATACCAATACAAGTCACTGGCACACAACACTAGTGATCACACGCATTTCGACACCCGATTCACACTATTTTGTCAAATAAGTGTGATCTTACATTTGCGCAGCTCGCGGAACTATGAAATTACACCTTTTCTCACAAATTCCGCACGGATCTTCAGTCACAACACCGAACTTCACCGTGACCTCACTTCGAAATAAAGTCCCAACGGAGGCTCATGATAATGGGGATCAAGAGCTTCTTGTAACACACCATGTTTTGTTCAAGATTTAAAATTTGTCTTAAAACTGAGCTGTCTGTAATAGATACGTTAGTAGAAGAAGAAAGAAAAATGCCAGCAGGAAAAAAAGACAGATTTGCCGCCCGTCTTCTTGTTATAGCTTCGGGAGAATGCCAATTTTTTTGGGTTGTCGTGCGTTTTTGAAGACAGTGGCATTCTTTTTATGACATTGATCTGTGGCCTAGAAATAAGGAAAAATGACCCGTTCACGACGAGTGTCAGACAACCCGCCATTGCTCCCGCTTGTATTCGCGACACGCATTCAGCAGTAAAATCTGGCCAACGGTCAACAATCTTCCGCGGACTGTACCACATTTGCAACATCGCCGCCTTCGCGAACGTATCAATGGCCATGCTGTTTTGACCATAAACAAAAAACAGCCTGTAATATCACGGGGATCTAATGTCGTTTCTATGGCGTCATTAATCAGAAAGCGTTTTTGAAATAGGCTCTAAATAAGACTTTTCGTACTTTGCGGGCGTGTAACTCACGAACCAGAACATTTTGGGTCTTGGAAAGGGCATATCCGTGAAACTGCATCAAAATGTCCTCAAGATGGCTGTTTCAGTTCAAAACGCCATACAAATGTGGAACATTCCCTTCAATCATTATTGGCTTTGCCCAGCCCGGGTGATTGAGCAGAGCTGTTCTACAATGCGTGAAATCAAATATCAGTTGCCTCAGTTTGCCCCAACAGCTAATGCGCTTCATTCACAATAGTTGTCAGTTTGCTCGTAGAGTTATGCCACGGCTGCATTTACTGAAGCATTTTATATACCACGTCATTCTTTTCACGCTAACTGACCCCTCGGATGCGTGAGGTCCTAAACTACCATTAGAAAACGATACAGCGGAAAACATAATTGCATACTGGACCCATAGAATCGTGTCATTTGGCTAAACTTTGGCATGAATGCTCGAGGGTAAGGAGAGAGCAGCTACCACAGGCCGAATGACACGTTTCCAAAACCATTCGAATTGGTAAAAGGACACAGGCTTTGCCATGCGCATAGCCAAACTATTGGCACAAATGTGTGAGCCCGGTCCCTTCAGCGCCTTGGGTAGCGAGCCATGAACGTAGTAAGGCGGATGCTCTTCGGGTGTGCCCATTGCAATGCATTATGCCCAGCCATCGAGTCATGTGATTTTTGGTAAGATGATAGGCCCATCGCAGATGATCTCTCGTCATAAGCGCCTAATATAATTCGTACTGGCACAGATATCCGTGGTCTTTGAGGCACTGATTGAGGGGTCCATACCATATCGACGCATTCGAACGCATTCGTAATAACCCAGGGGAAATCCACCCCAAGACGAGTTGATACCACTCCTCCTTCAAGGTGACGATCTTGGTGCCTGCCCAGTTGCCATACACGGAATCAGGTGGCAGGCCGAGGAGCGCGCACTTCCTCGGGCAGGCCGAGAGCGCCGGCGGATGATCTCCGTGTGGAGACGGAATGCCTTGTTGGTGCCCGACATTCTCTTGTAGCCGGGATCGGGGGCGTTCGTCGGCACGTACATGTGTCGGGCGGGAAGCGTTGGGTCAGCATCCGTTGATGACGGGTCCGGGTACAGCGAGCACAATGACCCGCCGGCCGAGTACTTCCAGTGGGTGCAGGCCTCGTGTCTGGGGCAGAGTAAGCCGCAGTGCATCCTCTTTCCGGCCACCACCGCCGTTAACGAAGCGACGGCGTAGTTGTCCGACAGCATCTTATACTGTTCACCCGAAGAAAGATCCACCCGAATCACGAGGCTCAGCAGAACGACCAAGAGGTGCATTTTCACGATCATTGTCGACGGGAAAATCAACTGTCTCTGCAGTTGCGGCATCTGGTTCGGTCGAACGGGAGGTTTCGGTGACGTCCCCACGTGCTGCCTGAAACACTAAGATCCGTTCAGTGTCGCTGCCAGTTCAGAAATGATGTGGGTGTGCGGGTCACGACTTTCCCGTGGAAAACAAACACACAGACAGCCTGACGACCGATCGATTTTTAGGCCAGTGTTGCAAAACGTGCCGCTGAGGTGCATTTGCGCTCTTGGCTCGGTTGAATCTGCCGACGAGTTTTTTTTTGTAATTAGCTGCGTCGTAAATAATTGCAAGTAATTAGCTTAACAAGCTTAATTATGCTAATATAGATAACCTTAAGGCCAGCATGCAAAAACCGATGGATTTCACTAGAAAACAAGGCTCGGCGTCAAAAACAATTGCCGTCGGCAATGACAGATTTTTAATTTACGAACGACTGTGAGCACCGCATTGGTAGTGCGTTCCCTTTAATTCGAACCGTACCGCCGCCCTGCAGGCTGAGGACATACCTGGCAAAGGCCTCATTTTATGCTTTGAGTTTACTCTATCAGGCTGTAAACTAGTAGTTTGAACGAAATATGGGCAAGATCTAAACCGAAATTCTACCTCGGGTGACTATATTCAAGAGAATTTTCCGTCATACATAGAACCAAAAGCCGCTACAACTCCGAAATCTGAATCGTACGGCAGCTGTCTAGCACCACCAGTTCTCTTTACTTAAAAAGCCATTGTTCCATCCCAAAGCCAGCCATTCCAAAATCGCGCCTTGTTTGTGTTGGCTGCCTTTGTTTTAAATGAATGCGACGATGGGCGTGGGGGATATGTCCCCTGTGCTCCCCCCCCCCCCCCACCAGCTGGCTACGCCCCTGAATTTGGGACGTTTTGATGTCGTGTACCACTCAGTGCTAATAACAAAGCTGCGGCAATAAACGTCAGATGACATCAGAGGGCGGGACGGAAAGTGCCGAGCATTGCGGTACTTTCAGCTTTCGCCACTAAATTCTGCCGTTGACATGGAATAGCGCGATCGGGTGGCAGGGGTGAGGGCTTTAAACAACAAGCATGCTTAGCGTGAGCTCTGATCCCAAAAACCCATGCATTCAAAAATCTGAGATTAATTGTGTAGAAAAAGACCAAAAACTTCGCTACCAAGATCATTTCGGACCGACGAAAATATGATCACATATCGGCCGTGATCAACCAATTAGCCTCGCTATGCGCACATGAGTTTATTTCTTTCTCTGATCTCTGACTGTTGCGCAACGTTCTGATCACTGTAAAGCCTTTCGTGCTACGCTTCGCGCTGATTTATAATGGTGAGCACCTGGTTCGAGACACGAGGCAGTAACACCACCTGAACCTGCCTCGTGTAAAAAACCTCGATGGAAAAAGACGATATTTGTATCGCGCTGTGCAGCAGTTCAGCGAACAAGCCTTCACTCAAGGTCTGTTCTACGCTTGAAAGCGTCAGTGAAGTGGTCTGGTGTTTTTAGTCACATGCAACGAGTACTGCGGCCATGGAAGTTGATGAGGAAGAAGAAAACGGGGATACACAAGCATAAACACGTCTTAGCGTTCAACATGCATAAAGAATGCAATGCACAAGCATAATAAGTGCCACAGCTTGAATGACCAACGAAAATGACACACGGGACGTCGGCGGCGCGTAGAATAAAGTTCACCAATTTCACGTACATATTCATCGGCGCACATCCAACCACTGCTGAATGGCTAAGACGTCAATGTCAATCGACATCCTGTGATCTCAGACTTGTGGACATGAAGTGATTTAGTCAGGCCCATACATAAGAGCAGGGGCCGCCGCTCTGGCGCTCGCAAGCACATGTTGGGCTTTTGGCAACAGAATAAGATCCTTTTGACTTCGTCGGAAGCGACTAAGACCAACGTGGAGGGCCCCACAGCGATCAAGAGTGTCCCGGCCAATCAGGATTTAGGTCCGGACAGCGGTGGTATAATGACTAGCGCTGTCGATTTTGGACCAGGCAGACTACGGTTCGGGCCCTGGCCGCACCACATCGCATTCTTACGTGACGCCTAATGAAGGCATCCGCCTCGGAGTATCCCTGACAGTCGGTGAGACGTAAAGCTCTAGTCACTATCATCATGATTTAGGCACCCGTCAACGGCATATGCCCTCCCATAGTGTGCAAAAACCAATGACCAATAGGGACGGCACCTGAGCAATCGAGGGTGTCACGGCAGGCCAACAAAGAGGCTCTCGTCAACAGTGTAGGCCTCAGAGAAAGCGAGAATGACCTAAGACCAATATGATGGGCCTCTGGACGACCGGGAGTACACCGGCAGGCTAACAATAGGTTCCAGCCAGAGCACAGGACCCGCTGAGCAAAGGAGAATAACTCGAGACCAGTGTACTGAATCAATGCCCCCGAGCGATCCAGAGTGCCTTTGCAAATGAACGAATGAGGCCCAGACAACAGCTTAGAGTCCCAACGCAGATATAAAGTGTCCAAGACCATTGCAGCCGGCCCCTATGCGATAAAGAGTACCCGGGCGGATATACGGAAAGGGCCCGAGAAGAGTGAAGGGTTCTCCGTAAAACGAGATAAGAGGATGTCCGTGAAGTTAGCGATTTATTCAGGCTTGTGGCATGAAAACAAAAAAAGACCCTTATTTTGCAATTTCACGTGCCTTCAAGGTCAAAAGCTGGGTCAAAGGGCGGGGAACTCGATATCACCCAAAACTAAAGGCCGATGTGAGAACTGTGAGCATCAGCATATTCACAAGCGCAAGGGCTAGTGTCCGTCAAAAAGTGTTACATCTCAAGGACACCCTTCGAGATTTTTAAACGTCGGTTGAAAGGACGGAAAACTCCATAGCACCGAAAATTATCGGCCTACTTTAAAATTCTAAACATCAGAGTATTTCAAACAGAAATAACTAGCGTCCATCGAAAAGTTCTGACCTCTCAAGGTCATCCTTCAAGGTCAAACGCAAGCTCAAGAAAGGGGAGCTCCAATCATTCAAAAATTACCGGCCGATTTCAAACTTACAAACATCAAATATTCACCACAGAAAGAACTAGCGTTCGTCCAAAAGTCCTTACCTCTCAAAGTCACCTTTAAAGGTTAAGCATGGCTCAGAGGACGGGGAACACCATATCATCCAAAAAATACCTGCCGATTTTTAACTTATAAACATCAAATATTTATCGCAGAAAGAACTAGCGTCCGTAAAAAATCCGGACCTCTCAGCGTCACCCTTCACGATTAAACACGAGCCCAAAGGACGGGGAACTCCATATCACCGAAAATTACCGGCGGATTTTGAACCCACGAACGTCAGAATATCCACCACAGAAAGAGCTAGCGTCCGTCAAAAAGTCCTGACTTCTTAAGATCACCCTTCAAGGTCAAACGTGGGCTCAAAACAAAGATAATTTTAACTCACCCAAAAAACTACCTGCCAATTTTAAACTTTCAACTGTGACAATATGCCCCATCAGAAGAAAATGGCGTCCGTGAAAAAGCCCTGACCCCTCAAGGCATTCTTCAAGGCCAAACGCAGACTCAAAGGACAGGAAACTCCATATCACCCAAAAATTTACCGGCCCGATTTTTAACTTGCAGGATGTCAACATATTCAACACAGATAGAAACTGGCGTCCGTCAATAAGTCCTGACATCTCAGTCATTCTTTATGATCAGACGCGGGCTCCAAAGGACGAGGAACTCCATACCACCCAAAAATTACCTGCCGGTTTTTAAACCTGCCATTGTCAGAATATTTCCCGCAGAAAAAGCTAGCGTCCGTGAAAAAGTCCTGACCTCCCAAGGTCGCTTTCTCAAGATCATAATTCAAGGTCAAACGCCGGCTAAAAGGACACGCAACTCCATATCACCCAAACCAACTGGCCGATTTAGACATGAAGACCTCAGAGTATTCACCTTAGATATTGACCTGACCTGACCTGGCCTGGTAAATATTTTGATGTTTATTAGCTAAAAATCGGCCGGTAATTTTGGGCTGATATTGGAGTTCCCAGTTCTTTGAGCCCGCGTTTGATCTCGAAGGGTGACCTTGAGAGGTCTGGACTTTTGACGGACGCTAGTTCTTTCTGTGGTGAATATCCTGATATCTGTAAGTTAAAAATCGGTCAGTAATCTTTGGGTGATATAGAGTTCCCCGTCCTTTGCGTCTGCGCTTTACCTTAAGGATGACCTTGAGAGATCAGTACTTTTTGATGGACACTAATGTTTTCTGTGGTAAACATTTTGATGTTTTTAAGTTTAAAAATCGGCCCGTAATTTCTGTGTGATATGGAGTTCCCGGTCCTTTGAGCCCGTGTTTAACCTTGAAGGGTGACCTTGTGAAGTCAGAACTTTTTGACGGACGCTAGTTCTTTCAGTGTTGATATTCTGATGTTTGTAAGTTTAAATTCGGCCGGTAAGTTTTGAGTGATATGGAGTTTCCCGCCTTTTGAGCCGGCGTCTGACATCAAAGGGTGACCTCGAGAGGTCAGGACTTTTTGACGGACGCTAGTTCTTGCGCTTGTGAATATTTTGATGCTCACAGTTTTTTAATCGGCCGGTTGTTTTTGGGTGATATCGAGTTCCCCGTCTTTTGACACAGCTTTTGACCTCTATGGTCACGTTATATTATAAAATAAGAGTCATTTTTGGTGTTCTGATGCCACGATTGACCTTGAGACCCTTTTTCAGAGAAATCGGAACTCGTCGCTGAAAAAAACGCTGCATAAATCGCTTGATAAATCGCGAACATGATAACAGGAAAGAACCCTAAATCAATGCAGAGGTCCCTGAGCATCGAGTGCCTATGTGCGTTGACTTACATGGGCCCGAGCAGTATAGGGTCCTTCTAGCAAGTGGAAAGCACCCGATACTAATATGTAGAGCCTCTGGGCAGCCGAGTGAACCCCGGGATGTGGGGCCCCCGGCAATAGCATAACGAGTCTTTCAGGCAAATGCGAAGAATCCGTGGAGTGCCCTTGATCGATTAAGAGTATCCAGGCATGCTAGCAGATAGTAGGACTCTGCCGTGGTAGGACCTTCATTCAAACAGCAAGTGCCCAAGACCCAATGTGCAGAGCCCCCCGAACGGTGGAGTGTGCTCAAGCGGGTTGACAGAAACCCCGTCGAAACCCAATATTGAGTACACAGAACTGTGTGATGAGCCCGCGAACGATGGAGTGTGCCCGAGCCGCTTCACAGATGAGGGGGCCCGTGACAAGAGCGCAGGGCCCTCCAAAGAAGTTGGGAGCATCCAAGACCCAATGTGGAGGGTCCCCGAACGATCGAGTGTGCCCGGACAGGTTAACAGCAGGGGCCCCGACAAGAGCGTAGAGCCCTCAGCAAGTAACAGGAATTCAAAGGTCCCAAAAGGATCAGTGCAGAGGGCCCATGTGCCTATTGCGAGTGTGTCGTTAGGTGAACCGAAAGTAACGAGAAGGGCCACTGACGAACCTTGACACCCCGGCAGTTCAACGTATGCGGCCCGGCTATAACATTTAGAGCCTTTCGGGCGCTTGTGCAGAATCCGCGGAAGGTTCCTGATCGACAAAGGTGTTCAGGCATGCCAGCAGAGTGGGTCTTGACGATAGCGTGGGGCCCTCCGAGCAAATCAAGATGGCGACTTATCCACGTTGGCACAGGCTTCGGCGGCGCAGGAGAGTGGGGCTTCCCCGGGTCTCAGCCCGGGTAACCTTGCACAGCGCCAGCTGCTCATGTATGACCCTCGCGACCCTGCCGGTAAGTGCGCTCCAGTTCCTTTTCCCGACCCGCTCCGTCCCAACCACCAGAATTCCCACGTTCCACCCACTCACCACCAATTATTCCCGTTTTTATCGAGATCGCTGTGCCCCTAGTCTGCGCTCCCGGTTTCATCGGATCCTGGTGTGTCAAGGCCATGCCGAGCGGGCCGGTCAAGGCGCGTCCCAACACTCTGCTTTAGCCAGATATTCGGGAGCTGTGGTGGGGGCCGTAGGATCCCTTCAGGGACTAAGCGACCTGTCGCTTGTGCTACATGTCGATTGCCCTTCACTGGTTTCCGCCTAAGGTGGCCTGGCGTGCGCGGCGGGTCAAGGGGTCCAAAGGGCGGCCAGGCAGCGCAGGCCGGAACAGTGAGGAGTTCTCGATGAATCGAAGGCGATAAGATGAATAAAACGATGATGTGAAAATGATGATGAAACGAAACGAATGATAATCCTACCCACCCGCAGATGCCCACCGGCTCGGTCGGTCGTGTTTTTTGTGTAGCGGACTAGCGCCCCTTCGGGTCCAGCTTCCAGTAACGGGTGGACAGTGCAAGCTGTTCCTCGCAGGGCGTAGCGACCCTGTCGGTACGTGGGCTCCTGCTCCTTGTCCCTCCCGCTCCTTTTTCATACCCGCTTTCCCGCATCCGGCCCTATCACCACTCTCATCCGCGTTTTACCAGTGGTCGCCGTGTCCCCTCGCCCGCGTGCCCGGTTTGATCGATCCTGGTGGCTGAGGGGGCGTGTCGTGCGGGTCAGTCACGGCGCGTCCCAACAATCCACTTTGGCCAGGATATCCGGGGGGCGTGGGGGGCCCGTGGGGCCCCACACAGGTCTAGCGGCCTGTCGATCGCGTTGCGGTTGGGTGCTCCTCGCGGGTCTCCGCTTGGGACGCCTGGCCGCACAGCAGCAGCTTAAGGGGTCAAGGGGCGGCGGCCCTGAACCACGGTCAGGACGGAGAGGGGTCTCCCCGGGTACACTTGGCCGTGTGGAAGGCATCATTTCCCCCGTATAGCACGGGTAGCCCTGGCGGTGACCACCTCCCCAGGGAGTGTTGGCCCGTCCCCCAGTTGGGGTCCGAGGTGGGTTGGGAGCCCCGGTGCAGAATGCTTGCTAGAAATCGCATGCTTCTCAAAACTCGTCCGCCAGTAGTCTGGAGGCTAAGCGTGCATTATAAGCAAAGGAGCTCATTTATAGTATTCGTGATGAGGACGGGAAACATGACAAAACCGTTGGCCTTGACAGTAACACCACTCAACACAACTAACTCATCTAGAGGCGTTATACAATTGTCTTGGCTTTCGTAATGTAAGTGAGAACGAAACCGTCCAGGAGCTTTCGAAGTTCGGCGTAACCGCCTCGCGTAGAATCCTGGTCAGAAGAGGAGAACTTAATGCTACCAACAACATCATTCTCACTTTCAATCGTTCAGACCTACCATCAGATATCCGTGTGGCTATGCCCGCATGAAAGTTCGTCCTTTTGTTCCCAACCCAATGCGCTGTTTCCAATGTCAACGGTTCGGCCATACGAAACCCCATTGTCGCAATAAGCCAGTGTGCAGCAAGTGTTCGTCCACGACCCACCTGAATAACAATTGCCACCGCTGACCAGCATTATTGCGTCAACTGTGATAAGTACCAAACACTACACACTGTGTTTGACCGCACACGTCCAGCGTTTGTTAGAAAAATGGACATACTTTTTGCTAAAAACGTCCCAAAAACATATCTTTCCGAGAAGCCAGAGACCTGTAATACGCGATTCATCCTAAGCTCCCGTATGCATCGAAAGTAAAAAACTGCTTTGCCGCAACGACAACGCCATCGAGCAGATGACTGTCATTCAGTTCGTGGGACTCTTGAGATCGTTTGGTCTCACTGTTGTACCTTCAGCACGTACACGGCTCCCAGCCAGCAGTCCGGACTCCCTCCTCGCCGGCCGACCAGTCTGTGGCGAAACGTTGGCGTCCGAGCTAAGCCCCCTGCTCCATCTCCGGCGCCTAGCCGGTCGGCACCCCTCCGTGTTGCCGACTCCCCCGGCGCCGCTGGCTCCTGTCGGGGAGGAGGGTTGGACGGTGGTCCGGCGCGGCCGTGGCCCGCGGGCTCCAGCAGCCTCCGCTTATGTTTTCTCGCCACCCTCGTCCGCCTCCGCTTCGTGTGCTCCGCTGGCTTCGTCATCTCCGACACCACTAGCTAACGCATGCGGGCTGGCGATTAGCAACGTTGGAGCGGCAAGAGGCGGACAGGCGCGCCCGCGATGCCAAGCGGGCGCGCTTGGCCAAACAAGAACGGGCAAAGGCGGCGGAACTGTATGTCTGGGACGGGCAAAGAGTCCGTCCCCCCGCAGCAGTGCTCCATCGCCCAGAACACCAGTTGAGCCCCCAGCTGGTCCTCAGATGTTAAGCAGGGCCCCATCCATGGGTCCTTCCCCTCCAACACCCAGGATTGCGCACGCTGGCACAAAGCGCCCCCCTCCCTCCCCCCCCCCCCCCCCCCCCCCCAAGCGGTCCTCCGTCTCCATCTGACGGAGAAAGCCCACGGATTCGGCCCAGAGGGAGCACCCGCCCTACGGAATCGAGCCGTAAACTCCCAGACCGAGGTGTCCGGACCTGCAACAGGCGCCAGGAGGATCAGGCGCCACACACTGCCAGGACGCTCCTGCGGTAGGAAATTAATGCATATGTTGTTTATATGCAGTCTAATTTAAACTGTTAAACAGCAGGATCACCGCACGTAGACAATGACAACAATGTATAAATGCATTTTGTGAGTTTGTATAATGTGTAGAGAGTGGTTGAATCTCAGGAACGTTGCTTAAGCGAATGTTTCATCCCCAGGCATGCCTGCATCCTCGTAATCGCTTAGCTTAACGTTTAATGGTTGAATGTACGAGCATAATATGACCCTCACACCCGTAGGAATAACACAACACGTCGATGTTGCTTTAAGCATGGTATTACCAATTATTTGCATCTCTTCTGAGACTTATTCAGTTCAAAAGCACGACCTAAAAGTGCAAAAGGCGCGACGATGTTCCGCAACGCACTAATTGCTTTATCAAACAGAATTTCCTATGTTTTTGACGTTCTCCTAGCCCTTGCCGCGTGCATTGTGAATGCGTGCTGAATGCTGAGTCTGTTGGTAATAAAATATGTTTAAGTCGATCAAGCATAATTATCCGGGCGTATGCCCGGCAGACTCGCATTGGTTAAGTGCCCGTTTGGACATAATGCAGGTTGCCCACAGTCGTTCGTAAATTAAAAATCCTGTCATTGCTAACTGCAATTGTTTTTGACCGCCGAGCCTTGTTTTCTAGTGAAGTCCATCGGTTTTTTCATGCTGGCCTTAAGCTTATCTGTGTAGCATAATTAAGCTAATTAAGCTAATTACTTGCGATTTATTATGATCAAGCTAATTCCAAAAAACTCGTCGACAGATGCAACCGAGTCAAGAGCGCAAAATGCGACCTTAGCCGGACCGTTTTGCCGTACTGGCCCAGAAATCGACCGGTCGTCAGGTTCGCTGTGTGTTTGGTTTCCACGCGTCAGCGCTGACCCGGATACCCACGTATCCTGGACTGGCAGTGACACTGAACGGATCTTAGTGTCCCAGGTAGCACGTGGGGGCGTCACCGAGACCTCCTGTGTCGATCGGACCCAGATGCCGCAAATGCAGAGAAACTTGACTTTCCCGTCGGCATGATCGTGAAAATGCACCGTCTGCTCGTTCTGCTGAGCCTCGTGATTCGGATGGATCTTTCTTCGGGTGAGGTGTATAAGAAGCTGTCGGACACACTACGCCGTCGCTCCGTTAACGGCGGTGGTGGCCGGAAAGAGGATGCACTGTGGCTTACTCTGCCTCAGACACGAGGCCTGCACCCCCATGGAGCTACTCGACCGACGGGTCACTGTGCTCGCTGTACCCGGCCGTCACCACGGATGCTGACCCAACGCTTCCCGCCCGACATCTGTACGCGCCGGCCAACGCCCCCGATCCCGGTACAAGAGAATGCCGGGCACCAACAAGGCATTCCGTCTCCACACGGAGACTCATCGCCGGCGCTCTCGGCCTGGCCGAGGAGTGCGCCAAGGATGATCCCAGCGCTACGCCCGGGTTCATCGAGAACACGGAGCAGTTCAACTTTGGAACGCCATGATGCTCCAGGCGGTGCTGGCGTCCGATTTCACAATCTGGCTCGGCATCAGGGAAACAGCGACTGA
Organism: Pollicipes pollicipes; assembly: GCF_011947565.3. Classification (NCBI taxonomy): domain Eukaryota; kingdom Metazoa; phylum Arthropoda; class Thecostraca; order Pollicipedomorpha; family Pollicipedidae; genus Pollicipes; species Pollicipes pollicipes. The sequence goes on from NW_023596905.1 coordinate 23,384, forward strand.
TTCCGTGTACGGCAACTGGGCAGGCACCAAGATCGTCACCTTGAAGGAGGAGGAGTGGTTCACCTGGGGTGGATTTCCGCTGGGTTCATTTCGAATGCGTTCGAATGCGTGCATTATAGTATGGACCTCAATTCGTGCCACGATCACCACGGATATCTGTGCCAGTACGAACTATATTAGGCGCTTTATGACGAGAGATCATCTGCGATGGGCCTCTCATCTTACCAAAAATCACATGAATGGGCTATGATGCACTGCATGGGCACACCCGAAAAGCATCCGCCGTTACTACGTACATGGCTCGCTACCCAACGAGCTGAAGGGACCGGGTTTACACATTCGTGTCGGTTAGTCTTGGCTGGCGCATGGCAAAGCCCGTGTCTTTTTTCCCAATTCCAATGGTTTTTGAAATCGTGCCATTTGGTCTGTGGTAGCTGCTCTCTCCTCACCCTCTAGCATTCATGCCAGGTTTAGCCAAATAACATGATTCTGTGAGATCCAGTATACTATTGTGGTTTCCGCTGTATCGTTCCAATGGTAGTTACGGACCTCACGCCTCCGAGGGGTCAGTTAGCTTGAAAGGAATGATTGTGGTATATAAAATGTTTCAGTAAATGCAGCCGTGGTAAAATCTACCAGCCAACTAAACAAATAGTGTGAATGAAATGGCATTAGCTGATGGGATAAACTGAGCCAACTGATGTTTGATTTCATGCACTGTCGACACAGCTCTGCTCAATCCCCAGGTTGGGCAAAGCCAATAATGATTGAAGGGATGTTCCACATTTGTATGACATTTTGATAGTGAAACAGCCATCTGAGGACATTTTGATGTAGTTCACGGATATCCCTTTTTAAGGCCCAAAGACTCTGGTTCATGAGTACCACGCCCGCAAAGTACGAAAAGTCTTATTTAGAGCCATTTCAAAATCGCTTTCTGATTGATGACGCCATAGAAACGACATTAGATCCACGAGATATTACATGCTATTTTTTGTTTATGGTCAAAACAGCGTGGTCGCTGATACATTCGCAAAGGTGATGATGCTGCACATGTGGTGCAGTCCGCGGAAGGTGATTGGTTGTTAGTAAGATTTTACTGCTGAATGCGTGTCGCGAACACAAACGTGAGCAATTTCGGGTTGTGAGACACTTGCCTTGAATGGGTCATTTTTCCTTATCTCTAGACCGCAGTTCAATGTCATAAAAAGAACGCCACTGTCTGCAAAATGCACGGCACCCAAAAATGGGCACTCTCCAGAAGCTGTAAAAAAGAAGACGGGCGGCAAATCTGTCTTCGGTGTTGTGACTGAAGATCCGTGCGGAAATTGTGAGAAAACGTGCAATTTGATAGTCCCGCGAGCTGTGTAAATGTGAGATCACACTTATTTGACAAAATGGTGTGAACCGGGGTCTCGAAATGCGTGTGATCACTAGTGGTGTGTGTCATTGGCTTGTATTGGCATTGATGTGGTGGGGAGTGTGCGTGCGAGATTTGTTCTTTTAAGAGAGAACATTGTTTTGGTATTCTTCAGTCTACTGACTCCCAATAAAGTGTCATATATTGATGCCTGATATATTGTTGCCTATATTGATGCCTGATATATTGTTGCCTATTGATATTTATGCAAGCCTCTACCTTTATGTAAAGCTCAAAATGTATTTTACAAAAGGCGCCAGTAGATGTTGGTCATGACCTGCGTCATGTGCTCCGTGGTCACATTATGGTTGTGCATGTGAGAAAGTAATCTGATACAAAAAACAAAATTCCTCATATAGAAACACCAAACTGCGTAAGTTGCTCGGTGCATTAGCGAGGAGCATTATTCACATAGATAAGACAGTAGCATGAGCCTTATCCTTCGGAGAAAAACTGGGAGAAAGGAAGGATAGTCGGGTTGATATTTCGGCAACATGCCTTTATCGAAACAGTAGCTGAAGTCTCCTGTTTTTCTCCGAGGAATGGGGCTGATGCTGCTGTCTTATATTAACACCAAAACTACACAACAATCAGTACAAACTTGCATTATTTACGATGCAATGTCAACAATTAATCTGATTTGAGGTTGCTGACATCACGTGTTTCGAAAAATCTGAAGTATCGAACTGTAAGTATCATGTATCGTGTTTTAGCATTATACCAAGCTTGGGCACTGGGAAAAAAGTTGCGTGTGGCCAGAGTTTTTTAGAAGGCCTTTTTGACCTGACTTAGGTAAACAACTGATCTTTGTAGGTAACTATTTCAAACTTGCACAAGAGGTGTCAAATTACAGGTAAACAGACAATACAAATTAGTGTTGCCGCGAATGGTGTCTTTTTAGCTGTGTCGAAAAACCGTAAGGGAAAGTTATGTTCTCCTTGGCCGGGCGCGGGCTAATACCTATCACCCCTGTAACTCTGGGACAGTTGTGATGGACCACATTATCCATACCGAACAAAGACTCGTGTGAAAAGCGACATTTGTGGGACAATTTTCAAGTTTTGTTTCCGGGACCCCGGAATAATCTTGATTCTGACCTTCAACACTACTTTTGTCACGGAAACGGTGCCCTCCAACGAGAAGTGCGTCACTCTTATCTCCATTTGCAAAAGGGGCGACCTATCAATAGGTCGTAATTTTCGGCCAGCCACCAGCGTCCCAGCCATCTATAAAATAGTCGAGGGACTGTTTCCTTATCAATCACCTCATGTCTCACACCATCATCTTTTCAGTTCGGGGCAGCGTCACGTCATGGAAAACCACTCAACTTGCACGGCGCTTTTATGGGACAAAATTTTGGGCAACCAGGATGGCAATTTTATCACCAAAATACGCACCCTGATCACCATCTGAAGTAGCAAGCCGAAATGTCAAGGTTTTCGCCAGAAGGCTGAGTCATTACCATTTCTGCCAGATAAAATGTGGTAAAGTAAACTGACCATACATCATAGCTAAAACCACTGATTACGCTTACAAGAGCATTAACAGGGGCGAGGGCGAGGTCAATGGGAAAGAGCAAGGACATGGGCAAGGCACCAGTCACCAAAATCAATTAAACTCAGGCGTCCTGAAGAGCCCCTGTTTCGTCCTAGAGCCCGTGGCTAGCCAGACCCTTCTATTATCTCATTGTGGACTATTTCTTTGATATTTCTCGTATTTCCATTCCATGCCAGGCCACGAGGAACTCGACCAACGCAGATGGCTCTCTGACATTTAGGTCCCCTCCGGTTCTTTTTCCATAAAATGTGCATCTGGTTGATTAGGACCATTGGGGCAAGCAATCCCCCACCACGGAAAGGTGGTGCCTTACGGGGGCAATGAGGAGAGCGGGGGGGGGGGGGGGGGTTAAAGCTTTCATTGCCATCTCCCCCTTCACCAACACATTTACTTCAAATGAGACGATGTTTTATGGTATTGCGGTCCAACTGTCCCATGAGGCTAGTGAAAGATTGGTATTTGGTTTTCTCAGATAATGGTATGAATGTATCTCAGGCTTGGTACGTAGGCGACATTACTATACACCAGGCGCTCCGAATTGACCAAGTAGATCGGCACTGAGTCACACTGTCAAGAGCACACTGTCAAAGCAAGTGATTGGGCAAGAACAGACAAGATGATTTTGAACACTGACACATGTCAAGTCATGCATTTTTTTCGCGGCCAAAAAACCATTAGGATTACCGGACATCATAATTCAAGGAAAAAGCCTGCCAACCGCCATCAAAACTGAGCTTTTAGGTGTGACAATACCGAATGACATGTCATGTCAAGCACATGTGGATGATATTGTAACCAAAGCATCGAAAGCTTTATATATGCTCTACATGATGAAGAAATACCATCCACCACAGGAACAGCTTGTTCGTGTGTATGTTACTTACAACCGGCCATTGCTAGAATATTGTGCACCGGTTTTTCACGCGGGGCTCACTGCCAAGCAGGTGCAACACCTTGAGAAAGTGCAGAAGAGAGCCTTGAAAATCAACTCCGACCATTCGGAAAAGTACTCGCGCATCTTGCAACGCTTGGGCATAGAATCCCCCGCTGACAGAAGAGAAAAGCTATGCCTAAGGGTAGAAAAGCAAATGCAAGCGTCTCTCATGCATGCATCTACTTTATCGAATGCCGCACGATTCAGATTTCGGAATTATAGCGGGTTTTTCTGTGTATGACGAAATATTTCTTGAATAGAGCCACACGAGGTAAAATTTTCGGTTTAGATCTTGCCCATATTTCGTTCAAAACTACTAGTTTACAGCCTGATAGGGTAAAATCAAAGTATGAAATGAGGCCTTTTCCAGCAATGTCCTCAGCCTGCAGGGCGGCGTTAATGTTCCATTAAAGGAGGCACACTGCCAGGACGCTCCTGGGGTAGGAAATTAAGCATATGTTGTTTATATGCAGTCTAATTTAAACTGTTAAACAGCCAAATCACAGTACGTAGACAACGACAACAGGTATAAATGCGTTTTGTGAGTTTGTATAATGTGTGGAGAGTGGGTGAATTCCAGGAACGTCGCTTAAGCGAATGTTTCATTCCTAGACATGCCTGCATCCTCGTAATCACTTAGTTTAACGTTTAATGGTTGAATTTACGAGCATAATATGGCCCTCACAGCCATAGGAATAACACCGCACATCGATGTTGCTTTAAACATGGTATTACCAATTATTTGCATCTCTTATGAGACCTATTCAGTTCAAAAGGCACGACCTAAAAGTGCAAAAGGCGCGACGATGTTCCGCAACGCACTAATTGCTTTATTAAACAGCATTGCTATGTTTTTGACGTCCTCCTAGCCCTAACCGCGTGCATTGTGAATGAGTGCCGAATGCTAAGTCTGTTGATAATAAAATATGTTTTAGTCGATCAAGCATAATTATCCAGGGCGTATGACTGGCAGACTTGCATTGGTTAAGTGCCCGTTTGGACATAATGCGGTGCTCACAGTCGTTCGTAAATTAAAACTTTGTCATTGCTAACTGCAACTGTTTTTGACGCCAAGCTTTGTTTTCTAGTAAAGTCTATCGGTTTTTTCATGCTGGCCTTAAGCTTGTCTGTGTTAGCATAATTAAGCTAATTAAGCTAATTACTTGCGATTTATTATGATCAAGCTAATTACAAAAACCTCGTCGACAGATGCAACCGAGTCAATAGCGCAAAATGCGCCTCAGCGGCACGTTTTGTCGTACTGGCCCAGAAATCGACCGGTCGTCAGGTTGGCTGCGTGTTTGGTTTCCACGCGTCCGCCCTGACCCGGATACCCACGCCATTTCTGGACTGGCAGTGACACTGAACGGATCATAGTGTTTCAGGCAGCACGTGCGGACGTCACCGGGACCTCCTGTGTCGATCGGACCAGATGCCGCAACTGCAGAGAAACTTGACTTTCCCGTCGACAATGATCGTGAAAATGCACGTCTTGCTCGTTCTGCTGAGCCTCGTGATTCGGGTGGATCTTTCTTCGGGTAAACAAATAAGAAGCTGTCGGATAACCACGCCGTCGCTCCGTTAACGGCGGTGGTGGCCGGAAAGAGGATGCGCTGCGGCTTACTCTGCCTCAGACACGAGGCCTGCACCCACTGGAACCACAACGCCGACGGGGCATTGTGCTCGCTGTACCCGGCCGTCACCACGGATGCTGATCCAACGCTTCCCGCCCGACATCTGTACGTGCCGACCAACACCCCCGATCCCGGCTACAAGAGAATGCCGGGCACCAACAAGGCATTCCGGCTCCACACGGAGATCATCGCCGGCGCTCTCGGCCTGCCCGAGGAGTGCGCCAAGGATGATCCCAGCGCTACGCCCGGGTTCATCGAGAACACGGAGCAGTTCGACTTTGTGCGCGCCATGATGCTCCAGGCGGTGCTGGCGTCCGATTTCACGATCTGGCTCGGCATCAGGCAAACAGCGACTGATTCCGTGTACGGCAACTGGGCAGGCACCAAGATCGTCACCTTGAAGGAGGAGTGGTTCAACTCTTCTTGGGGTGGATTTCCCCTGGGTTATTACGAATGCGTTCGAATGCGTCGATATGGTATGGACCTCAATTCGTGCCACGATCACCACGGATATCTGTGCCAGTACGAACTATATTAGGCCCTTCTGACGTGAGATCGTCTGTGACGGGCCTCTCATTACTCAGGTCGCGGGAATTGCCCGCAATGTCTCGATAATGTCAAATTCCCTCGGAAGCCCTGCGTTTTGGGGCAGAATTCCTGCGACACGCCAAATAACTAGTGTACATTTTTTGACTGAGAGGGTCACGTGCTCTTTGGCTACATCCTGGAATACGGTCCAGAAACTCCTTGGTGGTTTTTTGGGTACTGGCCGCAATTTTAAACGTCATTATCAATCATTTCATTGATATCGGGGCCGTGAGGTGACCTTAGTTTCGAAACCAATAACTTTTGACTTGTATGTATAGAATAAGTAAACAGTCCTGTAGTTTTATTAATTTCATTGCCGATTGAAATGTGCATTTTGATTAAGTTTAAGAATTAGAGGCCACAAAGAGTTTTACGAATGTGTTTGGTTATCAATGAGGCAGCAAACGCCTAAATACCCGCTGGCAGCCATTTCCTTTAAGTTATGAGACCACAGAACGCTTAAAGATGTAGCAAAACAATCAAATTCACATGTAAGACAAAACGGGACTCTTCTGTAATATTTGCCACATTTCTCTATATCGAAACAAGCTGCGGGAGTTTTAGTTCAGATTAGCGTCAGACTAGCCCATCCAGCGCAGTGACCCGCCTGGAGTTTCAAAATTTCCCTCGGATACAAGGTATGTTCATAAAAAGATACTGCGAACTTCACGTGGCTTCGTTCAACTTTTTTATGTGTTTATTTTGTGTTGTCAACACCCGAAAATGTTGCGGGGACGGGTTCCCGTCACACCATCGAGCTTTCATCTCCCATTGAAGCTTAATTATACCAAAGCTGTTGAAAACAAGAACGCTCAGCGATATAAAGATACCGTGTTAAATTAAAGTTAAAGAGCAAATCTGTCGAAGTCGCCCTTCCTAGACCACGGTAGTGGGTGAAGAAAATAAGTGTAATGACGCTTTCATGCAAGGCACATGTATACCGAGTGCTTCAGAGCGCACAGTAGCTAAAAAAGGTACGCGGAATTCCAGAGCTTATCTATTTGCGCTCGAAAACTACTGAAAAGAAACATGACGGCCCAGGTGGTGATAACACGTGACGGTCATCGACTGAGAGCGTGCGAAAATGGCAGTCCTGCCTGGGGATTAAGGATATTGCACTGCGGTGGGCTTACTACGATTCATTGCCGGTTTTCAAACTTCCCGTTAAAACATGTGTGACATCCGTTTGGCCGCAGACACATGATAATCCAATCACCTCCTAACGCAGCTTTAAACCCTGGGCGAGGAAGACGTTGAATGGATCGGGTGAGATGGGGAGTTTTGGCGCCCGGTCGTTGCGTGTCCTGCCAACACCCTACTGGTATTTGTAGTTATGTGACCCTACCGATGTCAGGAAACTTCATTATCGTGAAAATTGGGGTTAGGGACCCCTGAGTAAAAATTCTGCGAATTGAGTTTGACCCTCAAGGAGGGCGTTGGGATAGTGGTTACTGGTCGCTCCATATCCGATGATAGAGGAAGACGCGTCCCTCCCCTCCCCCCGTGGCGCCGCCCTCGCATGCTGCAGTGCTGATATGTGCACTCGGCATATTTTTGAATGGGTATAGGCCAGAACGCTCCCGGCCAGTAGCGACTTTTTCAGGCATATTAAATAGAATTAATTGTGAGTGTAGGCGTAATCGTGGGGCAAGGCTCCACGCGGCTGGGAGCCCTTCGCTACCGAGATTTACTCCGCACAAGACATCTCTTGGGGGCTTGGGCAGGCGCGCGAGCGAGGCTCCTGCTCGGAAGGTATTTGATCCCGATAAGAGCTGATGCACGCGGGCTGCCCTACAGGCACATGCAGGTACCTCGCTGCCCTACCCGCCGCATTGATCAGCTTGACCTGTAAAGTTACAGTTGCATGTTTCCGCTTCGTCAAATGCCATTGGTGGACCGCTTTTTGACCGTCGGCGAGCATTTTAAATAAGCGATAAAAGGTGCACACAGTTTAAGTTCCCGCGACTGTGTCAAGCACAATTAATGTAATCAATTCGAGAAACCTTAAAACGACTGTGCAGGTACTAATTGTACGGCGGCCCGTCAGATTTATGCTCGGTGTGGACCCGTGAGTCGACCCAACCCGTGGACGCCTCTGAAATTAAAATTGAGACGACAACGATTCCGAATGCCACGGTGGTGACGAGGCAGAGGCACTCAGCCTCTTGCCAAGCGGACCTTAATTGCATGCTCACCAGGAATGGGGAACAAACAACCTGGTACTGAAAATTATCGAAAAAAACGAGAAAACATGCATCCTATGGGCATAATTGGCGGCGGGTAAACCCCATTTGGGAAAACTGGAGGGGCACGTACCCAAGGGTCAACTCAAGGGTAGCGGTCATACCCGCTGTTACAGGTGCCATGGCCGTCGGCCTCGCGGCCCGCGTCTGATCGCAACAACAGGTCATGCTTGGAAGGTTGCGTGCGTTCGGAAATAATGTTTGATAACTTCGTTAACTGGCTTTACCACCGTGCGTGATAGCGGCCTGGTCTCGTCACAGGACCGGGGTACAGCAATCTGCTGTTTTTAACATGGTGATCGCTGTTTGCATGCAGGTGGGTATGGTAGTCACGACATCGGGGGGTAATGGGACGGGCCGTGGCATGTCCAGCCTTTCGAGGTTAATCGATCAGCGGCGGCAACTTAGATTACCTCGGCGACGCAATAAATATCGGTACGCGCTGGTTCTTCAGGGTCGGTAGAATCTGATCGCCTTCTGGCGCACGCCAGGGCACTCTCCTGAGAGCCCCTAATGGCCGCCATGCATCGCCAAAACGTCTATCTGCTCCCAGTGATGCCGAGGCGATCGCGCATGCATTCATGCATCATGCATGCAGTTGAATCCGTATGACTATTGCATGACAGACATGCCATGTGTTGCGCCGGAGGAAAGGAAGTCCATTTACATGCTTTTTGCAGTCATGTTTTCCTGGCAATTTTGTATCGTTGTATAAATCATTGCTCCTATTGAATTACATGTTCGTGCCGTTTACCAACTTGCTAAGTAAAACATAGATTACGATGAAACAATGTCATTGCCTATCGTTTTTTCATTGTGGTACTTAAATTATAATCTAAGTCAGAGACCATGGCCAGAAATGGACGGCCACATACTTTGTGGAGGTCGCTGAAGGTCGGAGGTCAGTAGCGTAAAACAGGGTGTTTAGCAAAGCGTGTTAGCACAACGCATTTCTTAATAAAATCTTGAAGGTGTGGGATCTTCCGATTCAGAGCGAAGGAACTTTAAAAAAAATAACGCTGTGTGATTGCGAGTTGTGTGTTGAGGGTTGCGTTTTCAGTGTGCCTGATTCGGTTTCATTTACATGTGATGAACCGAGTTAGGCTCATTGAACTCCTCAATGGTGTTGGACGTACAGCTCGCGCACACGTGCAAATCTCCTTACATTTAATTCAGTCGGTATTGTGCTGTGGCGATGATGAGGTAACCAACAAGATACAGCAAGATAGCTGCAAACATATCGATATGCATGATCATGCTTGCATTGATCCATGGCCCCACGCCTGTTTTCAGTTTCAGGCACGGGGCGCATCAGCTGTGGAAACCTATCCTGAAAAACAGGAGAAAATAAACAATGGTAGACGGAAATGGGCGTTATGAAACTTTTACGATTCAACTCCCAGCTTCTTTCTCTGCGCAAGGCAGCATCACATAGCTGCGACGATTGGCGGCCCGCGAAAGTGCTCACCCCAGACATGTACGAGCCAAGCCCACCGCGCCACCTAGACGTCACCATGACGGCCCGTCTTGGCACGCCAGGGACTATGCGTCTGGGTGGTGACGGAAGGCGGCGCGCCTTGATAGTCCCATGGTGAGCCAGCGACCATACGGGCTGGGCGGCCACGGAAGGAGGCTGCGGCTGCGGCTGCCCTTCCTGTGAACAGCGTAGAACACGGACCCAGCGCTCTGCACTGTTGGGTTCAGGTTTTGCATGCCTCATCCACATCAGCTGCCGCTTGCAACCGGAGAAGTGGCAAGTACGAGCCGAAGTCCAACCGCTGCACTACCGCTTCCAACCGCTTCAGACGGAGCTGAGACTAAATGTGGGCATCCCAGTAGGGCTGATCCCAGTGCTGGAGGAAGCGGCACTCGAACGACGGTAACACCGCCCGCCGAGCCTTCCGTCCGCTCGCTGAGTTCCCCGCCTACGCCACGGTCATGAGTCCCGACCAAGTTCTCCGAGCCAAGACGCCGAGCTTCCGCTACGACGCCTACATCATGAGCTGAACACGATGACCGTGATATTGGCAATTTTTCAGCGAATTATTCAGCGGCGAGTTTTGATTTCTCTTAAAACACTCCAGATGGTCAAGTATGGCACGAGAACAGCAAAACTGATGTTCATTTAGGAACATCATGTGACCTCTAGGGTCAAATGCAACTTCAAAAGACGAGGAGCTCCATGTCACTAGCAAATTGTCGACCGATCTCAAATTTCTGAACATCAGAATATTCACCATAAGACAAACTAGTGTCCGCCAAAACTTGTGACCTCTCAAGGTCGAAATCACTTTCAAAAGACGGGTAAATTTATACCACCCAGAAATGATCGGACGGTTCCAACTTTCTAAGCATCGGAGTATTCACCACAGAAGACACTACTAGAGCTCCGTCAGAAACTGTTGATAACTCAACGTCAGTTTTTTCAAATGAGAATTTAGGCTCACAGGAGACTGAACCCCATATCACCGACATATTACCGGCCGATTTCGGATTTTTAGGTACTAGAATCATTCTAGCACATGCGCTGCCATCCGTAAAAAAGTTTTGACCTCTCAAGGTCCCATTTCAAGGTGAAATTCTGGCCCAAAAAAGCGAGAAACGCCACATCGCCAAAACATTATGTGCCGATTTCCACCTTTCAAGCCTAAGAATTTCCACATGCGAAAAATAATGTCCAGCAATAAGTTATACAAATTCAAGGTCACCTTTCAAATTCAAATTCACACTTAAAGGACGGGCAAATCTATATCACCCAAAAATTACCAGCTAACTTAAAATTTTCAAGCACTAGAACATTTCTCATCGAAGTAAATATAGGAGTAATATACCAGATATAGGAGTAATATACCAGATATAAATATAGGAGTAATATACCAGAGTAATTACTAGCGTATGATCTACCACCCGTCAAAGAGTCACATCTCCCGAGACTATCTTTCAAGGTGAAATTCCGGCCGAAAGGACAGTAAGCGCTATAGCACGAAAAATTACCTGCCGATTTTATTTTTAAGCTTGATAATATTCGCAAGCAAAGAACTAACGCCCGTCAAAAAGTCTCAAAGGACGGTAAAATCTATGTTACCGAAAACAATCACGGTCTATTAAACCCTTTCAAACATCGGAGCTATCACCACAAAACGAAAGAGCGTCCGTGAAAAACTCAAAAATCAAGGTCATCTTTCAAAGTCAAAAGTTAAGTCAAAGAACGGGCAACTCCAAACCACCAAAAAAACCACGGACGATTCATCACAAAGTATCTGATAAGCACCAGAAATTTTACCACAGCAGGAACTAGCGTCCGTCAAAACTTTTGACCTCTCAAGGCTACATTTCAAGCTCACATTCAAGCTCGATGGACGGGAACTCTATATCACAACAAATTCCGGCAGATTTCACTTTAACAAACATCAAAATATTTATCGGAGCAGAAAATAGTGTCCATCAAACAGTCCTTTCATCTCAAGGCCCTTTTAAAGGTAAGATTAGCGATCGAAGGGTGGGGATTTATCATTATCACGAACACGTTATCAAAAAATACCACCCGATATTAGCATTTAAAGGATCAGAATACATATATACATACATATGCATACATATGTGTATATACGTATGTACGTGTGTATCGATCAACATATATATATATATATATTATATATATATATATATATTATATATATATATATATGACGGGTGCTAGTTTATGCGCTGGCAAATATTTTGATGCTTGCAAAGTTTGAAATCATCCAGTAATCGTTGTGAGATGTGGACATCTCCATCATTTGTACGTGAATTTCACCTTGAAAGGCTACTTTTAGGGGTCAGGAGATTTTGGTGAGCGCTAGTTTCTTCTATAGTGAATATTTTAATGCTTGAAATTTTTTAATCGGCCGGTTATTCGCTGGTGATATGCATTTCCTGTCCTCTTACCTTGCATTTGACCTTGAGGCTAACACGATATTCCTAACTAAACGTCATTTTCGATGTCGTCGTGCCGTAATTGATCGCATGACGTGTTTTCAGAGAAATTGGAGCTCATCGCTGAATAAACCGCTGAGTAAATTGCCAACTTCAGACCGGACATCTGACCAATGAGCTACACATGACGCAGGCGATCGGTGGCCTCTGCCCGTTCATGTCCTTAGTGACTTCTGGTGGCGCATAACCTCGCATTACGTAGGGCTGTGAGGATAGTTATCCTTGCTTGGCACGCTCTACAACCTACTACTCTATTCTACAGCTGGCGTGACGTCTTGCTGGCTGCACATCGGAATGCTGTCCGAAGAGGCCGCGGAGTTTGCGAGCAAGAATATCTGCCGCTACCGTCTGTGCCACGCCAGCCTCGGCGGCACCAGCTCCCGTCTGGGCAGCAAGCAGCCGGGGAACAGGCTGAGAGGAAGGGGGGGGGAAGCTGGTTGTGACGGTACCGGCCCAGTGATGACTGTACTGGCAGAAGTGGCAGCAGCAGCGAATGGTTTTCTTGTGTTTGGTTCTAACCTACGGTGAAATAAAACCGACTAGTTATTGTGAGCTGATAGAGACAGGGATGGGCCACACCAACGTAACTACAACCGTGCTTAGCGACGCGATAAATGTCCATAAATTTATGCATTTTCTTTTGGAAACATTGTCTCGCACTACGCGTTGAGTCACTAGATAGTCGCAATATTAAGAGTAATGAAACTCCGGGGCGTCGCAGTGCGCTGCTTTCACGTGAAACTCTTAAAAGGCTCTAGAATGTCTTCGACAGTTACTTGAAGTGCAAAAACAATCCAACGACAATTATCACTAGGTCTCTAGTTACTACGAACTTCGCTGGAAGAGCTTTCCCGATGGTCAATCGTAGATAGCGTGTTTGAATTGAGTAAAAAAAATATAAAACTTGCAATTTCGTTCGCATGGCTTCAAAACGAATTCCAAGTGACTTGTCCCATTTGTCTGCGTCAGTGAGTGGTTGCAAGTAACATTTTGATTTTAGGGTCACCCAGAGGTCATGTCAAGTAAAACCAGGTCGGTTCAGGTCATGCTGCAAAATGTGAATGAATCTCATGGTGATTATGACCGTTTTGTTTTTAAATGTTTCAGCAGCTAGATGGCGATTACAAGATGCCAAGAATCTCTATACCGATGCTCACATGAGGTCACTGGAGGTTAGTTGGTCTCTTACTGCACTTATACGATCCTTTTGGGTTGAATACTCTTCGCTCGGGTGGGATGAGTCAATATGACCCATGACATCCTAAAAAGTAAGAGAGCTGGAGACATGATGTCCACACGGTAGGTTCGTCTGTACGTAAACTTACTTGGGTCATAAATTGAGATTCCTAGGTCATAACCTTTCGGTCAAATAAGGCCATACAAGGTCAAACTCAAGATTGGTGTCCAAAGTGCTCCTAGACCTTATGCAACGGTGTTAAACAATATAAGATTGCATAAGGAGGTCCTTGTGCGAACACAAGATACCTGTCCACAGCAACCTCCTTATGCAATCGCGAGATACTTGTCCCGAAGCAAAAACCGCTGGCGTTCATTTAAGGTCAGTGATCTCCTTTGAATTTTGAAACGTCGTGGTTGCCGCATTCTAAGGGATAGTTTTGAATTTTGCATTTGGATAAGCGTTAAGGATTTCGCTGAGTGGTACGTTCTTTAAAACAAAATGTTGACCTGGGCCATCTTAGAACAGTGACCTAATGTGTTTTCTAAGAAGTCCATAGGGGGTGTCCGTTGTGGTTCGCTGATAATAGCAAATTCGAAATAAACGCCGGAAATTGCTCCAGACCACAAAATCTCAAATGAAAAGCAGGTAAGCTTTATCCTCGGCCTAATCTTTATATCTGACCGTAGGTCAATTGGATTTGTTTTAATCCAAAATGCAAGTGCTTTATTGTTTACGAAACTATCTCAGAAATTTGTTGCTTTGTCTAACACTCCGTTGTCGCATCAGATTGAACAATGCCCCAGAAATCCCCTTGGCTGACAGCCACGGCCTGACTTTGGTCTGCCATAGGTCAGCGTCCTTACAATATGTATACATAATTGGTTGTACTAAAATACACACTATTCAGTTGCCTAAAGCTTTACAAAGTTTGGCGCAGCTACGCCGTACCGCTCGGAAATTGGTCTAGAAAAAACCTTTGGAGGCCAAATTGACCCCTCCCGAGCGCGCATTAAATGTCACGCGATGTGGGTGATTACCACGTGCGTCGTTTGTATTCTTTTGTGACGGCCCTGCCCCCCCCCCCCCTCCCATGCTGAGTCGCTCCCCATGTTGAATTTCCCTCTCCCAATATTGGCTTGTACCCCCAATATTTTGCCGGCACATCGCGAAAGCGTGGGAAAAGGTTAGACACCACACAAGGATGATCTTCTTTGATCCTGCCTCGTAGTGCAGTCAACATACAGAATGCAGCGGTGTAACTTGGCCCGCAACTTCAGAATTATTTGTGCACATGGGGAGAAACATGAGACCGTGAGGCAAAACCACTCTGTGTTCGCCTTATTTGTCCACCAAACGTAACCCAAGACGTCTTTTCTTCTTACAAGCCGCACATGATATTGATGTCGCTGATTCGCCGGTCTCGCTGATAGTTTTGTGCTAAGCGGCATCTGCTCTTCTACCCATGGTGGGCTATGAAACTAATATCGTTATACTTGAAGTTGAAACCCGAATTACTTTGTTGTAAGGCCTCATGAGAAAACAAAGTCGAGCACCGTATACTTTTTTGCTGCGGCGTCGTTAGCTCATATCATAGGTCCAGGTCAGCCGCAAAACGGGAACTAATACGGAAAACTATTTTTCTGGGACAGATTAAGTTGGTTCCTTGCTGAGCGGAATTCAACACGCGCTCGGGTGCGGGTTTATTTGACCCCCGCCCCAAAGGTTTTTCCGGAATGGTTTCCAAACGGCGCAGCGTAGCCACGCCTAATTCGACTAAGCTATAGACAACTGAATAGCGGATCGCTTAGTATAACAAATTTAGATGTGCGTTGCAAAGTCGCTGACCTGCGGCAGGTAAAAGACGGCCTACGGAATCAGTGGAAAAAATTTCTAGGGAACTGCTCAACCCCATTCTACAACAAAGTGTTAGATAAAGCCATACATCTCTGAGATAGTTTCTTAGGCAACACAACAATTTAATGAACAAAGTCCATTTGCCTAGTCAGGTGTGAAGGTCAGACGAAGCTCAAAATAAACCTATTTCACTACTCTGAAGCCTGCTACATGGCGTAGTTTCTATACTAGTTTCAAATTCATTGATAACGAGAACCCCAGTATATATTTCCATGGGCGTCTTAAATGTCAACATAGGTCGCTAACCTAAAATGATCCAGGTTAACGTTTTATTTTTAGAGACATGCTGCCTAGCGTAATCTTTGACGTTTACTTAAATGCAAAGCACAAAAGCAGTCTTGTATGATTTTTGACGTCATGACCATCGAAAATACAAGCAAGGTCAATGAACTTAAATGAGCATCAGTGGCCTCTTGCTTAGGACAGGTATCTAGGTTTGGGGGGGGGGCACTTAGGACACTAACCTGGAGTCTGACCTTGTTTGACCTTGTTTGACCCGAAGGTCATGATCAAGGAACTTCAAATTTTGACGAAAGTAAGTTCACGTACGGGCAAAGACACACTACGAACGTGGTGCCTCGAGGACTATTCGTTTCTGAGACCGCAGGGCGAGGTGTCAAATTGACCCCCCCCCCCCCCTGAGCGGGGGGTATTGAACCGGCCACCTGGGTGCGTGTTAATGCTAGCAGTCCGAGTCCCCATCCAATGACTGAAATATGCGTTCAACGGATGCACTCAACGGATCCACGCAGTCCGACCCCACCATCCAATCACTAAAATATGCGTTCAACGGATCCATTTTGCCTCGGTTCGCTACCGAATAGCACAAAAGGACCTTTGCCGCATCACGCCACTACATGACCGCGACTGCGCTGTTACCAGGCTGCCGCCATCAACGGCCAAATGGCCCTCATTGACGAGCCATGCACGAACACTCATTCTGGAAGGCGAGCCTACCGCCACGCGTCTCGCCACATCAGGAATGTGTTCGGTGTAACTTCAGCGCTCCGCAGAAGCTGGGCTTCCGCCACCACGATTGGTGTGTCTACGCAACAAAATACGCTCTTTTTGCGGGCATTTTACGCATTGCAGCCAACGAGTTCGGGGAAGAGCGATGTCTGTAAACTGCCCCTTCTCGCACTTCTTTGTCTTGTCTAGCTCACTTGTGACCTAAAAAGCACCGATGCCTAGTTAAATTCGGATAAATGAATTGCACCATTAACTAAAGCAGCGACGATGGTTTAGACTTCCCTTTCGCTTTTCGGAACAATCTTAGGGTAATGTTTGTACTTCATCTGGAATCCTGTGCCTATTGTGTTTTATCTTTCTTAGTTGCGTTCTTTTGCCATTGAAGGGAAGTCAACAATTCAGGATCAAGCCCAAACTTTCAGAATGTAAGGGAGATGTGCTTCACAATGTGCAGCAAATAATGATACCATTTAATAACGCGCAATCTTATGTGCATAAGTAAAACTCATTTTGTACGCTGGTCATGCATCACTGTCCGCTGGTGAACAACTAGCCCACATGCGACTAAAATGGCTTGCATGACATGACATGCATCCATTCAACGAAAACTTACGAGCACCTCGGGCGTGCAACAACAATGTAATAAAAAGCTTGCATTTGACGGTCAGTTTGATGACACATGCATTTTCTTTACCACGGTTAGAACAGACTCAGAGCCAACGCTTTTACAGCCTAAGTCACCCATGACTAACTCCGTCCCTGTCCCCACCATAAAAATACGTGCAGCCGCCCATGGCCGCCCGAGAAGAGTGCCTTCGGCGCCCTAAGGGTCCTTTCGGGGAGCATCTTTACTTTCCGATCAGAGCAGGCAGGCATCTTCAGGCCCATCTAGAACTAGATCTGCCCCTCCCCCTGCGTGACAGGTATGCTGCTTAAATTAAAGACTACTTTAACGAGATATAATTTAACATATTACTTGCCTGTTGTCAAAAATAAATTAGTCTGAATACGTTGAGAAAAGTGGGAGGGGATAGATCTTTGGCGCTTAGCTCGGTGCCACCAATCATTTACAAAAAAAAACTCCTCCGGTGACTGCTCTAAATGTGGAAAAATGCTGAGGCTTTCTGGGGTCAGATTATGATAGAATGCCGATTTTCCTATCTGTCTGGAGTGTACAGAAGGTATTACACAAGGGGTGTAACAAAGTGACATTTTGTGAACTTTGTAGATGTTAGTATTCAGGATGGTAACGCTGACCAAACAACAAGATTGCGAGGTATAGCGTTGAATTTTCGCTAACACTAAGGACCGAAGTCATCTGCAAAAAATAAGTTTAATACTTTGGGGTTGGAAGAAGCACAACATATATATATATATATATATATATATATATATATATATGCATATGTACATATATGTGTATATGTATATACATGTATATACATATATGTGTATATACATATATATATATATAAATATATATATATATATATATATATATATATATATACATATATACATATATATATATGCACACACACACACACACACACACACACATATATATATATATATATATATATATATATATATATATATATAATATATATATATATATATATATATATGTATGCATATGTACATATATGTGTATATACATATACATGTATATACATATATGTATATATATATATATATATATATATATATATATATATATATATATATACCATAATGCAGAATGTACTTTAAGCACTAGACATGGAACAAGAGCAGTGGGGGAAGATCCGGAAATAGTGGAAACATGCAGAAGAGGACGCGAAAGGCCACAAAGTATTAAACGAGACAGACAGACCCACAGCTAAATGCGAACCAAAAATGTTCGGAAAATTAGGATTCAACGTTTTTCATAGTTGCTTTGCCTGCTACAAATAGGACGAATGTCCTCATGAACGACGAGGTGTACTTTATCTAGCTGGGAAGTGGTATGTCACGCGGTATGAGTTTGATGCTGGCTCTGGTGCTGGCGCTCAGAGCTACCTAAAGCGCTAGCCGCAGAGAAAGCTGTTGAAGAAGATGCTGGTGTGGACAGCCACCAGGCCTTATACACTCTTGTGATAAGCTTTCTGCAAGAGCTTGGCAACCGCCAACAGAGATTTCGGCCGAAAGAAGTACGCCAAAGTGAGATTGGCGCCTTTTTTGGATGTGGCATATTCAGAGAAGGATTGAGTACCCTAGGCAGCCTCTGCAATAACCCACGATGCGGTTGCAGCACCTGCCCTCCTCGAAGAACTGGCCATACCTTATAACACAACGGTTAGGAATCCCCCAACGCACCACAAATACTCATATAATGTATATGTGGTTCATCATGAAGCACCAAGCGCACAGAGGAGGCTGGATGGCCACATTGGATCAACAGCTCATCATCAGCATGAGCCAGGTCATAATATTCGCAGACGTAGAGGGTTGCGTGTTAAATGATGCAGCACCTCCTGCGTTTATACGCTAAATTGACCGTCACAGCATTCTGATTGCTGTCCACTGAAATCGCAAGATGGCGCATGTTTCCAGCTTCAAAATAGTGTTGATGAGCTGTCTTTCACTCCATTCTGCAAGAATCTGTAAACAATTAATTTTATCCAGATTTCAAGTGATTGATCCACACGGATGTAACGTCAAAACCATAACTGTCAAACGTCAGCCCAAACTGACAACAGTAAGGTGGACAGCGCACTTAGAACGATCCTAAAGGCGCATTGACTGCCTTGTAGACGGTTCGTAAAGACATCATAGATTAGTGACCTGACCTGACCCGAGACGTTTTTCTTCGTCAACATGCATTATGAGGGTGTCTGCTGGTGTGGTAGGATTGGTTGCGTTGAGTCGAATAGCATGCCGATTATAAAAAAAACTCATGTCATATTACAACTCGCCCCGAAGCGCCATTAACCCATTTTAAGGGCAGATGAATTAAGTTTCGATAAAACACATGGTGCAAGAGCTTGCAGTATTTGACGTTTTTTGCGTTCTGAAATCATTCAAAAAGTTTCATTTAGGGAAACAGCAATGTCAAGAGCACGACATGCACATGTGATGGTAAGAAAACAAATAATTACACAAGGCGTCGTCAACAAAAATACGACCCATCGAACAGCTGT
>NW_023596906.1:0-3304 GCF_011947565.3 Pollicipes pollicipes
AGCATTGCCAATGCTATTATGCTGCTTGAGGTTTAAACATCAGTTACCATTCAGTGCAAGCAGGTGTCAGATGCCTTTGTGGGGTTATGTACAGTGATAACTAGTTCCACGCACTCACTGACGCACATTTATATGATAGCCTACAAAGGCAGCAATATTTCCCAATAGCGCATGAATGATAATGGAAGAGGTATGAAACGTGGACCCCATTTTAAGAAATTTGATGCAGAAAACCTATTCAGACAGACAGTTAAGGAAAAGATTAAAATAAACGCTCGATCCGACAGTTGAAAAGCGTGGGATACACGGAGAGGTGATAAAATCGGCAAAGTCATTTATCGGCCAACTAGAAAATGATTCATAAAATGCTTTGATACCGTGGTATGATAGGTAAAATAGTAATGGCTTACTGGACTACGCCACAAGACGTTTCTGCCGGTGAAAACTGGCCGGAATTCATTAGATATTTATCTATTTGGATGGATTGGGCCTACTGCTAACTCTTTTTGCGCTTCTGATACCAGTGGAAAGTTGTGGCACGCATCGGTCCTGCCTCGTATGTTATACATATAATATATAATATATATATATAATTATATATATATATATATAGTTGTAAACTTTGGTAGGTACACAAGGTTTTTAGGACCATTCAAAATATGTTATGCGCAAGTTCGCCTCTTTTTCTGCTGCTCTTTCAATAATGAATGCGTCTGTAACACAAGCTCACCTCTGATCAAAAGGTTGAACATGCATCAGTGCAACAGGTATACTTCAAACTTCTCCCTCATAAAGTATGACAAATCATATGGGAATGCCAACCTTAAGCTGACCATCACAGAATTCTGATGTCAGTGTATCGAACGGTATTTGATAGTTCGGAATGTTGAAATCCTTTCAAGCACGACAGCCGTCCGCTACGACTCAACCTTGGCTCAACTCGCCGTCGATCTGGCAGTCACGGCATAAAAGATGAAATCAACTTAAAATAGTATCACAATTTACCCGCTTATCCTGCCACCGAAAAAAATTATTGTCCCCAGACAGAACACAGCAGCACATCACTTACGGCGGTGTTACGACAGACGTCACGTGCCTGCGCCTCGAACAAAAGTACTGAACTTGTGTCGTTTAATTTGGAGGATGAAACGTGTGCCTTTTAAAAACGTTATGTTGCATATAAATGTACAAAGCATTTGCTCAAAACTCGTCCACCAGGCCTGCTACGATGTCGTTAGAACGACAGGGTGTCTTCACCGTCCGATTAACATGGGAAACGTTAAATTACTCCATTGTAAATCAGTATGGGATGTGGGTCGAAACCAGGCCCAGATGTCGACGGCCTGGCGTCGCAGCGACACGAAAGCAGCAGATTCACACGGAGGAGAGAACGGGAATCGGATTGGCCAAGGCGGGGGCCGATGTATGCACCGAGTGACGTGCTCCCGTGTGGGAACCATGGACCCGCCCGCTCTTAGGCGCTTCTCGGCATTGACGTAAGATCTCGCCAGCCCGAGCAGCAATATAAGTGAAGCAAGTGCACAGCGTAGGCGAATGGTCAGTCTACAATTCCCAAATGTGCGCCAGTCTACAAAAGTGCGCCAGTGATCCATCATGAAGTGGTGTGTGTTCAGTTTTATGAAACTAACTAGCTTTGTCATGAAAGCTCCTCGTGAAGAAGCCTGTTGTGACGGTCGTCCATCCAAAACGTGAATGTTTTTAGCGTCAAGGGATCACAGTCATTGAAAACGCAAAACAATCCAAAATCCCCGTCCTGGATCACAAATTACAGTCATTGCCGGGCCCATGGTCCGTCAATTTTCCAGCAATACTACTTTTAAACTTATGGACAAACACGGCTATCATCTTCCTGCTAACTATTTCAGCGTGTATCTACCGATTTAATTCATTCCCAGAGCCAGGCAGAGCCAAGGGATGTCTGAAATGTCGGGCAAGCCGCTGGCTACCAAACATGGGGCACATGACGCAGTGGACAGGGCTTACTTGGGACGGTAAGATTTACTGCAAACAGCGCAATGCTAAGACAAGGCACGCTGAAAACAACACACGGTCTCCGGCAAGGTACGTTGTAAACATATTGCACACTTATCCGGCTACGAAATAGGCCATGTCTGGTTTTCGGGACACCGAGGCAGGCAGGTCATCTGGGACCTCAAAACGCGGTCGTTTATTGAGGTATGTCGGCACCGTGGTTAGCTACGCTTAACGTATGTTATGCTACACATTACAGCTCATGCCCGCCGCATCCTTCACCAACTACGGAGTCGATTTATACGTCATACCATTTGCACTAATGGCGTGATCTTCGTGGGAAAGACGCACAAACCGCGCACATCAACCTGAACTTCGCGCTGCTCTGCCGCTACACAATTTTGTACAATACCGAACACCCATTTCTTAGCGTGCCATCTGAATGGCGCTTAATGCAAAATGTTCCCTAGAAAACTACGCTTGGGGCGACGTTTACTCCCCGCCGGGTCGCTACCACAAACTACTGCCAAAGCGATCTAGTTCGCTACCGCGCGGTCAGGTAACGGCCACAGTTCCGAAAGGACGTTTTACGCGTGAAGCAAGTACAAAAAACTGCAACAAATTCACAGCCGTTTGCGATTACTTTCCTACGAGCAGAAGCCAGCAAAAGCATGCAATTGAAGATAAAAACGATCCAGATTACGAACTTGTGTCATCGGAAAGCAGATTCCCATCAGCAAAAAGTGTTACATTTTTCTATAGACTACCGCAACCAGCATCGCACCCTGGGATGGGTCTAAATCCGCTGGGGAGCAAACCATTCATTTAATGACTAATATATTCATATGGCAGCTAAAAACAAACAAATATGGGGCAAATTCATGTCTTTTTCCTTCCCCGCCTCGGCAGGAGACCATGGCCTTGTTGCCTCGCCGCCGCGCATCCGCTCTTGTAATGATTTTATTTTGCATCCATAATCAACGCATAAGTCACTGCTAGGCGACATTCTCATCAGTACAGCGTTTATTGCTGTTGTTTACACTGGGCCGAAGTCACTCGCGGCAGAAGACAGTAGCCAGTAGGTCATTTATAGCAGGGTGTGGGCAGCATGTAGCACAGGGTGAGCACGGGGCGCTTGGAAGGGATGAGATCATGCAAGGCCTCTGTTGTACGCTAAATGAAACGGGAGGGGATGGGGGGGGGCACAGTCGGCAGCTGCACATCCATCTCTAGATAATTTAAAATTTGGCGTTGCATGAAACAACGTGATGTAAAGGGAGTGTTTGCCCCTTCCCACTCGGTCTCGAATCAT
>NW_023596906.1:4304-64304 GCF_011947565.3 Pollicipes pollicipes
GCGGGGGGGGGGAGGGGGCCGGCGCCGGTGCACCCGCGGCCGTCCCGCGCAAGCCCGGCGACGCGGGGGGGGAGGGGAGGTCAGGTGGCCGTCAAGTCACAGTATGAGGGAAGTCGCTGACGTTGTGGAACAAGTCCAACCGCACCGAGGCCACCACGTGCGGAGCTCAGATAAATAGAACTGACCGTCTCGAAAAAAGCCAGAACCCGTCAAAAGCTCCACGCATCAGTGATATCTGCAAGACTGGCAGCAGCCTGTGACACACAAACCACACAGTATTACCCTAACATATAACACCATTGAGATTGCAGATGGCAGACGTGCATCAAACTGCGCACAGCCAGCGCGTAACAGAACCATCATCCCTTGCGCCAGCTCGTTCTCGCGGCTTACGACACAATGAATAAACTACGCATTTACGTGCTGCATCAAATTGCTTCCACATGTGTATTCTGAATGGGGAGACAGTTACTGCCAGCCGGTCAATTATGCAAAGCCGACATTTAGCCTGGAAAAACAGTGGGGAACATGACGGGCCCTGCCAGGCGGCCTAAACATGGAGATCTGCAGCGATAACGGTCGATACGCACCCAGCGCAACGCCCCGTGTTTAAAGCCAGCGCCAAACCAGTGACATCGGCATCAGCTTGGCGTTGAGATCGAGGCTGAGGGTCGCACCGCCAACAATCTCCGGTTGGCGCCTAATGACAGCCACGTGTACCTTTGGAACTTGGGACGCGAAATGGGGCACAGTAGGATTGATCACTTCATTTTGCCATTTCGAGAAACAAACGGCGTGTATTCACTTTTTCAGTTCATCTTTTGTTTTGTTTTTAGGTGCAAGGCATGTGAGGGAGAAGAGAAGTGGGAAATGAACGGCTATCTTTGCAGAGAATGCTGATTTTTCAATCGTTTTATTCGCCGTTTACATTTTTTGGAACTTCCCTGAGCCTGATGCTTCAAGAGCGACGGCTCAAGTGCTTGTAGGAAAAGGGATGGAGGTGATTCGAGCTCGGCTGAGTTAAGGCGAGGGGAGGGGGAGAGGCTCAAACCCCACCCAAACTGAACACGACCCTACGTCCATGTGTATGTGAATATACATGTGAATTTACGCTCCATGACATTTCAACCTGCTCCAACCACTTGACATCATTCCGAGGCCGCATAATCCCTCCCTGGACATGGTTTAGTACCCCACTGGCCTGTGCCGCCTCACACACCTGGTACAGCGACATTTCGAATCATCCCTCAGCTGGAGACACGCTTCCCAGTGAGTCACTTGGTCGGAAAACCGTCATAGGTATGTTATGAACCGGCTCGGGTTCATAATCGGTTCCGTGAAAGAGCCAAGACCGGTTAGTCTCCATTACAGGTTCGGGGCGGCGCGCACACATACAAAAAACACTGCTGCCCAAGTCTCCGTTTTCTTTTGTCTAGAGGTACCGCCGCGTGTCTGCTGACGTTTTCCCTGACACACCCTTATCCAGGGGCGCAGGGACTAGGGGTCCCCCGTGGCTTTCTGTGAATTAAGCATTGATCCTGAGGACGTTGACTGGAAAGAAGTGATAAAAACTGGCAATCGCCCCCCCCCCCCCCCAACCAGGACTTCCATTACCCCTGTTCGGAGCTGCACGACACCATCATATTTGTGTGACGCCAGACTTCAAGCTTGTTAAATATGCCAACCGCAGGTACCCCCGCAGAGAAAAACAGCCCACACGCCAGTCACCAAGCTCGACAAGAGTACCACAGTGCTCATCCACATACAGGACGCACCATATCATCCGCTGGACCAGGCCAGCTTTTTCCTAGGGTTGAAATTGGTAACGTTACGTCTGTTGGCGGAATGCAACCATTGACGACCACTTAGTCTGAAACGTCCAAGGTGCAACTCAGGTAGTTGACTATCGCGAAAGCCACCGAATTTCTCACTCCACATCCATCCGCAGCCATGGTCACATCCAGTACACCATCTGAGTGGCAATCTCCTGGATCTGCGCCATCCACGTTCGCGCGAAAGTAGACCGGGGGGGGGGGGGTCGGAAAGCTCCCCGAAAGCCACCCGGCGCGGACACCGACACTGCGCAAACCAGAGCGACCGTGGTGGGGTGAGGCTCTACTGGATCCGAGCGAAGTGAGCACGCTCTAAACTTCCACCGGATTATCGGCCCTGTTTCATCCACTTGCATGCCATATAGTCGTGTTATGCGTGGCACGCTGCTGAAGCAAGACGTCCGTCAAGGCAAACAAATCATTGGTTGAAATGGTGACATATCTAGTCGGCAAATTTAGACTGTGAAAAGGAAAGCTTTCCGTGATACCGCCTCCCCGTTTGCGTGTATTTAGTTGACGTATTCAAATATTTGAAAGCACTTGTTATCCCCGTCTGGGATGTGTTTCATCCAGATTAATGAAATGTGCTGAACCGTTTAAACGTTTATTATCGGATAAGTATAACCAACAACTAATTTTCTCCCTTTCCTGCATTGGAATCGTTCGATACCTTGGCTCAGAAATAATGCATCGCGAGCTGCTACAATAACGTCTTCTTTGTCGGCCTAGCGCAACAAGGAGATCTGGATCGGCTAGCCAACGGGTTAAGGATTTCAGTTTTGCTAGGGACTCGAGGTTGACGAAAGCAAAAGACCAAAGGGGAAAACGCCCCATTGCGGAAATAGGACACAAACACGCCAATATTCAGGACAAATCAGCACACACTGAGCACAAGGTTTAATTCATAAAATTATATCTCACATCGAGAACGAACCAGAATTGTATTACGTCGACATGGGCAAGCCATCCACATAGCTCCCGAAAACCAGCTACATGCTACGAGATAACAATCCACACACAAGCACTTTCAAGATAAGCAAAGCCATTGCCTGAACCAAAATTCATCCCATATAATTGATTCAAAAATATTTAAATCCAATGAGACTCAGCTCAAGCTTTAAGAACATCACACCGATGCTCAAAAGCAATCATATCTTGATCAAGTATGATTGTTTTCAAAACGTGTTAACACCTTGCAAAGAAACTATAATTCCGAGCTTTCCAGCCAAGTAATGCATCCTCCCCGCACTTAGCCGCCATACCTTGTCACTGAGCTGAAAGTTCACATTTACCACTCACGGGCTAGTTTATTGAACTGAGAGGCCTTACCAGCGCTCTCGTAAGCAAAGATATACTAGCGATAACAAGCGATGCTTCATTCCCAGCTATCCATCAACAATCGGACACGCTTGACCCGTCCAACCCTTCCCCCCCCCCCCCTGAACGGCGTTACTTGCCGTAATCACCACACCCATACGCTGCCCCGCCCCCGTTCAGTGGCAAGCGCACGTGTCCGCCAGAGACAGACCTCACACGCAGGAGAGACGTAACACGACCTCGTTTGACCCGACATGACCCTCGTTTGACCCGACATGACCCTCATTTGACCCGACATGACCGGCCGACCGCAGCATCAGCTACCTATTAACAAATGACGAGATGAAGATTGCAGATCAGGCACCGCCCCGGCCCTGAATCTCCGATCCAGCACGCCAGGCACGGAATCAGCGATGGGCGTGCTTTCCCACGCCAAGGCAGGTGGCGGATCGGCCCGAGCTGGCAACGGCAAGCTGTTGCGTGACCATCACTGCAGAATACCGTACTTTGGCTTCATTCCGAAGACAGGTGGCGGCGTGACCGAGCAAGATCTATATCAGGCATTCACAATCTTAATTTTTCGCGCCGCGACGCGAAAGGGAAGTGGCCCGCGCCCAGACAGACGGCAATTATCCTATTGACAAAAATTGTCGCTGGGCAGTCCCGCTACCGCCGCGCGGGACTGTGTGATTACTGCGAGCCAAGATAATCGCTACGATTGCTAAGAACACCAAGGGCGCATTTCTTTCGGCTTCTTCGCCAGATCACTTCATCTCCATTGCAATGGCACGTTACCCCTGAGCAGGCGTTTTTTCGAGACGGCGGGACGGAAACAGGGAGCACG
This sequence comes from Pollicipes pollicipes, assembly GCF_011947565.3. Lineage (NCBI taxonomy): Eukaryota > Metazoa > Arthropoda > Thecostraca > Pollicipedomorpha > Pollicipedidae > Pollicipes > Pollicipes pollicipes. The sequence goes on from NW_023596906.1 coordinate 8,298, forward strand.
GATTGACCCCAGCGTGGCCGCCTCAGCTGAGGGCGTCGCTCCGACACTGGACCGACCACTGACCTCCGAGGTGACGCTGCCGGTGTCGCCGGCCAGCTTGAGGTGGTCCTCCTTGGCCAGGCCGTTGGTGGGCGTGTCGGGCAGGCTCATGGCGTGGCCGGCGACCGTGGGCGTGGCCGTGCCGGCGGGCGGCGCCGGCGGCTGCGGCCCGGGCGCCGTCGGGTTCCACGGAGACGATATCTTGGCGAGGCTCAGCAGCGGCGTCGAGCTGGCGGCGGGGACGACCGCGTCAGGGCGGGCCGGCAGCCGCCAGCGCCGGCGTCACACGGTCACACGTGTCACGGCCGTCAGCAGCGCAGCGTCCGGACGCCGCTCCGCGCAGCCGGCGCCGAGCGGGTCAGCAGACCGGGCAGGGCGGCCGTATTATCTGGCTCCGGCCGCCAGCCCGGGGCCGAGCCGAACACAAACACTGTCGATCGGCGCACGACAGTCGGTAAACACGGCATCCCGGCGGAGCGGCCGCTGAATCACGGCCGACGCCGCGGCGCTGGCCCGACACCAGCCGGCAGCGGCGGCGCCTCGCGCGCGGGGTCAGACGGCACCGCGCGGAGACGCGCCCGGCTCACAGGCCAAACGTTTACGCTAGTGTGAGTCATGGCGGTGTCGTGTTGCCGCCGCCTACCGAGCGTGTGACATCAATGAAGAAGGAACGAGTTGTTTTACGAACCACAAAATACAGCCCAGAATTACGTGCGGAACTCTCAGTCATGATGCGGGGTGCAGGTGAGGTGAGGATATCAGTACGGACAACAAACACACCTAGGGATTTATGACTGATGTGCTGAAATCGTTTTACATAGGCGAGTCGCAAAGTCAACATCGTCAACGAGCCAGCCTGGATTCATCCCTTGGAAAAAAAAAACGGCGAATCTGTGCTCGCCATTGCAGACAACTGTTTCTGGTGACCGGGTCAGGCTAAGGTTTGCGGAGACTCCCAGTGAAACCGTGACTTGACTCTGAGACCGTTCCGGGTGACCAGATCAGACTAATGTTAGCAGTGACTCCCAGTGCCACCGTAGGCCGACCCCGACACTCATCGAGGTGACCAGATCAGCCTGAAGTCCTCAGTGCACCCCGCTGAAGCCGTGCGCCTGCGCCGGAGACGGTCCGGGCGACCGGGTCACGCTAAGGTCAACAGCGCCTCCGCTGACCCTGTGGGGGGCACCCGCCGGCCGCCCGCCAGCGGCTGAATCATCCGCTCGCCACCAGAGCGTGCTCTCAGCGCTGGCGGGCGGGCCGTGCGAGCTCCCCGGAGCCGTGCACGGGAAGGCCTCGGGTGCCAGTCAATACCCATGGACGGGCGTCCCGTCCTGAGTTCTCTCACGGGAACAGGGCGCCACTCGCACTTATCAGACAACTGCGAGCGCGGTGTGCTGACAGCTAGGCCGCGTGAGGAAGCCGCTGCACTTTGCTTGGAGGCGCACGAGCTTGACCATACGGTTAACATAACAGCTCCGCAAGTGGGTGTGCATACTGATACGCCGGACAGAACGCTAACCCGCTTCCGCTATTTACGACGCATGTGGCCGGTCATTGTTGCCGCCATTTCGCACGCCAAACGACGCGGGAAAGCCACGGTACAACCGGACCCGACTGGCGTACTCACGACCTCGCCGTCAGGGAAGAACGCTGGTCCGTACTATACGCACCATATTCCCGCACAAGCACACGTCACCGGTTCACATACGTCGCAAGATGGCGCACGCTATTCGTGACCTCCCCCGCTATCAGTGACTCCCCCCGCTATTTGTGACCTACCCCGCTATTTTTGACCTCTCCCCCTATCCGTGACCTCCCCATATATCCATGACCTCCCCGCTATTTGTGACCTCTCCGCTATTTGTGACCTCTCCCTGCTATCCGTGACCTCCCCCGCTGTTTGTGATCTCTCCTCGCTACCCGTGACCTTCACCGCTATCCGTTACCTCCCCGTTATCCATGACCTCCCCCGATTTTCGTGACCTGCCCCCCCCCCCCCCCGGACTTCGCCACGCTCGGCGCAGCCACTCAGCACGGCCGGCTGTGCACGGGTCACGGCCGGCCGACCGAACGCCTCGGGAGACCGCACCGCAGCGGCGCCGGTAACAACTTAATGACGCCCGGCCGCCGCCGGCGGCGCTCCTCCATCGGCGGCCGCGCCGGGCCCGCGACGCCGCCGGCGGCTGCTCGGCAGAGGCCGGTGCGACACGGCCGGCGGTGAGCCGTCCGAGAGCACCTCGACTCGGTCCGGCCGGCGTCCCCCACCCACGGCTCGCTCTTAGCTGCGGAGCCTCGTGCACGCCGGCCGTGGCGCAGCGCCGGGGCAGTGGCGCAGGCAACACCGGCCGCGGCAGGTCTGAGAGCGCACGCCTGCGGTCGGCGTCACAGGAAAGAGCCCGGCCGCAGCCAGCGGCGCCCACCGGCCGGTCCTCAGACACGGCGTGTTGTCATCCAGGTGACTCACGCCGCCAGATGAGTCACGCACATGGCGCACCGGCTGCCGCTGCCGGGCCCGACGCGCCGCCACCGCTGCCGCGCCCCGTCACCGGCACTGGACCAGTGTGGCCCAGGTGCCTCGGCAACAGATGCCATGGAGACAGACACATCTTCGCCAACGCCCCGAAGGTGACCGAAGTCAGCGAGACAGAAAATCAATCCATGAATGGCAGACGGAAATTGTCATAAGGGTGCAAAACTGAGAGCAAAAGTCGTCCGTGAAGTGCATCTTTTCCCGCCATGAATTTGAGCCCTAGCATTTGACATCCTGCTATGGACCGGACCGGACCGGACCGGACCGGATCGGATCTACCAGATCAGACCGCGGCATGGAACGGAACGAAACGGAACGGAACGGAACGGAACGGAACGGAACGGTGGCCGGTGCCGGCCGTCATGACTCTCCTCCTCAATCCTCTCCCGCTCCATGCAACGTCCACGCATCGGACGCGGTGTAGCGACTGTGTCGCGACGGCGACTGACCTCAGCGCCAGCGGCGGAGGGTCAGCGCCCGGCCCAGGTCGTGGGTCAGGGTGGCGGGTCGGCGCGCGGCCCGGGCCGGGTCGGCGCGCGGCCCGGGCCGGCGCCGCGGCGTGGCCGGCCGGCCGGAGCCGTGTTTACCGAGCACCGCGCCGGCCGGCCGGCGGCCCGGTAAACAGATGAAATCAGCGGCGCCGCCGCCGCCGCCGCCGCGCCTTAATGGGCGGCGCCGCCGGCCAGCCCGTCCGTCCTCCGCCTAGCACGTGGCCGGCATCCCGTGCCATGCGCCGACACAGGGCCGCCACCGATCGTACCACACGCACACAAACTGCATCGACAATGGGGTTGGTGGGTGACTTTTGGAGGGAGAGGCAAGTGCACTTCAGTGGTACGACAAGTGCGGCAGTGCTTCAGGTTGCGACGTTACTGCGCCGTAATCTGCCGAGACGGTGCCGAGGTGTTATTCCGTGGTTTAGTGGGATTTAAGGACGCACCGACAGCGGAGGTCACTTCGCAAACAAAACGTAGCCTTAACTAAACAGAAGGCTTTGCAAATTGTCCGAAAATACAGCCTGCCAACAAAACGCGAGAAACTGACCCGTCACGTGATGTGAGATGTGACCGGACTCGTCAGGTGACGTCCACGATTGAGCGTCTTCTTGGCCAAACGAGAACACGAGTAAATGACGTCACACACCGCAAGAGGAGCATCACAACGACCACGGTATGGCAGTTTGGTTTGACGGCGCGTCGACCGCAGCGGCCATCTTCCTTGTCACGCGGTCTCCAATTATTCCACACATGCGCACATAAGGCGCTAAGCGCTCTAAGTCGCCAAACCTAAATGAACCGCATCCAAGTTACAGTCAGTCACTGAGCGATAAGTAAGTGAGTGGACTATCTATATTTTATAAGTTATATGCTTGTAAAATCTTCGCGCCGATCATCGGCTCCTTGCCAACGAGACGCAGGGACAGTCTCCGTCGTGCGTAGAGGCCGAAGTTACGCTGACGCCCAGCATCCAGGTGCTGACAAGCACATAAGCAACTGACAGTGGATGATCACACCTGGAACATGATGGCGCTCGACCTCCGTACAGAAGAAGACCGTGCGTGCCGTAGGCGTGGCCGACAGGGCGGCGACAAACACTGACTTGGCCGTTGATGCTGCTGCGGCGCGAGGAGGGCCCGCCACCCACTCCGCCCTTCACCACCCCGCGTTAAGTTCACGACAATGACCGCGACCCGGCCTGCCGTCACCAAATGACAGGTAACTTCATGTCGCGCATGTGTGAGCAATGCGAAGCCCGCAGAAAGTCGCTTTTTCCTGTCTGGACTCCCACGTGCACGACTGCCACACACCGTGCAAATGTAATAATAGCCATGTCCGCTGTCCCGGACTCGTAGTTGCACCGTCTCTTGCAACCACATGCTTTCCCCGTTCTACCGACGATTGTAAAATCTCGGTACGCCTAATCGCCTCAGCAAACCAAACGCTCCAAACGCGCCGCGGGCTGTTACAATGCCACGCCGACGGCACAACAGCTCGGCCGCGACCTCACGCCAGCTGGAGGCCTTCCGCAAGGGCCCGTTGCCCCGGGGGTATCCGGCGCGCGGTGGAAGGGCCGGGCCGTCATGACGCCGGGACGTCACCACCCGTCTGCAGTTTTTATTGCCCTGCTTGCCATCCCGCGCTGCTATTAGCACAACTGCTACCACCCAGTACGTTGATCGAAGGAACACAAGTGTCTAAAGAGCCGACGCTATCAGGGCAGTTTCTTATCGGGCCATAACGCGGCACGGCACACGTGGAACCGGCTGTGGTCGCCGTGCCCCGTCAGCATGCGCCTTCTGTCGCCCGGCTGGCCGATGGGCCCCCACATGTCGGTCGGATGAGGGGATGGAGGTACATCGACGACCGTTGGTGACACCGGCCCGCCCTGGCGTTATTTGCAATCGAGCCGTCGAGCAGGACTGCTCGCGGGCTGACCTCCCACCTTCGCCTTTGACCCCCGCGGTCTCCGGTCACCCTGCACCCGGCTGGATCGTCGGAAGACCGGCGGGAGGCCTTCAGCCGTGCTGTGGCGCTGCGCGGCGGACATCGGTCACGCGGTGACCTACCAGGACAGTCGCCGGTGCCTGAGGCAGAGGCTCCGCCCGATGATCACGCGACGGCGGACACACCCAGCATTGAGAACCAAACCGTCGAAGCAATTGGATTGGCGCTGCCGCAGGGGCACTGAGCAACACCGGGGGACGGGTTAGCGGTACAGCCCCACTGCCAACACACCTGCGTCCCACCATCACCGCGACATCTTCAGCCCGTTCGTCCCTCGGTCAGATTCCGCTTCGCCTCAATTCACTCACTCTCATTTCCTCCTTCCCCGAGTCTCCCCCCCCCCCCCGCGGACGAGGGACGGGTAACCTCGTAAACAAGATCCCCGACCCCTAGCGCACGACACACGAACGGCGATCAACAGCCTTACACCGAGTCGGCGCACATCGGCACAACCGGCCAGCACAAAAGGCCGAAAACCCATCGCGAACCCGCTCGGCGCAAATCCCCGATAACGGTGCGCTGACAGGCCGGCGCATGCGCAGAGGTGGGGCCCCGCCGACGGCGTCACGCAGCATCAAACACAAACAACCGTTGGCGACGGGATAATCCCGGCGGCACACGACCAGCGCACCTGTTTCGCCGCGCCGGCGCCGCCGTAAACAGGAGAGCGGCGTGCGCAAACAGGGTCGCGGCCGCAGCGCCGGCGCGGACGCCCACCGGTCGGCGAAGCGGCGGCCCATCTGTCGCCTCCGCTCCGGCGATCCGAGGTCGGAGGTCAGGCAAGCGGCGCGACGCCGCGCTGACCCCTGACCTCGGCAGACGCTGACACGCGCCGGGACGCCTGTCGGCACCCGTTTGGTGTAGTGTGTGTGGGAGGGGGGTGGGGGTGGGGGGCTGACAGGCCGGGATTCGGCCGCAGTGTCAGACGCCGATACCTGCCCTCCGCCGGTCACCGCGAAGGGCGACCGTGCAGGCTCCGCTCACCGCCGGAAAGACAGTGTCATGGCCGCGACTATATGCGCTCTCCGCCTTGGCGCCGACCAAGTCTGTTTCGAGAACATCGTTGGCGCTAAACAGATATATCAGCTTTCAAAAGATTTTCGTCAGATAGTGTTTTATCCATCCACTTGTTGACCAGCAACAGTGTGCAACACCATTCGGCGACCTCAGATGTCTGCGAAAAGCGCAGGAAATGGCTGGTAAGGAAGACACTGTCGGGCGGTTCGACAGCATGATTATCTAGCGCCCGCATTTAGGAAACGTCTACCGGCGATTAACCATCTACATACTCTTACGCCGCTGAGGGGAGCAGCTGCGACAGTCACCCGCGCAAAGGCACCTGTTCGCGGCGCACCAGCTTTACAGCGGGATCCCGTGCGAACGGTGTATCGCAGCTGACCGTTTCTGTGGCCTACCGGCCGAGGCCGAGCCGACTGCTTCCTTACGCACCGCCTGACAGCCGCCTGACAGCTGTCAGGAGACACCGGCGCCTGCCGACCGGGCGTCAGGACCGGGTCACGGCCACTGCCGATGCTTCACCGATCGTGGTGACGACCATAACCGCCCGGATCCCTCACGATATTCGTTCGGGTAAGCCCAGTGAAAAACGCTACACGTAACAGGTTTCAACAAACATTGCTTCACTCCAGCTCCATTACAGCACATCACGCGGTCCCGACCACGCCACACCCCATCAGCTGGGCCATCCCGGCTAACTCCAAGCCCACATTCACGGAAAACCACGGACGGCAAGCGCACCATCAAGGGCCGCTGGCGTCCGGCTGCGGGTCCAATATGAAGCCGTGTCAGCGGCGGCGGCGACCGCTCCGGATCGGACCGATCCGGTGACGGGCGGCGCGGCCGGACCCGGCCGGCCGGCGTCATTAAGCCGTCCGCCACGGGGACAGCCGACCGACACCGGCTCAAATGAAGACGGCTCCGACTCCGACAGCTCACCGACGCCCAGCCACTGCAAATGTCACCGGCTAATTAAACCCGCCGGTCCGGGCGGCGACGCCGACAGCATTAAAGGGGGGCGGGAGGCGTGTCGGGTCGGAGCTCCGGGCGGCGTTAAAAGATCCACGAGAGGCACACGGGCGGTGCTGGTTGGGGCCGGATGGTGATTTCGAGGCAAAGTTGGGCACATGTGGGCAGCGTTACAGGATGGGGCAGTTCACAGCCACGGCCCAAAACGGAGGAGGAGGGGGGGGGGGGGGGGACGAAGCCGGGCGGGCCGACGTAACGAAGAGGAAACCTGGAGCAAGGGTAGAATGGTCGGAAAAAGTCGGGGATGCAAGGGAAGGGGAGAGGCATAGCGCGCGGCACGGCGTTCGCGCCATTGTCGGTGACCTGAGGCACAATGAGCGGTCTCCGCGGCACAACCTCCAAACGGGCCCGCAGTGTCACCTCAGCTGCGGCGCGCTCGACCTGACCTGACACTCCGGCGGCGCTGCACGGCGCAGCGCAGTACGCCCCGCCCCGCCCCAAGCCCCGGTCCGCGACCGCCGCGGTCAGCTGCCGCCAGTCCGGCCGACACAACCTGACCCGCGCTGCTGATCGCCATCCCCGCCGCACGTGCACGGTAGCTGGGCGCGGCGCGACGCCGCGGCGCCTCCGCGCGCGCACGCGCCCCGCGCTGGCGCCGGCGCTGGTTCGGCGGCCGCCCCCGGAAGCGGCGCGGCAGGGCGACGGGTCCCACCGGCCTGTCACGACCGGCCGCCACCGGGCAGCGACAGCGCCCCGCCGGCCGTCGCCGCCGACACGTCAGCCGAAGCCGGCGCCCGAGACGCTCGGCCGCGCCGCGCCGGCTCGGGGCACGTCCCCGCGCCGGCCAATCACGCGTGTCCCGACGGCGACAGCAGGTAGATCTGTCACCACTCTTTGATTGCGCTGGTCCACGAATAGGCCCCGAAATACCCACCACGTGTCTCGATCCCAGAACGGCTCCCCGGATCTGGATCGTGGGAAGCGACGTTTCTGCCTGGGACGGATCCGCTCGTGAAAGCACGGCGCACTTCTGAAGATGACTTACGGAGTATGAAACGAAGGCCGGAGGGGGAACACATAATCGCAGATACCGGCCCCAGCTCAGACTCGCAGCCGCAGGAAAGACGAGTTTGCAGGTGGCTTCGAGACCACAAACGCGTGGACCTGTGAGTTCTACCCCTCCGTCGCTGGGCCGGTTCCACACCAGCACGCGATACGACGGAACCCAGTGCCGGTAAACCGCATCCAAGTACGCACGAAACTATGGGATAGGACGGCTTGACATGGCGATGTCTATGAAAACACCAACATGAAAACTGGGCTTTGAAGAGATCTGCGTATCCCATTTGGACCTCCACACCAGGGCACGCGTCACACATCTGTCCCTACGCAGCACGCCTCAAAAGATACAGCTTCCAAGATGAGATAGAGCGTCAAAATGCAAACACCTCCGGCACCATAAAACACGCTCAGAAGTACTATCGACGCACGGAGGTTGCTAAGATACTGACTGGTGAATGTTGCGCTTAGCATCGTCACATCAGCAGACCTGCGCCTGGTGACTGCCGGGCGAGGCTCGTTCGAAGTTGGTCTGCTCATTGTTCAGCAACTTGCAATGTTCTGCAACTCAAAGGTCGCAATCCGCTGCACGGCTGCCTTTGCAATATGCATCTACGCGGTTTAATCCTGGTATACTGCTGCCGTTGGCAAATGTCTGAGAATTCTATCTTTTCAAAAATGTTTGAGAATTCTAAGAGAAGTCCGGTAAGGAGTCTGCCTGTAAGTCGAGCAAAGGTCAGCTTTGAATTAGTTATTAACCACCAGTTTAAATGACGGCGTTATATTTTCTGAGTACGTTTTGAGTTCACTTTAGCACCACGTGTTTTTTTGTAAAGATTCAGTTCAAAACTTTAATTGAAGAGATTTCTTTGGACAAGCGCCCAAGCTAAGCAGTGCGTGTTGCGGGAGCCTGATCCCACCACCCGATCTTGAAATTCCAGGTCAATGATAGCGTTTTGCGGCGGAAGTTTGCCCTACCGCAATGCTCGCCATGGTCAGCCATGCCCTCTGACGTCATTTGACTTTAAGTGAGACCGCCGCCACAGGCCGCAGGCCGTCCCCGTCAGGGGCAAATCGCAAACGCCTGAAGCTCCTCCAATCCCCCTGGCCACGGGTGCGTGAATGGGAAGGCAGTCGCTCTAATTAACCGAGCTATCCGGACGAATATTTGCTCTACACGCTTCATCGCAGGTGAAATACGTCCGTAGAATTATCGCCAAGCGAGACATGAAATATGAAATGAGTAACTGATATAAACCACGCCATAAAATAGACATCAGAGTGTTGCCACATGCATTGATTTTCTGCGAAACAAGATTCGGCACGCCTGATCTGTCATGAGGTTGCAACTTAATAATGGGCCGCATGTTAACTGACATAACATATCTTTCAAGAGCTTATGTTTGCTATCATCTTAGTTATGTGCGCCACAGTTTATTCCACGCATGTTCTTCGACAATATCTGACGGCACGCGATTGTTGGCAGCCATTTCTAGCCATAACATTATTAATGTATTAATTACGCTAACACAAGCAATGCTTTGCATGACAAGAATACAGTAAAGCTGGTTCTGGTCCAAATGAGCAGATGAGCTTGCAATATATTGCGCTGCATTGCAGTTTGTGCCACCGGTACTTTCTGCTAGCCCAGTTCCAATCGACAAAAGCAGTCTTGGTAGAAACTAGGGACTGGTTCGGCCGGTTTCTGCGACACTTCAACGTCACGACTAGAGACGCAACTTTCTCCCAAAAATGCCAGCCCGAAGCTTAGACCCCCCCCCCCCCCCGTCCAGCTGGTGTCCAGCCCGTAAAAGCCCGCTTTGTTAAAATGCTGACACGTCATTAACCCGTAAGTACAAAGTTATTGGAAAATGCGTTTTATCATTTCACCTTAAATTTCAGACCTATATATTAAGGCGTGCATAACATGACATGTAGGAGTCATCTAATAACACATAGCATTGTTTGGCTAACACCAGTGATGTTGCCAAAGAGCGGCAATCAAAGTACCCGAACAATTGAATCTATAATGCACTTCACAAGATCTTAAACACTGCGAGAACAGTTTTCAAGTACATATGTCAAAGGAGGAAGGTGGAAATTAAATCCACCTTTTACTAAAATGTTCCAAAGATTCCATCCGTCTACCTCATCTCAATTGAATACAGGTTATTTCCCAAAAAAATCAAGCATCTAACTACAAAAAGCCTATCATGCTCCGCTATTCTTCTGAAAATGCATGCATCAACTGATAGCTTTGTACTGACGGAGCAAAATATGCTGTCTTTTCAAGTAATGGGAAGTCTCAGTTGAGTACGATGTGTATGAGCTCAAACAACATCCGACCAAGTCACAGTTGCCACAATTTCATAATTATCGGTGAGGAACCAAAGCCAGCCTATTATATGGTGCTTCATGTCCTTAAGTGGACACATAACGCAACAACACCACATCAAAATCACATGCTAGCTTCGGAATGATCCATGTTTCTCTCTTATCACCACCCAAGTTCCACACCACACGCACCATTTGTGTGATACTGCGTAAGAGCAAGAAGAGCAAAAAAAAAGCACGAATATTTGCCCCTCCAGTGATATCGTGGACATCTAGCAATGCCATCAAAAACCGTGACATATTGGTGCATGTTGCAGAGAAACTTTTATGAAAACAAACACAAATGGTAAACATAATTCTCAGGAACACTTTCCACAGTTTAAATAGTCTGCAGGCTGCAACTTTCGATAATTATCGAATACTTCATTGACGTCATATGTTGAGATGAGTATTTTTTCGCAAATAACTGCATACAGACACAAATATTAGAAGAAACGAACAAATGAGACGCAACAAAAGCCTGAATGACAACTATGTTGAAAAATAGCTACAATCGCAGTACGGGAAAACTGTATAAGGTACGTTCCCTGTGGTTGTGGTCGCAACTTGTATCTCCTTCAGATATAGATACACAAACCCTATGCCCCACTTTTCCACTTTCGACGACTGTTGGATATTGGATACGCCGGTAACCGCTGGCTGATGAGATGTTTCGCCTCTTGCCGGTCAGAAATCGGCGGGGTGACGAGTTGACAAGTTGCGCCCCTAAATCACGACATATCAGCATCGCAAAACCGTTTTCGGTCAAAGCCTTGGCAAGCCTGAGCCACAGCCCGCGCCAACCGGCGCCATTCGCCTGCTGTGTAAATGCAGCCGGTGACGCGCAGTGCGCAGACACAAGCCGGGTGGCGGCCCACGCGACTGGTCCGCAGTGTCTGACTACGCGCAGCCGGGCTGGTCTCGGGCGCGTCATCGGCCAACAGGCAATAGGCGTCCGGTCATTAATACGCGCGGCGAACGGCGTGGGACGGCAGCGATGCCCCCAAGCACGCCAGCCGTTTGCGCGCCACGTGACCCGGCAGCGCCATCCCCAAGCACGCCGGCCGTCGAGCGCGCCATGTGGCTCGGCAGCGCCATCCCCAAGCACGCCGGCCGTCGGCGCGCCACGTGACTCGGCAGCGCCACCCCCAAGCACGTGACACGTCGTGGGCACCAGCGGCGGCACGACGCGTCCAGCTGGCGATGAGGCCGGCCGCTGAACGCGAGCCAGCGCACCACCAGCCACGCGTGTCTGCCGTGCCGGCCGCGGCCCGGCGGCGGGCGCGGTGTTCGAGCCCAGCGCCGACAGCCGCTCTCACGATCAGGACCGTCGGGCCGTGACGGCGGCCGCCCGGCCACCTCGGACAGCACCGCCGGCAGGGCTGCCGGCGACCGTCACCGGGCGCGGCATAGCGCCGCGGCACGTCCGGGCGCGCCTCCGGAACCGGCCGCTCGGCTCGTGACCGCAAGGTGCGGTGTCGGCGGGCGCCTTGACACACACCGGTCGCGCCACGCTACAGGAGGCCCGTGACAAAGGGTCCTCCGACAGCCCGACTCAATGCCTATCAATACAAACGCTACTGAGATTACTGTCAGGACACGGCAGGTGTCCGGAAGCACTGCACGATCGGCGCGAGAAGCACGCAGCGCTGCGAGCTTCGCGCGCCTCGCGAGCACAGCGGGGCGAGCCCGGACCCACCTCATCTGAAACACCACGCCGCCCAGTGTCGACACCATGCCCCGCCGAGCCGGGCCGGGTCCTGGGGCGGCCGGCCACGCGCCGTGCGCTCCGGCCAGCTTTGGTCGCCTCAGGTCCGGTCCGCTCAGGTCAGGTCAGGTGGGGTCACGTCGGGCTTGGTCCGCGCAGCGCGGGGCGCTCCAGTGCCGGAGGGCGGGTGCGGCACGTGCGGTCAGGGAGCGGGGGCCGCCGTGTGGCACCGGCAGGGCGGCGGAAGCGACACTGGCGCCGGCCGGGCCGCGCCGCCGCCAGCAGCCGCGCCCGCCCCCACGCGCCGCCCAAACACCGCCGGCAGCCAGGTCACGGTCACGGCTCTCGCGCAGGCCCGGTTCCGGTGCCGGTCCCGGCCCGAGCCGCCAGCTGGACACCGCCCAGCTCCCTCAAACGCTTGTGCTCCACACTTCCAGCTAAAGACGCCTTGATTCATGATCGAACGTCGACGAATAAAAGGAAATCGCGACGCTCAACTCAAAAGTCGGGAGATTGGCCGACACAAAGCTGTCTGGTTCTGGGACTGTAAGCCAATACAAAGCTGCAGCCACCGTGCTGGCTCCAGCACGAGGCACAGTGGGAGAATCTCCCAGCGACCACAAACTCCATGTTACGGATAACAGAAAAGCTCCGCGAAATCCGATTGTCAATGAATGCAATCAAGATGGGCCGAACACACGGCTTTTACCGTGCCTGCAAAATCCACTCGAATAATGACTGAGTCACCTGTACTGTCGTCACTTTTCTTGTGGCATGCGACTGTTGTACGTCCCATGACAAGCTCGTCACACAGAAGCCCCACTAACCTAGGCACCTGACGGCGGGCGTACGCCTCTGCGGGCAAGTTGCCCGCTCCCGCAGGCACGTGCAACCCTCCATGACTGTCACCTTCCATCCTGGCAGACACATTGGGACAGCGCGACGGTCAGACAATGCCGTTGATGAGCACAATCATTATATAGCAATCATAAGTCCATCACTTTCTGGCGGACGTCACTATTTATATAAACACTATCTGATGGATGTAACTAGATGCTACCAAGGGCGCAGCCAGGACTTTCTCAAAGTGGTGGGAGGCCTCGGTGAGAATGCATCATGGTGATTTTCAACTTTCGGTCGAGAGCAGCCTATAGTGGAAAAGACGAAACCCTGTGTAGGGGGGGGGGGGCACCCTCCTCCCCGCTTGTCTGCACCCTGGATATTATCACCTTGACGTCAACGACACATTTCGCTGGCCTTTAAACGACCTTCATGTCTGCGAGTCTAACATACGGCGACGTCATAAAATCACTTCTGACTAGTGTCGCGCACAGTGGTCTTTCCAAAACACTGCGGGTGATACCATTTTACTCTTCATAAAAAATTACGAGCCCACTTCATTTCGCGTGCACAATCGTCAAAAGCGAAGGCGTTGATGCGCACTGGCTTGGGAATTGGTATGTGGTTGATACGCGCCTATTTTGTACGAAAATGTCAGGCCTTTTCCCTCCCCCGGAAGCCAAACAACCGTATTCCCAAAGGACCAAATGGTTTGCCGATACAACATTTCCGGTTACCCTTGATCGCTCACTATTTCACCCTTCGAGGAACATATGCTGTGGTTTTCTCGTAACATGGCTGTCGCGTTCCTTACTGAAGCGTCAACGGTCTAGACAATAACATGCTAGTCCACATTGTTCGCAGAAGTAATTTGTAGAAAAAATTGCCTGACCACAAAAAACACACATTGTTAAAATAGCCAGCTCCCACATTTGCATTAAACACTGTTGAATAAAGCGTGTTGAGTGGCAGCTGGTACGTCCTCCTGATCTTAAGATGAGAATCCGTCCCCTTAAGCTCTGAAGATTACGTTATCTCAAAATCACCAACTGACACAAACCGCGATATCGTGTCTCGCTACGCCGGTGACAAACCCTGGAGCATGCGGATGCAAAAAGCAGCAGGACCACAACATTCTTAATATGTTGTGGTCTTGCTGCTTATATTCTCAATATTGGGCAAACATCGCATGTCATCAGCGTTGCTTACTGAGCACGCTTCGCTCTGCGCATGCCAGCTGATCGATTAAGCCCGCCATCCGCTGACTGACAGGTCCCTGTTCGTTCACACATCATCCTGCCCGTGCTCCCGACCAAGCCTGTAACTTCCCGCACACCCATTGCATGTGTCTTCTCTGGCGTACGATCCGATCTCATTTTCTTTGAAACATAACGACACAGAAGCAGGGAAGGCCACTAAGTGATGGGTGTGCCGACGTAACAGGTGGCCAGTTGAAATAAATAACCACCACCTGGAATCAGCATTCTGACGTCACACATCAAGAAGCGCCTAATGACAGGAAAGATGTGAATTATTATAAAAGATTTACCAGCAGTGTCACGATGCAGGACGCGGCGTCAGCCCCGACGTGGCTCAAACTAAAGTTGTTCACGTAAGGGGACTGCAGTCGTGCATGCGAGAGTATCACGGAAATAGTCGGAGACAATATATTTGCGCCACGCAGTTTGTTATTGTTGGATTTCGTGGACAAAGGCATTACGTGTTTTCGCCGACCACCAGGCTCATAAAAGGTGACCATTTTAAAAAAGCGATCTCAAAATGGCTGTTTTCAAGAAAAAAATCCTGACCGCTCGCGCGGATTCCCAGATGCACGTTCGCATTGCTGCCAAATCAGTTGATGAGTCTGACCGAATGTAGCACATGGCTAACCACAATCCAAGTTCTCAGCTGACACCAAGCTGAGAACTTTCCGGAACTGCTTCATATTGAAGTTGCAGCACGGACGCAAAGAGGAGGGGAGGATGGACGAGCCGAGTGAATGGGGACTGCAACCCATGAGCTAACCGAAAGTCACACTCCGGCTCAGCGATCACGGCGGCGCTATCAGACTGGCGGCGGCTTTCATGTCGCATCCTGCCGACCCGACGTCGGGGCCAGCCTCCACCGGTCGGCGCCCGACGACGGCCTGTCGAGCTGTGATTGGCCGAGTCCCCGGGAGCTGCCGACCCCAGCCCAGCCAGGTCGGCCGCCCGGTCCGCAGCCGCGGCCGCCGGGTCGGTCGGCCCGTCCGCAGCCGTGGTTGTCGGGTCAGCCGCCCCGTCCGCAGCCATGGCTGTCGGGTCGGCCGCCCGGTCCGCAGCCGTGGTCACCGGGTCAGCCGCCCCGTCCGCAGCCGTGATCGCCCGGTGGCCGGCCCGTCCGCAGCCGTGGTCGCCGGGTCGGCCCACCTGGCCGTCGCTCCGCGCCCCGAGGCGACGCTGACGTCACGCGACGCCGCGTCCCGATTTGGCACGGCGCCGGCCGGTGCCGACACGAGCTAATCCGGCCTGTCGCCGGCGCCGGCCCGTCCGCGGCCCCTGACGGCCCCTGGCGGCCCCCGCCCCGCGCACGGCCGCTCATTCAGCCGCGGCTGCTGGTCGGCGCCGCCGCCCGGGCCTGCAGCCCCGTCCCCAGTCCGCTGCCATTCATTCCTCCTGTTTTGGAGCGACCGGCGCGCGGTGACGCCGCCATCTGTCCCCGGCTCCGCTGATCGGCCCTAGCACCGTGCGCGTGTATTTTGCTGCTAAGTGACGGCCAGCAACGGATCAACGAAACCCATCAATTATCACTTCCTCAATTAGGCATCACATCTCTTTTTCCGATATGTACGATGGATGAAAACTGTTATCTGTTCAAAGCATAACAGGCAGCGTACACGGACGACCGACTAGCTTGCAAAACAAGCCCTATCAGCGCACAACACCTCCCGCATTCAACGCGTACTCTTCCCCCAGTTGGGACTCGTCGCCAGGCCGTAACGCTGCCCGGAGACGATGATTCGCCGGATCACGACGTCTCCATTGCCGAGTCGCCTGGCAGTCACGTCTCCCATGTCGTGCAGGCGTCGGCCTGTCCGGCCCGCCGTGCACCAGCGCTGTGCACCGCCGCACGGCGCAGCCGCGGCGCCCGGCTCGGTGGCCGGCCGCCGTCGCGGTGCACCAGGCGGGCGCCGCGCGGCCGCCGGCCAGCGCCAGGTAGCCAGACGAGTCCTTTGTTCCGCCATGGCCGGCGGCCGGCCGAAGATACGGCCCCAAATGGCGGCGGTCGGGCCAGGCCCGTGCGGCGCGCGCGCGGGGCCGAGCCCGGCCGGCCGCCGGTCCTGAACCGCGGGCCGCACTGCACCGCACCGCGCGGTCCGACGGCTATCAGCGCGCGGGGAAGGGTCGGCCGGCTCGACTCGCCTAACACAGCAGGCTAGTCTCGGCGGGGCGGCGGGACAGCGACAGGTGCCCGGCCGGCCTGATCCAGCTACCAGGGCTGGTGGTTAGGCGGCACGGCCGGGCCCGGCGCCGAGCCGGGGCCGCTGGGACGGACAGCACGGAACTGCGGTCCGCGAACGGCGAGTGACCCGCGGCGCTCAGGCCGCTCTGGCCCCACCAGAAGCTGCCCCAGGGCCGGCGTACCCCCGACACACCATTGCAGACCTTGACGGTGGCCGCGTGAGAGCCCCAGTCGGCGGACCCGACACACGGACACGGGGAGCTGCCGCGTGGGACCGTCGGTCGGCGCGCTCCCGCACCGCCGCTTCCTGGTGGCCGGCCGGCGCCCCCCTGTCTGGCCGTCGCCGTCCGCGGACGGCCCGCACCGGTCGGCAGGGGTCGGAGCCGAGGTCAAGTCCGGTCAAGGGCGCCTCGCCGTGGGAGTTCGCACGGACCCGGCCCCAACGTACGGAGAGCGTCCCACAGTCCGAGTCGGGGCGAGCGCCCAGCACGCGAGGCGCAGCAGGTTCCCGTACATAACGCCAGACACCACGTGGTGCACAGTGCGAGGGTACGGCAAGAGCTGGATGACTCGACCGGTGCACACTGGCTTATGCTCAACCCATGTGTGACAAATTCGACAGAGGATGAAGGCCGCTCGGTGCATGCAGCCCTGTAGCTAGATCCCACGGGCAATGCTTCGCTGGCCTCGGTTTTCACCAACTGTGGTGACGCTAATGCCCTCAAGAGTTCACATGTGTCAATAAATAACACAACGGATGCTGTTGCCACATCTCTGACCTGGAGATGGTTGAGTTCGCCGCCCACACTGGGCCCACCGCTCCGTGAAGACAGTAACAGCTTACCTGGAACAGAACAGCCCTGTCAGCCGCATCGCGCACATCACATATGCCAGGCCACATTTCCTGGCATTGTGGCCGACAGAAAATGCGAGGCATCACTACAGCAGTGACGAGCGGCCGCCGGGGCCCGCGCCGGCTCGATTTGTCACTCGCCGCCCGAGAACGCCAATGACGCCAACCAGCTGCCACATCCACAAATTGCGCTGCCGCACGGATGCCGGCCGAGCCTCAGATTCTCCGGGGGGCCGGCATCGCAAAAATGAGCCGGCCATTACCGACTAAACGGACCGGCCATTTCGGCGGCCCGGTTAATGATCGGCGGTCGGCGCGGCGCCGCCGGCGCCGGCCGGCTGACCGGCGTCGTCCGTCGCGCGGCCGGGCGGAGCCGGCGGCACGGGATCGGAGGCGTGACCCGCGGCCGGCCGTGCGGATGAGAGGGCGCCGGGCGGCGGCCGCCGCCCGCCGCCCGGCCGGCCGGCAGCGCCGCCGCACGGGGGCCGTCCATCACGGACGGCGCGGACAAAGCGGACCCCGATCGAGCCGACCCACTTTTCGTAGCGGGTTAACCGGTCGCCACGAGATCTGATCGAGCGCCGCTGCCCCTGCAGGGGATCGGACGACGGAGTTAATGGCGCGGGATTCGATGGACGCCTAATTTATCCATCACGACCTAGCGGAAAGAAACCATCTCGCTGCCCGCGCCGTGCGATCTGGATAGCACACTCGCCATAATGGGACCACAGCGACTACCTTATCCGACGGCTACTAGTGGCTACCTTATCCGACGGCTACCAGTGGCTACCTTATCCGACGGCTACCAGTGGCTACCTTATCCTTATCCAGGCACGACGCCATATCCCCACATCATTCCCCACTCAAGAGCAGAGCGTGACACCTCCAAATCCCATGTTCCAGCCGGAACGACAGCGCCGCGCCGGACGAGCCTTCCGCGGCGTGCGAACGTCCGCGCTGCGCCGAGCCCGCCCGCTCACACGCCGGGATTAACCCACGGCAATCGCGAGCATCACCTTCGCCGCCGCTGAGTCACTCGCGTGCGCGTGAGAACGGGGCGGCGCTGCCTCCCATGCGTTTCGCCGCGCGCGGCACGCGCCGGGAGCGAGCGCGGCTCGCGCGCGGGCCCTCCGGCGACGGCGAGAGCGCGGAGCGGGCGCCCCTCGGCCGGCGGATCGATCCCCTCTCGTCGGAGCGGGGCCCGGCCGGCCGGCCGGACGGCCAACAGGTGCACGGCCGTTTGAATTAACGGCCGGCGGCCGGGCCCCGCCGACGGTCGTCGCCGCCGCCCGCGGGCCAGCCGCGTCAGCGCCGGCCCGATAAAAACAGATGCGCGCTGATCCCCGACGCCGGCCGCGCCAAGGCTCAGTTTCCCGCGCCGGCCCGCGGCAGATGAGCCTAGCGCGCGGCGCCGGTAGGGCGGCCGGCGATCGCGGCGCCCGCGGCGCCCGGCCCGCGATCTCAACAGGTAGGTGCCAGCAGCAGGCTTCATTAGACACAGATTGGGACGGCCGCGCTGTTGATTTTTGACGGCTTCTGGGCCGCAGCCGAGCTTCAAAACAGCCTGGCCGACCGCAGACAAAGGCTTGGAAAACAGCACACCACGGAAGCAGCAGTCCCCCGCCGTTCCCAAACAAATTATCGCCAGTCGGCCCGGTAAGACAATGGCGCGTCGGCGGCGGACCCAGCCACTCCATCCCGCCCGTGCCGGGCCTGTCGCGAGCGCCGGGTGACAATGGGCGGGCCCGCCGCCCCACTCGGCGGCACGCATCTGCCGCTGCGCCGATAACATCAGCGGGCCAGCCACCGTGCCGGGCTGGCGGCCCCGGACCGGGCGCCGGTCGGGGTCGGTCCGTATTGTGACCGGGGACGGTCGGCTACCGCGGCCACCGGAGACGGACAGCAGGCGCACAGCACGCCGCGCTCAGCGCATGCGGTGGACCGAGCCCGGCTTAGCCACGCTGTGAGAGTGATAACTGGGGGCTTAAGGGGCACCAGCGGCCTCACCAGAACACGGAACAAAACACGCTTCCCCCGAAAAACAGCCATCACTTCAAACGTCGCCATAAACGATCCAATCGGTGGTGACCTCGGTCCACCCCAGCCGAACGGACTCGAAGCCGTGGCGTCGCTCCCGCCCTGACCAGTCTGAATGAGCGCGCGGCGGCGGCGCGTGTGGCGGCGCCCCCTAATTGACACGCTCGGGTCGGCGGCAATATGGAGTGGCTGAGCAGCGGGAGGCGGCCGGCCTCCCGCCGCGCCCGGCCGACCCGCGCGCAGGCCACACCGACCGGCGGACCCGGGCAGGGCGGCTGTCAACAGGAACCTCAGCCGTCAACAACACAGACGGGAGAGCCGCGCGCGCCAACAACAGGGACAGGAGAGCCATCGGTGTCAGGAGCTAGGACCCATGAGCCACCCGCACCCTCCGTGGGGCCGGCTGATCGGCAGCCGCGCTCCACACCAGCGTCCTGCCCGCAGCCCGCCGTCGCCGACGGAGCAGCGGCGGCGGCGGCGGCGGCGGCTCGTTACAGCCTCGTCAGCCGGCGCCGGTCGAGGGCGCCTGAGCGCGGCCGCTCATCTCCGGCCGGGCCACTCGTCGCCGCCGCCCGGTCGCCGGCGTAATGGGCTGGCCGGGCTGGCCGGGCGGACGGAGCGCGCGCACCGCCAGGACGTGCGACCACCGCCGCCCTCCGGCCGCCCCACAATGGCGGCAGCGATTGCCAATCAAAGAGCGACGCCGCCCGGCGCGGCCGCTAAATGACCAAATCCCGCTCAGTCATCAGACGTCGGGTCTGATCGGCTTGCGCGCGCGCGCTGTTTTCCGCCGGGCGCACCCCCGGGGAGTTCGTTATTTGCGATTAGCGGCGGCGGTGCGGCGGACAAGCCGTGCCTGGCACTCGCGCCCCGCCTATCTAGCACCCATCGCGGCGGCGGCCGGCGGCGGCGGCGGCGGCGGTGGCGGCGGCAGCGGCGGCGGCAGCGGTGGCGGCGGCCGCTAATCCGGCGGCTCGGCAGCGAGCTGCGCCTCGGCGCTGCAGCAGCCTCCGGCGGTGGCGACGCAGGCTGCGGAGGCAGCCTCCTGCCGGGTCTGACCCCGGTCGCCGCCAGACGACGCGGCTCGAGCCGGGCCACGGACCGCTCGTAGTTCACGGGACTTGCCCGAAGCCCGAAACCGGACGCATCGGCAACCCCTCCCCTACCCCTCTCCCTCTGGCAGCCGGGCAAGGTAAAGCAGGAAGAAAGGGGGGTGACGACGCCGGCGTACTGCGGGACAGCAGCCAATGTAAACACGAACACCACAGACGCTTCAGCAGCCTTACATCACGCACGGTTCGCAAAATAGCGCAACGTAGTAGAGCCCTGAAGCCTTTCGCTTGCCGCAGTGTGATAATCAGCAGGAATCTGCAAAAGCTTTACGGCTGTAGGCCGTCCTTGCCCAGCGGTGGAAAAACACGCCATAAAAAAGAAAACATCTGTCAGCCGCAAGACCGGTGAGCTAACATAAGAAGTTCCAATGGCGTTCTCATAAACAGACTGCGGATACCGCACATGCCGCATTCTGCCATGGAACCAAAACCAGCCGCGTGATCCCAAAAATTAACATTTTGTCGGATGCACCCCGACCTTAAGCGAGACAGGCAGCTAGGTACACGTGGTGAGCTCATCTGTTCGCTGACTGCCGAGCGTCATGGCTAATCCGCCTTTTGAGCGGCGCTGCGGCGGCGGCACGCGACGCGACGCCCACTCCCTCCGGCCGGACCCGCCGCTTATGGTCACGCTTTGCAGGGCCTCAGCTGGAGCACATCTACCGACCCATCGGCACAGCAGCTGATTGATGGCTTCAGCCCCAGATCGCATTTACAAATCATCGCTGCGCGCAGCACCTGTCCCCGTTCTCACTTCGTTACGGATCACTTTAACTTTAACCCACAACATTATTTAACCCACAACACATTTAACCCACAACATCGAACTTTAACCCACAACACGTGCCGACCCGCGCGTACTTTCAGGTACGCGCTTCTAGGTTAGGACGCACATGTCGGCTGGAGTACCGCACGTCGATCTGGACCGCGGATACCTGTACAACGCAGGACCGTAGGACCGCGGGTACCTGTATCAGAAGGTACAGGTATCCGCGGTCCAGATCCACGTGCGGCACTCCAGCCGACATGTTCGTCCTACCCCAGAAGCGCGCCGACTGAGCCGGCGAGTCCGGGACTGTGCGGACATGAACCCCAGACCGCACCGCGCTGCACGCCAGCCTGTCAGGGGACGGCGAGCCCCGGAGGGTGACGACATCCGATCACAGCCTCGCTCGCGACCGGTCACTCGGTGCTCGGCCGACCCGTGGCCACCGGATCCCCATAACCCGGGCCGGGAGACGGCACAGCGCCGAGCGCTCGCCAACACCGTGCGCGGCCAGCCGTCGGCTCGAGACTGGCTACTGAACCAGTGTTTCGTGGCCCCTCAAATAATCGCCGTTAAAGACGGCGACGTGAAGTACCCTGCGTTGGTGTGCGCGCTGCTGATCCCTACCCCGAAGCATTGACGGGCGCCGAACAGCCACGAGGTAAACGGATCACCGTCGCAAACGGAGCCTTCACACGTCACGCAGCTACAGGTTCCCAATTGGAAGGACTGGGGCCCATCGGAAATATTTTTGGTGGATATTTAGAATGCTGAGACATCGTGCACCTTCCTTTTTCATCAGAACCTTCGTTTGGCGCCGTCATCATCCTTCGAACTTGCAATGTTAATGCGGGCGCTCCGGTAGCCGAGTGCTATACATTTAACTCTAACAGTGTTTTCATCCTCAGCGTAACCCCATCAAAGGCACGGAACAACAATATTTCAACATTTTAAAATATTTGACAATAGCGTGATTCGTTGTCCTTGCAAACCATCTTCGATAATGATAATATCTGCTTATTCTAGAAAATATAAGACCAGGGAGCTTCGTTAGTGGGCCTAATCAACATTATCCCCCCCCCCCCCCCCCAACTCGAAATGTAAGAAGTGAGCCGTCCGTGCCTGGCGCGCCTTCCAGAGAAAGAGGCTCCCAACTGGGTCGTCCGGAACCGAGCAAGAGGTCGCCCGGGGGCGTGGCGTGAGTAAGCGCCGATAATCGTCGCTAGGGGGCGTACCGGTGCGCGGGCGCGCGGAAATGCCTGTGGACGGCGGCGATGCGCCGGCGTCGGCCACTCGGCCGGAGGGAGCCGCTGGAGTGGGCCGGCGGGAGGCCGACCGCCGCCACAGAGCGCCCATACGTAGGCGGATAGGGCGCATAGGGCGGGCAGGTCACTGCGCAGCCACCTGCGCCGCACTGTCGCCGCTCGCGGCTGGATTTGCTTTGTGTTGCAGCATGGGATGGAGAATAACACCAGCTTTCAGTACGTCCTTTCGCAACGACTAACACATCGTCGCCACGGGGCACTATGGTGCAGCCGCAATCAGGCTGCTCCATGCTTTCACACCGACATAAATCCCCATTTCGGTCACAATGTCTCAGCGAAGCTCCGAGTGCAAAAAGCGTCGCGTGACAAGAAGACGGTAAGCTGGCGCGTTACGGCCGGCGGTAGTAAACACCCGCCAGGCGAAAGTTGTGTCCTATTTTTCGCTGCGGTGTCTGCCGCAATGACCTGCTAGTAATTTACGGACAGCAACGTGCACGACAACCACTTTACGGAGGTAAAGTGATGCTGAACGCAAAACCCGGGTTTCGCTGGGCAATAATGACCCGTTTTACAGCTACACAACGTATTACGTGCAATGTGGGGCACTAACTATCTGTCACCTGCCCGTAAAATTATTATTCGACTTATTGCCCTGGTCGACTGTGCTTTCACACACCGTCTCAGTCGTCGTTACGGCTGGCTTCTCGCCATAGCATGTAGCCGATGGAAATAATACACCATGTAACCTTTTCGCGCAGCACACTTGCAGCGCTATGAGTTGAAGTAAGCCCCGATATATGTCGTGGGTCATTCTGCTGAATTCGTAGCATGCAGTTACAGCGACGATTGTGTAGCCGTCGCCTTCAGTGTCCATGTCAAGGGCAAACCTGGTAGGCTCTGCAAGGCGGTGTAACGAACGAGCACCTAGAGCAAAAGTGCCAATGTCCTACAAGCCACGGCATGCTTCCTGCCTGTTTAACTGAGGGACAGCTGAGAGACAATGCTCGTGCAACAGGCATAAGCACCAAACGTGCCTCCGATCTCCAGACTTAGTTTCCGTCACAATGCCACGCGGTCGCCGGCTGTCTTCCAGTTTTGTCACATCTGTAATGACCATAATGGCTGCACACCACGATGACATTTTCTACCGTGCTAGGGAGAATAGCAAAATAACAAAAAGGTGGTTTTAACCAGGAGCCTAACTACATATCAACAACTCTAGATGGTCATTGGAACGTTCGTGCTGTTGCATGAAGAACTGAGCCGTAAAGTTTCTCTAGTACATTCAAAGCGTTACAAGCAACAGTCATGAAAAACTTGATGACCTTAATTATACACTCAAGTTGGCGGAGCAGTCGTGCCTTTCTGGCGCCTTGAGAAACCTGACCAGACGCTTAAATACCAAACTTTTTTTCGCGTGCCAAAGCACGCACTCAGAAAGCGTCTCCCAGCTGGGAAAGTAGTCGCGACTCAAATTAAGTGAGTACGACATAATTGACAGGCAAACATCTACCAGCTCCCAACAGTCATTAATAGGACCATTTCTACCAAATGCTGGCATATGAATTCCGTTTTCATGTCACGGGTATTCAAAGCCTGTCACAGTTCAACCGTGTCCCAAAAAAGTGAGTACACGCAGAACAAGCAAAACAAAATGGACGCAGACCACATCTAATTAAGTGATGTGTGTGTGAAGGCCAGGGAAGTGAGGGGGACATTCGCGAATACTGTATTCGTGGGGTGCACAACCCATTTGTGTCCTCTTAGTCAACTCCTTACTGATGTCGGCTATGCGAAGATATTCTTAGCGTTAAAATACTCCTATTATTGTATGTCAAAGTGGTTGAGTTGTGTGTTTATATCTACTTTGACGCGAGCCGAACCATACATTGTGAACCATTGCTGCTTTTCTAATATTGCCATTATATTGCTGTTTTCACGACATGCCATACTGCTGTTTTATTCCTTGAATGGGAGTAATTCTTAACTTGACTATAAACTTGATCCATTCGGAGAAATGATCAGTGCTTAGCATGTAAATACTTTCAGTGACGTAAGTAATCGTATGATAAATATTTTCAGTGACATAACTTATCATGAGTAATCGTACATGAGTACTGGGAACGAAGACGTTCCGGAGAAAAGGATTTTACGGGAAAACTGGTCTGATGTGAATGACGGCATTACCTCCGTGCAATAAATTGACTCCTGATCAAATGGATGGTGAGCACTGCAAACAATTCTGTAAGGTAACATCGTTAGGATATCTATGTGCCTATATGTATATATATATATATACATATATATATATATATATATATATATATATATATATATATATAGCACGTAAGTATTAAGTATTAAGTAGTATTAAGAAGCACGTAAATCAGCCAGAGGTAATTATACTCCAAAACTTCGGATACATGCCCCTGTGCAGCTCCGCTTCAATGTATCACGTGGCAGTAGCTAGCAAAAACCTGGGACGCGTCGTATTTTACCAGTATAAAAACCGTCCAAAGGGTTTCTTTCTTTAGCGATGCTGAACTTCCCAGACCAATGCTGCGACCGAAACGATTACATTCGTTTCAGAGTCCTGCGCTTACGACCGGCTCCGGCATCACGTTACTAATACGGCCTGAAAGCCAAGTCCCAGCATATCCACGTAATCGTCCAACACACGATTTACCATAATCAGTGAGGTCGGCCAATGACGTCAGTGGGTTACCCAAAGACGAGTGAAGGAATTTGGCGGTGGTTTTGCCTCCCATATACCGACTTGGCTTTAAGCAGCGCTGGAATGCATTTGCAAACACTGGGAGAATCCCGGGGCATGGCATGTGATGGCAAATCGCAGTCCATTCCGAATAGCCCATTGTCAAGAGATTTCCATGTGAGTGATTATGCCGCCGCTCGTTATTTGCCGACAGCGATGATCCACCAGGATCGCCACGGCCGCTTCACCCAAATGTCCAGCATGAGCTTAAAACCGGTAGCTGAGGACAGGACTGCCTCATTCGTGACCAAAGCCTTGGCATTCGTTGGGCTGAAGACCACGAAAACACACCATTAAGCAAAAAATACGGTTTGAAAAATCGAATTGCAACCTAGCTAACCAGGAGTTAGCTACTATATGAGTAGTGCTGGCTACGCCATGAAATGTTTCAAGGTCAACATGCATGCCAACCTTAACAGAAACTCTGATATGCACTTCCATATCCCAGTCATTTAGTGTACAGTAATCTCAGTCATTTAATGCACATAATCCTAGTCGTTTAATGTACATGAATACTAGCCATTTAGTGTGCATGAACACCAGTCATTTAGTGTATATGAATCCCATCTATTTGGTGTACAGCAATCTGTCATTAAGTGTAGATGATTCCTAATCATTTAGTGTGCATGAATCCCAGTCATTAAGTGTAGAAGAATCCCAGTCATTTAATGTACAGGACAACAGTAGTAACACAACCACATAAATGGTTAACACACGCGCCCAGCGGCAGTTGTTTTAGTCCTCGCTGACATGGGTGTAGCCCCAAGGGGGGGGGGGTGCATGCTCCCCTTTCCAAACATGGGGGCTTGTCCTCTCGATTTTGCTCGTACCATTCAAGTTTTCAGGCTGTCACATTCTAAAATACCGTTTTCGGGTCAGGCTGTCCCCCGGACCCCAGTCTGACCCGCCAATCCCAATCCATCCCCCAATCTCAGGGACGTGGCTATACATACGTGCTCCTTGGCCTTCCCTCAACTTTGTCCGTCGAAGCTCAGCTCACAGTTCCTCTCTTTTAAACTATTCCGGAGCTTACGCGTGGTGGAGTCGTACAAAAGGCTTGAGAGAGATGGGAAACACTCGCATGTCACATGTCACAGGTAATCCTGGCACAAATGGCACAGGCAATCCTTGATGCGAATTCCCAACTTAGGCATACCGGTTCCACTTATCTAAGATCTGTAAATGTCACGGTGTAAACACGATTGCAACACCCAGCGAGATCTTAAACCAGATAGCGGACGCTACTGATGCTGTGATCCAGAACACACAAGCCCTTGTTATATACACCGCGAGGAACGCACTTGCGTGGAGACTACGGTTTCATGCAACGTCATAAAGCAGACAAGCAGCTTCGCCCCCTCTCCCTCCCCCCCCCCCTACCTTGGCCCATGACCGAGGCCACAGCTTATCCCCGATCTATATCATGCTACCTACACATTACTTTAAAATTCGCCCGTCGCTGTGTACACCTTAACCGGAACTACCTTGCGTGTGCCTCGGACGCCCAAGCAGAACCAACTGTTTGATATTTGGTGCAGGGGCGGCAGGGCAGAGGTATGTCACATCACGTAAGTGGAGCGGTCGTGCCGCATGCAATCACGTCGCTGGGCCTGACATTTGCCTTGGTCAACCAAAAAGCGTGAGGCGAAGCCCACACACCGTCAGTTCCAACAACCGACAGGAGCAGTCAACATGGCGTTCTCACGCGACTCCTTCCCAGCACGAACGGCTAGCCTAGGAAGTGAGTCACCGGCGGCAAACCGAACAAACGGCCGTAGAACAAAGGCGACGACCGGCCACGGGCACTTTTCCATCTGGCCTGCCGCGGGCCTTCCTCACCTGCAGCGCTATCCGCCCAAACCGAACGGGCCGTCGAGCGATCCACCAATCACGTATCACGACCGCCACCGTAGGCGCACGGGCGCCGACACTGGAGCGCACTGCGTCGCCGCCGCCGCCGCCGCCCTGCCTCTGCTAATTACGCGGCCGGGGGCGCGCCGCTGTGTCTTGTTTTTATCGGGATCAGGCGGCGGCGGCACGGCTCTTTGTGCCGCGCGCCGGGGCCATTCCGCGCGCGCCGCGGATGGCTGGCCGGGTTTCACGGCGGCCGGCCGGCGGCGGCGGCATACGCGGCGCGTCGCCGATGCCTGCGCGTCGTCGCCCGCCGACCGCGGCGTGGGAACGGCGGCGTCGGCGACTCGGCCTCCGCTCAGCGACGCCTCCCTCGCCGGGAAGCGCGGCGGGTCCGCGGCGCCTTCACTGCGGGGAAGCGCGGCAGGTCCCCGCCGCGACGCCGCGGCGCGCCGGTCCGGTCCGGACCGGCGGGACATGGGAGGCTTCCGCAGAACCGTCGGCCGCGTCCGCACAACACTAACCTGTCCAGCGCGAGCGCACCCGCGTGGCGAAGTCACAACTCTACCCAGATCCGCACACAAAACCGTGTCACGGTAATCGCGGCGCGGTTTCTTCATACAAGACTGTGCCGCCGCCATCGCAGCCCTGTCCAGCGGCGAGTGTCCGGTGGCGACTGCCAGCGGTTGTCCGTCCCATGCATCACCGCTCGGCGCCATGCCACCCCGCTTCACAAACAGTCTCTCCACTACCATCTACACTTTCTTGGGAAACATCCCCAGCCCTTCCGCTTCAGGCGGTCACAAATCCTTCCCCGAACAAAACCATATCGCTAACACAGCCCTTCCTTCATGACCTCAACCCAAACCTACCGGCCACAGCCACGTGCTTGACGTCCAAGCTCGGTCAACAAGACCTGCATACACCTAGCACAACACTTACACTAAACGTCTCAAATAAGTCTGAGACAAACGGACCGTGGACCTAATAGCAGGGTGCAGGCAAGGCGCCAGCATTCAGCATTTACCACTAAGTCATATGTTATCTCACGGGCTCGAATGAAGCCGACGCCCGTGCGGCGTTTCCTGATGTTCAAGAATTTCGATGTAAGGTTCTCCGACCGACTCAAGGGTTAGTACATATTTGTAGGTGTATAGCCGCGGGTCAAAAAGGGGACGGTGGGATCTTCAGACATTTGTTCATGTTGCACGCCTGGACGCCATGCTACATTCTGCTAGTTTGGATGAGCCCGCTGGCCGTCTGGTGCCCGGCTCCGCCGAGGCAAATTACGCCATAGGGCTTAATGGCCCAGCAACGTAACACCGAACCACTTCCGAAAATTATCCTAGCGCAATCGTCCAGGAATCTGGCCTTTCTCTTAATTATAGCGGCAATGGAGCGTGATTTTCCTCGCAAATGCGAACCACAAACTTAGCAGGGACGCGAGTGATGCCCCCGACGACAATCTGCATTTCATTCACGCCTAGACTGCACCTAATGGCGCCTGTTGCCTTGTCGGCCGGGGCCATGCTGACGCTAGGTGCGATACATTCATCTTCCCCGATTGGGACACGGGACCGGCTATCGGCGGTCAGTGCGCTGCTCGCCCGCACACTATGCTAAACAGATCGGACTCTGCATTTGTCGGAGGTCACCGGAAGAGGCCGACATCCGGCGGGCGACGGCCGCAGCGGCGGCCCGGTCGGCCCGGGCCGCCGGGCCAGTACCGTCCGCCGGCCGGCGCGGGGCGGCGCAAGGTGCGGCCCGCCGCCCCAGAACAGGTTTGCCCGCGCGCAGACGGTCGGGTTTACCGTTGGCCAGCAGGCCGTGCAGGCGCTGCAGCCTGCAGCGCTGCAGGACGGCGCGGCGGCGGCCGCCGTCGCCGGTCCGCTCTCGGCCCGGGGCTCGTCGGCGAGACGGCCCGGAGCGCGCGGCGGCGCGGCCGGGCCGGCCGGCACCCTCTCCCGCCGCGCTCGCCTGATGACCACGGGCGGCCCCGTGTCCCGGTCACGCCGCGAGAGCAGCATGACCGGACAGCTCCGCGGCCGGCGCCCATCTCCGTATGACGGCCGGCCGATGTACCGGGCTTTAAGGCTGACTGATACCGACGCGCTGATGCAGGGACACACTTCGGAATAGCGCTAATAATTCGTGCTTACGTTATTTTCATGAAGGAGCCCGCAATTAAATAATACAATTCACAACCCCATAGCATGCTGTTGTTAACGTAATAACGGAATAGTATTAAGTGCTTCACAACATGGCACAGTTATCATTACCACGTATTTCAACCATGTTTGAGTCAGTCTGCGGCTGCTTTGTTTGCCGTATTGTTATGACCAGATTCAGCGTATTTCCATAATCACACCGGAATTTACGAATTGGGCTTTGTACTTCCTCTATTCCTACCATCACAACAAAACTTCCCTTTTTCACCATTATACAAAAATACACCACACACGCCTTTTCCGGTAGGCTTGCCGATACGGGGGTGGGGTGTGACCCTCCAAAGATATCAAAAATGTAACAGCGGGCCTCTGCGCGTGCTCCATATCTTAGACTGCAAGAAGGTGCCGTACCGCCGCTTTGACGTGACCTCTCCAATAATCAATTCTGGCTGCAAGGATCGATGGGGCTGTGAAATAAATTCCGGAAATTTGGCAGACCTCGTGCACGTGATGTGCGACCTTAATGTTTAACGCACGGACACCTCGTGATGACAGGGCGACGTTTGATGACTGGATATCAGTGGGAATGTTTGTGGCTGGGGGGGGGGGGGGGTCACCCCTTCGCCTTCGCGTGTCCAGCTGGTAATCCTTCATAGTTGTGGGTGTTCTTTAAAACGTGTAAGCTTTACCCAAATAATTCAGAGCACATGGCACGACGCGAGGATGACATACACACCTTAATAGCGCAATTTTGGAAAGCAATCATAATTAGCTCAGCAGGCTAGTCTCCAGGTCGTAACAGGTTAGAGCCACATTGCCAAGTTCACGTGAGACGACATCATTAAGACAAGCTTTGCGTTGATTTTGATTTGATAGCATCGTACGCTTCCAAAAATAAATGCGCAGAAGGAAAGATTTTCTTGATGGGCATTTGAAACCGACTATCAAATATTCTTGACGGGATTTTTTCCTAAAAGCTGAGTTGCATCTACACGAAAAAACGTTTCCAATGTGTAGTAGTGCCACAACGTCCTTTCTGCGGAATAAGCTACCCCGAATAGTTCAATTATGGCACACAGGGCGCCATAAAAGGATGTTTTTAATGTTATATTGATAAGCTGTACCGTTATAACCCCGAAGAGCACGACAGCATTCTTACCGCAGGTAAATATCTTAAAATCACTGTGCACATTCTGATAACATCAAATTGCACGCAGAGAGTAATGAACAAAGTCCTCCATGACGTACTCATTTTTTTCGACAGGTACTGAAAACCATCCAAATTCTGACGATGCTAATTACGAATACAACGATTCACACAAGCAGTGACGTGGCTTTAATGGTGCTGTCACTTATTTCCAGCTGCAATAACTGCCATGGATCGCATTCCTACCAGCAAACGCACCCCATTCAAGGGACACCGTCCCTTTTACAGGGCGCGCTGATAGCGTTCGCACTATTTCTGTCGTCACAGAACAGTGCGAGAGGCAATGACAACTGCTGTTTCTTAGCGCAACCTTGCGCCCTTTTCCTAGTATCCTTGAGCCCATGCGTTAAGAACACAATGCCGACTGAAGAAAACGACGACCATAGAGCGGCGATAACGGTATTGACTACACAGCGGCTCAGACCCATTACACAGCACGTTCCATGGCGACATCCACCGTGCAGGGTGACGTCACATTTCTACTCTTGTCGATACAGGGCCGTGATTCGATCATTGCGCAAATGCCGCTTGTTAGACGCTCCATCCTTTTAAAAGGGGCGAAGTGCTTGTGCCATCAATTTCTTCTGAAATTCAGTCCGGAATCTCACGTTGAATGACACAACGTCCCTATGTGTCGTCATTCGCTGATGACCACCGTTAAGAGCAATTTCACAGCCCTCCATTTGGTGCCAGCCAAAGGAGGGGATCAATGCTTCATTACCTGTTAATTTGAAAGAACAGCATTTAACAGTTACGCTAAGTGCATTGCAGGATTTTGTGTACTTCAACGAATGACGTTGGTTGAGGGGAAAGTGACACTTCTCAGGCTTGAATGGGAGTCAGCTACATACGCTTTCGGTTCAAATTCAAAACACTAGCGCGTAGCCGATTAGACGTGTCCAGTACGAGCACTGGCAGCTGTCTTGAGATCTTCCGCAAAGGCTTGCATTTTCCTTTTCGAATAGACCCTATTTTCACGGCATTCTTCCTTTGGATTTGTTTCCTCACCAGCAGGTATAAAAATATGCTTCCTTCAATAATTGTAGTACTAGTTGTAATTGATGTTGCGACCTTCAAAACTTGGTTACATACGCATTTTTATACGTATTTTTCAGTATGCTGTGTCTCCAAGATCATACTATCTTGACTGGCACAAGTCGTGTGGCATCACACAATGTCTTGAACTGTAAAGAATACGTTATACAAACATTCTGAGCCGCCGGACACCCAGCGCCTTTGCTGCGACGCATAACATGAGCTTCATCGGCTCCCAGCAATGCCAAAACCTAACCACCACGGGCGAGGCCCGTTCGCTGGGCCGTCCATCCCGACTAGCTATCTGACAGCAAACTTAAGATCGTTCTCAAACTTGAAAAGAAATTGTTTACAAGGCCCTGTATGGCAGGTACGGTCATTCGGCGATTTGACAGCTAAGTTACATGATCATGTGATGTCATAGGTTGCCCGTAATGTTACTTTGTTAGCTGCGCCATGACGTGCGCAGGAGCCGTCTGGTTGGTCAGGAGTTTAAGACGTCAGTGGAGTAAGTGGCCCTATGGCCGCTGAAGGGATGACAGGGGCCTGTTGGTCTCGTTTAGAGCATTGCCAATGCTATTATGCTTGAGGTTTAAACATCAGTTACCATTCAGTGCAAGCAGGTGAGTCAGATGCCTTTGTGGGGTTATGTACAGTGATAACTAGTTCCACGCACTCACTGACGCACATTTATATGATAGCCTACAAAGGCAGCAATATTTCCCAATAGCGCATGAATGATAATGGAAGAGGTATGAAACGTGGACCCCATTTTAAGAAATTTGATGCAGAAAACCTATTCAGACAGACAGTTAAGGAAAAGATTAAAATAAACGCTCGATCCGACAGTTGAAAAGCGTGGGATACACGGAGAGGTGATAAAATCGGCAAAGTCATTTATCGGCCAACTAGAAAATGATTCATAAAATGCTTTGATACCGTGGTATGATAGGTAAAATAGTAATGGCTTACTGGACTACGCCACAAGACGTTTCTGCCGGTGAAAACTGGCCGGAATTCATTAGATATTTATCTATTTGGATGGATTGGGCCTACTGCTAACTCTTTTTGCGCTTCTGATACCAGTGGAAAGTTGTGGCATCGCGTCCTGCCTCGTATGTTATACATATATATATATATATATATATATATATATATATATATATATATATATAGTTGTAAACTTTGGTAGGTACACAAGGTTTTTAGGACCATTCAAAATATGTTATGCGCAAGTTCGCCTCTTTTTCTGCTGCTCTTTCAATAATGAATGCGTCTGTAACACAAGCTCACCTCTGATCAAAAGGTTGAACATGCATCAGTGCAACAGGTATACTTCAAACTTCTCCCTCATAAAGTATGACAAATCATATGGGAATGCCAACCTTAAGCTGACCATCACAGAATTCTGATGTCAGTGTATCGAACGGTATTTGATAGTTCGGAATGTTGAAATCCTTTCAAGCACGACAGCCGTCCGCTACGACTCAACCTTGGCTCAACTCGCCGTCGATCTGGCAGTCACGGCATAAAAGATGAAATCAACTTAAAATAGTATCACAATTTACCCGCTTATCCTGCCACCGAAAAAAATTATTGTCCCCAGACAGAACACAGCAGCACATCACTTACGGCGGTGTTACGACAGACGTCACGTGCCTGCGCCTCGAACAAAAGTACTGAACTTGTGTCGTTTAATTTGGAGGATGAAACGTGTGCCTTTTAAAAACGTTATGTTGCATATAAATGTACAAAGCATTTGCTCACAAACTCGTCCACCAGGCCTGCTACGATGTCGTTAGAACGACAGGGTGTCTTCACCGTCCGATTAACATGGGAAACGTTAAATTACTCCATTGTAAATCAGTATGGGGATGTGGGTCGAAACCAGGCCCAGATGTCGACGGCCTGGCGTCGCAGCGACACGAAAGCAGCAGA
This sequence comes from Pollicipes pollicipes, assembly GCF_011947565.3. Lineage (NCBI taxonomy): Eukaryota > Metazoa > Arthropoda > Thecostraca > Pollicipedomorpha > Pollicipedidae > Pollicipes > Pollicipes pollicipes. The sequence continues at coordinate 41,783 of NW_023596906.1, forward strand.
TTCACACGGAGGAGAGAACGGGAATCGGATTGGCCAAGGCGGGGGCCGATGTATGCACCGAGTGACGTGCTCCCGTGTGGGAACCATGGACCCGCCCGCTCTTAGGCGCTTCTCGGCATTGACGTAAGATCTCGCCAGCCCGAGCAGCAATATAAGTGAAGCAAGTGCACAGCGTAGGCGAATGGTCAGTCTACAATTCCCAAATGTGCGCCAGTCTACAAAAGTGCGCCAGTGATCCATCATGAAGTGGTGTGTGTTCAGTTTTATGAAACTAGCTTAGAATGCAACTTGTGACGTCCTACACAAAGATATTGTGTCATGAAAGCTCCTCGTGAAGAGGCCTTTTGTGACGGTCGTCCATCCAAAACGTGAATGTTTTTAGCGTCAAGGGATCACAGTCATTGAAAACGCAAAACAATCCAAAATCCCCGTCCTGGATCACAAATTACAGCCATTGCCGGGCCCACGGTCCGTTAATTTTCCAGCAATACTACTTTTAAACTTATGGACAAACACGGCTATCATCTTCCTGCTAACTATTTCAGCGTGTATCTACCGATTTAATTCATTCCCAGAGCCAGGCAGAGCCAAGGGATGTCTGAAATGTCGGGCAAGCCGCTGGCTACCAAACATGGGGCACATGACGCAGTGGACAGGGCTTACTTGGGACGGTAAGATTTACTGCAAACAGCGCAATGCTAAGACAAGACACGCTGAAAACAACACACGGTCTCCGGCAAGGTACGTTGTAAACATATTGCACACGTATCCGGCTACGAAATAGGCCATGTCTGGTTTTCGGGACACCGAGGCAGGCAGGTCATCTGGGACCTCAAAACGCGGTCGTTTATTGAGGTATGTCGGCACCGTGGTTAGCTACGCTCAACGTATGTTATGCTAAACATTACAGCTCATGCCCGCCGCATCATTCACCAACTACGGAGTCGATTTATACGTCATACCATTTGCACTAATGGCGTGATCTTCGTGGGAAAGACGCACAAACCGCGCACATCAACCTGAACTTCGCACTGCTCTGCCGCTACACAATTTTGTGCAATACCGAACACCCATTTCTTAGCGTGCCATCTGAATGGCGTTCAATGCAAAATGCTCCCTAGAAAACTATGCTTGGGGCGACGTTTATTCCCCGCCGGGTCGCTACCACAAACTACTGCCAGAGCGATCTAGTTCGCTACCGCGCGGTCAGGTAACGGCCACAGTTCCGAAAGGACGTTTTACGCGTGAAGCAAGTACAAAAAACTGCAACAAATTCACAGCCGTTTGCGATTACTTTCCTACGAGCAGAAGCCAGCAAAAGCATGCAATTGAAGATAAAAACGATCCAGATTACGAACTTGTGCCATCGGAAAGCAGATTCCCATCAGCAAAAAGTGCTACATTTTTCTATAGACTACCGCAACCAGCATCGCACCCTGGGATGGGTCTAAATCCGCTGGGGAGCAAACCATTCATTTAATGACTAATATATTCATATGGCAGCTAAAAACAAACAAAAATAGGGCAAATTCATGTCTTTTTCCTTCGCCGCCTTGGCAGGAGACCATGGCCTTGTTGCCTCGCCGCCGCGCATCCGCCCTTGTAATGATGATTTTATTTTGCATCCATAATCAACGCATAAGTCACTGCTAGGCGACATTCTCATCAGTACAGCGTTTATTGCTGTTGTTTACACTGGGCCGAAGTCACTCGCGGCAGAAGACAGTAGCCAGTAGGTCATTTATAGCAGGGTGTGGGCAGCATGTAGCACAGGGTGAGCACGGGGCGCTTGGAAGGGATGAGATCATGCAAGGCCTCTGTTGTACGCTAAATGAAACGGGAGGGGATGGGGGCGGGGGCACAGTCGGCAGCTGCACATCCATCTCTAGATAATTTAAAATTTGGCGTTGCATGAAACAACGTGATGTAAAGGGAGTGTTTGCCCCTTCCCACTCGGTCTCGAATCATTCAGCGTTACTGCTGGTTCACTAGCCGTGGGCCTTGCATATTATGTCCCCTGTGGATGGTAAGGATTCGTGTAATTTCATCATTCGTGCCGCACTAAACCTGCCACGGGGCATGCAAAAATAATTTGTATTATTATTTCTGGAGCAGCCTCGTGGAAATTAACAGTTTAAGGTTGAAAACGCGCGCACACAAGAATCCACAGAACATCTAAACAATTTTAACCGCAAAATCTGACCAGCATCGCTGAAAAATTTGAAGCCGTTCCTTAACAACGAATTACTTATGTGTCGAAAATCATTCCGCATTCAGTCCTCTAGGCCCTCGGCGCTTTTATAGCCCTGCATTCACCAGGGCACCAAACTCAATTCCGAGACTCACCACATTGAGCGGATAGATCACATCAATACCTTGCTTCTGTGGAATGAGACCGGCCCAATGGCTAGAAAGGTCGGCTTCCAAACCAAATTCAGTCTATATACTTCCAAACACACATGTCCTTTCCATAGGTCACGAAATGTAGCAAAAACGTGCACTGGAGTCGCCCATCGCTCTCAATCGATTACTTTGTTTACAGAACTATCGTTACCTTGGCAGCTATCCCTACCACGTGCAACCATACAGGACGAGCATGGGCATAACCCGTCGCCTGCGGTATGAACTGACGCGCTTCCTCACAAGTCAACGTGCTGAGTCAGCCCAAGCCTCACCTGCAAATCGATATCCTAGCCCCGCAAAGTTGCTCACGAAGACCGACAGCCCCGACGACATCCACTGCGCAACTGTCCCCAGCCCGTCTCTTCGAGGAATGCCAGGAATTGGACAAAGAATCCCGACAACGCGCCGGTCCACTGCGCATCGCATCTGCGCACCAACAGAAAGCTGGCCAACGGACATCTCGTTGGTGCGTACATATTTTAGCGAAAGTAAGGCAGCTTGTGTGAGGCAGGCACAAGCACGCGTTATCCAGAAGGCAAACGTGAAATACGATCATGCGGAACATGGAATTAACACAACACTGCACCCTTCCCCTATAATTCTCCAAAACCCAAAGTTTTTATTGCGAAGTTCGGTCTCACGAACACGCTGACGTCATGCGTTCAAATTCAGCAGGCGACAATACGCTCCAGGGCCGATGACCGGATGGTGGCGCCACTTACCGGTACGAGCATCTAAGCCAGCCTTTGAACCTTGGAGAGCCAAACAACCCACGCACGCTCTTTGGCAACACCTATCGATGGCAGTTCATGCAGTAGGTCGGAATCAGTCTGCTGCACATGAATAATACTTAATGGCAATAGCACGGTTTGCCGGATACAGCTTACACTTCGCAGCAGTTTGCCGGATAAGCCGATGCGCGTGAGTACAGCGCCACCTATTTGGTTCCCTGAGTAGAATCTTAGCGCTGCAGCGGTATGTCAGAGAATCTACCTAAAAGTACAAATATCTGACGGTTGCACAAATGCTTCGCCTCGCTGAGACTTACCTGGCCCGTTTCATGGTTGCGTTCAATCGACTAATACCTTATCTGGCCTTCGGCCCGTCTTCTGCGGCCTGTAAAGGGTCGCGACGCTCTTTACGGGCCACAGAGGTCATCTGTGTCCAACAGTCCAGTCGGCAGCGCCTGGAGGAGGAAGGTCGTGGGGTAGCATGTTGGTCAATGGCGATAAATTCGTGCATGCTTGACTGTTAAATTCAGGATATGTATTGCAGCCTCGTCTTAGAGTGTATTCGGGCCTTTTGATTGCCAGGTCAGCATTGGTAACCAAACTGACAAACCAGCAGTAAAGTTCGCATGGTCGCAGCAGCATGTTCGCATGGTGACGGACTAGCACTGAGTACTGTATTGTAATTCTACTGTCATTAACAGTGTTGCTCATGTCACATAAATATGTTCCTTTTACATTTGCTTACTGAACACCGCGACGAGCGTAACGAAAGTTATCGCAGGATAGCTTTTCTGGTTAGTGACATACGTCTGAACAATCTAGCAATCATTGTGATATCATCAGTTGATTTATCATTTTTTGGCAAACGATGAGCTGTTCCTTGCTCTCCCGCAGATGTGTAGCAGGTATTTTGATCGATAAATCGCCATGGGCACTGTCACCTATCATGTTTGTCGTGTTTGGACCGCGTCATAGGCATCGCATGTGTTCCAAAATCCTTATGTTACGCGCTTTTTTGTCGTAATGTTTAGCACGTTGCGGTTTCCACCGCATTTATGATGTTCATTAAGTGTTTTATTGGAGAGGGCCTGGGGGGGGGGGGACACCGAACCTCAGGGGACGGCCTCTTGATGAAAAGCTAGAGGATAGGCTTGAGGTGAAAGTTTCTGGCCGAACTTATCTCATGAATCTCACCTGTGTACCGATAGTGTTTAGAAGCGGTTCAGTGCGTCTCGCTGCATTCGTATGTTAGACCGTGAGTCGGCGACCGCCCATGAACTCAAGGGGTTAATGGCATTACTCATGCTTATGGAAATCATTAGAACGAATGCTGGTCGACTGAGATAACGAAATAATTCGTGATTTTTTCCCCGAGAAAACAAGCTGTTGTCAATCAATGAGCAGTGTCAAATTCCCCCACTTCCGGGACAACATCGAGAAGCCGAAGGGGCTGGCTGGATGCATAAAATTGGCACACTGCCAGACTACCTCGGCAAACTTTCCCAGAAGGCAACGCGGTAGTTTATGTTCAACGCTCAACTTGATGGAAGTTTATGCAAAGATTTCCACTTCCAAACTTAGGTCAAGGCTTCCACAACTTGCACATGACCAACTTGTACAACAGCATGGAGCTCACCAGCATACCGTGCAGCCTGAACACCGGCACCTGTGGCACACTCCGCTGCGAATGTCAACCCAAAACAATTATGGGCGGGAGGGGGGGGGCTATTCCTGAGGGAGAGAGGAAACGACGTTCGTGTCCAGTGTCGAATGTATGATCCTGTTCCAGACAGTTAAAATATCACAATTATCTCCACTGAGACTGATGTCACAGCGGTCACAGTGATTTGGAAAAGGGGTCGAAAAGTGGTAAAACCCACGTGTGTAGCGTGCACATGGCAGGACTGCCCCAGCTGGACAAAAAACATCGAATATTTACAGACTCTGTGCTAGTCTGTCAAGCGGGCCAAGAAAGTGTTACTTTGGCTCAAGCATGTCGTCATCTTCAAACGTCACGTGATCCATAAGTTAGATGACAGTGGGCCGTCTCCATGCAACCGCGAGGCGACTGATGCAGCTACAGTGGATGCACGTTCACTCTTTCGTTTTCCCGTTCCTGGAAGACCGCACAATGTTTCTTTCTCTGTAACTTGTGCTTGTAAATCACCTGGCAAGAGTACTCTGCGTAAATCTTGGATCGATGTTAAAAAGGTCAGTTTCATTTACCGACCTGACAGTATGCTGAGCTGTACCATGTTTTGCGATGAATGCGATGCCAATGTATCTATGAAAGCGATATGTTTTAAATACATGTATATCATAACAGATCAAGACCATCGCATATCAGCTATGATCGCATGATTGTGCTTGTGACATCTATGTGAGCCACGCGACTAGGCATCAGTTTCTTGTTGTGCAGCCGCTGACCAGGCGAGACGTGACAATGCTATGACGAAAGCAGACCCAGCAAATGTGACTGCTAAAATAGGTGTACCGCAATATTGCATGACTCATTACAGCAACGAATAGAAAAAAGTTTTGGAGCAAAAATTGAAAGCCAAACCCAACCCTCTCCCCAGAGGTAACAATTCTTATAAAATATGGGGGGGGGGGGGCCAGGCCGAAGGCGCTTATCTAACTTAACTTACCGAAGGCGCTAACTTATCCCCCCTTTTTCTCACCCGATTTAGCCTACTTAATTTTGATTAAACGCAACATACGCTTTTAGTCTTTGTATGACTTGTAAGTCGTTAGTTTAAGCAGTATAGAAGTCATGCAGGGTTGGATCCATGGAGCAGGCACTGGACGCACGCGTCTCTTCTGATCGGCACGTGAAGGCGCCCCTTTAGAGGCCACTTTAGGGCGCCGATAGCGCTCTTCTATGGCGGTCATGGGAGATGGCGCGTATTTTGGTTGTGGGGATGGAGACGGGATTAGCTATGAAGAACTTAGGTTGTTCCCATATTCCAGAGTTTTTCAAATTAATCCTACAAACCTTGCGTGCCTCATGGCGTTATGTGTGAAATCTATTGCATCGTTTATCCGCTCAGCTGTTACGATTTGTATCTTGCGGTGAGGGCAGCCATGACTTGTTGTTATGAAAGTGGTAGGAGATGCCACTACGCAGAAAGACCAGAGAAGATAGTTTTGGTAATATGATCATTTTTTACCCGCGTTTTTTAGTATAACAGCCCAAAAAATTAAGGGGGGGGGGGCAGCCAACATTTAGGGGCCAACTCAACACTGATAGGGCCAGGCCCATCACAGAAGAATACAAGCCGACACGCGTGCGTCTCCCCCCAAATTAAAGTTATTCGTCTCCAATGAGTATTTCTCCAGCGAACGTATGGATGTCGGGCTTTCATTGTGATGAGTGGAACACTCGTGATGGGTAGCGTGATCGCAGTAGGATGGGTATAAAGTTATGTTGGTCAGTTTTCTTAGAGGTCAAAAACTTTTTAAACTTTTTTTCTTAAACTTTTGATCTGTCATGGTCAGGTCAAAGACCTCTTTGACCTGACCATGACAGATCAAAAGTTTAAATCGCACAACGGATCTCAATTCGACAGATCAAGAGATACTGAAAACCTGGTGTTGCCGCGGGTGTTCGATTTTAAGCCGCCCTCGAAAAACCGTAGTTGGAAGTTGACTCACCCTCCCCAGGGATCAAGTGACTGCTAGAGAAAACTCATCTCAGAAGCTCATCCCTGCCCTCCCTCTCCCGACCGGGCGCGAGTAAAGTTTTCATCTTGCAAGCTCTCGTTTCGGAAAGTTGGCCAACGCATGCAGACCTCCTCGTCAGACCCCCGCTTGGCGACCCGAGCGGGTCGACCCTCACCTGTCACAGCGGGCGGTCGGGAAGCGTTCTCGTAAACGAGGGGATTATGTCCCGGCCCATCCGGTCCAGTGAGGGGATCAGACACTTTGAAACGCCGCACGACGAGACTTGAGTGGGGCCGGGCCTTAACCGTTCGCCATGAAATACTAGAATCGACTAGGCCGGTCCCCAAACAGCCGGTCATCTTTGCGTGCCTGGTTATCACATGACTGACCGCGGACCTACTTGACCTCGTGAGCAGGTTTTCTGTTGACCTTTCAAAAGCCAGATGCATGCAATCAAGTTGTCCCCAACTGAGATAGTGGCAGCAAATTGAAATTCCCTTTATCCGATTACCGTCACACGCATATCTGCATTGTGTATGCATAAAAAACAGGTCAAGTGCATCAACCTAGTTCGATGGTCATTTCCAGGTCACTTTCTTACGTAGGTCACGTGTTAATTGAACGCTATGTGCGTCGTCGTGCACCTTTTTTGCAGCGATGGCGACTACAGAGGCCATAGTAGCGCTTAAGAGGCCTTGGCGCAACCGAGATTCGAACCCGGGCCACCATGTGACAGCCGGAGACGCTAACCAATCGGCTCTTGCATATCTTGGGGTCACATATTAACCCAAAAAGAAATAAATGCAGTCAGATAAGTTAGACGACGATCATGATTTCGGTGGTTTCTCCAATCATCTCACGTTGTCCAGTATGGCAACTTCCGGCAATGGGACTCGCGTTTCGTGCACTCCAAGGCATTTCAGTTAAGGTGAGATTTCCGTAACCTGAGAGATCGCTCAGTTGATCCAGACAAAAAGGGCATTTTCAGAACCAGAAGACTGCAAGAAACATGCTGGTGTGCGGAATTTCTTTCCGTTTGTAACACGCGCTCGGACGACCGGTTGGATACCGTTCGCTAGGCTGGGGGATCAATTTGACCCTCTGAGATCTCAGTAGCTGAGAAAGCTAGAGACACCAAATTCACAGGGTGTGTTGGCCTGTACGTAAACTCACTTGGGTCAAATTTTCAGGTTCCCGGGTCATGACCTCTGGGTCAAATAAGGTTGAAAAATGTCGAACTCCAGGACGGTGTCCAAAGTGCCCGAAGAACCTAGACACCAGTTCGAAGCAAAATGTCACATGTTCATTTAAAGTTAGTGGCCCCGTTTGACATTTCAAAGGTCATGGTGACCAAAATCATACAAGACCACTCTGAATTTTGCGTTTCAATAATCGACAAAGATTACGCTAGGCAGCATGTTCTTAAAACAAAATTTTTACCCGAGTCATTTTAGGTCAGTGACCTTTCCTAATCCTTGCGAAGTCCATAGATGTGTGACGCGGTTTCTGTTGTTACTAAGTGCGAAATGAGCACCAGAAACTACCCCATGCAGTAAGCCTTAGAGTAATTCAGCAGGCTGGTTTTGAATTTGGTCTGACCTCATACCTGACCCTAGGTCAATTTAATTTGTTCATTCAATCGTTGTGTTGCCTATGAAAGCATCTCAGAGATGTAAGGTTTTGCCTGACACTCCGTTGTGACATCAGGTTAACCGATCCCCTAGAAACTGAATTTCCTGAATCCATGGCCCTTGACCTGCCGTCGGTCACCGACCTTTCAAGGTACATTTAAATTTTTACACCAAACGATCCGCTATTCAGTTGTCTATAACTCGGCACAAGTTCGCGTAGCTACACCGCGATGTTCAGAAACCATTCCGGAAAACCCTTCGGAAGTCAAGTTGACCCCCCTCCCCCCGAGCGCGTGTTAAGTTCGGGAATTGTCTGGCGAAGACCTTTCGCTTCATTTCCCATGACTTTCAAGGTCATTATCGTGATCTGGAAGGTGACCTGGCGACCTGAAAATAAAAAGGATGCATGCAGGCAGCTCAGGCAACGACCAGCATTGAAATTTTTGCAGCACAGATTTTCATTCCAATTCTATTTGTTCTAGATCAAAGGGGGTGAGGCCGTCAGCCCCCCCCCCCCCCCATCGGGCGACGGTGTAAGAATGGCCACGACAGGCGCGGCTCAACATTTACTACTTCTTTATCTTTATCTTCATCTTCATCTTGCTTTCGCAGTCAGCTATAAATGGCATGACACGACCCCTGACCTGGTTGGGGTCGTCATATATTCGGGCATTGGCATTTCGATGCATCATGACATAATCATTTCCAGAGACAGAACCAAACTGCGTGCTATGAACCCTGAGTTCAAAAAACAAGTAATACGACTACAGTACACATCACCTTCTATGTATTTCACATTTTTGCCCAACGGAGGCTGTGCATTGCTACCTGCACGTTCAATAGAACATGTCTGTAGTACTGCACAGCAGGTATTTAAATATAAATGGTGCAGGGTATTCTTTTCACTTTTCTGACATTGTGTATTGATCTCACAACACGCATCCGTTACCAACACGATTCATGTCTTGATGGCATCACAATTCCGGCCGTTCCCAATCCAACACACCACAGGTTTCCACATTTGGAGCTTGACCGTATAAACTTTTGTCTCAGGGCGTGTTTCCGAGAGAAATCAGAGCGGCACATGTTCCATATGTTTAATCAAATGCCTCATGGCAGAACGCAAGATGAGACAAGATTAAGTCTTACACTTGTTTGGCTTGACAATCATCTTTTCTTTACAGCATACATGATAAGCTAGTGCATCCACACTGTTCATACATTATAGTTTGCATGTACATACATGGCAGATTTCGTGTATGCAGGGTGACAGAAAGCATCATCCATAATGACCAAGTTCCTCATGTGCCAGGTCATTTCATTCCTCAAAAGGAATACTGCTTCAGGCGAATAAACAAAATGGAATGTTTCCATAACACCTGATGCTCTATCTCCGTAAAGATCTTAGCAAACTTGTTCACCGAAATAACTCCACAATGGGATCAGCTGCAACCGATAATTGCAACTTACAAGTAGTCAGCCATACCATCCACACACGATATTACCAACTACACACAAGCTGAATATCTCGGCTACAAGTCGGTGCAAAGCCCACTAATGGCAATTACGGGGACAATGAGTGCATTCAAAGCGGCAGATTCTCGGATGAGTGTTGCGCTGTGTTGGCTGATCGCAATGTTTGCTAAATGCAGCCCGTAAACTTGCCTGAAATGACCCGGACGACGCACAATGAATCCCAAACTGACCTGTTGATCTGCATGCACCCGAGGTCCCACCGTTCCAAGCTAGCTGTTACTGACACCTGGCTCCGACGCGTCATCGCCGGCACTCTGGCCCGCTTCCGGAACCTTTGTCGAATTTCGAGACAGAAAGTCGAGCAGCTTTTGCTGCAAGTCCGAGTTTTTCTGTTCAAACTCGTCGAGTGCCACGTTCAGGTGGTCGATCTGCGAGTTGAGCCTCTCGATCTCCTCTCGTTCAGTCTCTGTTAGCCCACCCAGGTCATCTTCCTCCTCATTTTCTTCCTCGCGTTCCGGACCCCCTAGTGGGTGGGGCTGATCCTCCTCCTCATCTGTCTCCTGGTCATATGGCTCCTTCTGGTCGTCTTCAACCCCAGCACTCATTGTGTGCATTGGTGACCAGAAATTCTGAAAGTAAACTGTGATTTGCCTAAACTGTCATATCACAGAAACATCAATAATCTTAATCCACACAGTGACAAGACTCTGTCATGGAGATGGGAAGAACATTGATCAAAACAGCAGTATTGCACAGCATGGAAAATGAATTTCAATTAGGTTTCACAATTGGGGTCCATTGTTTCTTACAGAGGGCAAGCATACCTTTTAAGAACCTCACATGTTCAGAATCATATGTCAGTGACATTGCCACAAGTCAGTGTTAGGCAGGGAATGCCAGACATCCAACAGGAATCATCTGATACTGCAGTCCCATTTCATTCTTCCATATCTCATACCAAACAACAGACCTTGGTGATAGTTTTAAAAAGCATGATATTCTGGTTGTGCCTATTTTGGGGCCATACCCTTCAATGATTTTTTCTGACCTATTTCCCCTTAGATTTTATGTGATTTCATAACACCCAACTTTTTCAATGTGCACTATTATTAATCATCATGAGTTATATTATTACCACATCTGCTCCCAGATCTTTTGACTCAAATATGCACATGGTGCACTGAGTATAAAAACTGGCATGCTAAACATTTTACATCAGATAAAATGTTCCAGGAACATACATGTGGTAAGATCTAGAAAGTGTCAGGCAATATGGCTGGAGAAAAATGTTGTGAACTTCTGCTTGGTTATGTATCTGACAACTACTAGACCTTTTGACATTACTCTGCACTTCCCAACTGCAAAATATAACAAGGAAAAAGCCCCTAGAGGAAAAAAACAGTGGCATGGAATCTACCTAGGTAACTGATTGATGCACATAAACACAAGTTGTTTAGACAGGAAATCTTGGTTAAAATATATCAGGGATCCACTCAATATATGAATATATGTTGCTCCCATTTGCAAAGATATTACTAGGTATGCTATTGCTCAACATATGATCAAGAGCTATAAATGCTGGCCCCACAATATTTCAAGAGCAACATGTTCTGTTACATGCAGCTGTTGGTTAACAATGTCATGGTCAATCTGGGACATTTCCTTTTCTTCTTAGTTTAGGATGGTTGAGAATTGAAATGTTTTTTTGAAGGGCTGAGGCCTAAGTTAAAAGCCATCAACCAGTGCTCAGCATCCATTAAACACTAATCCATCCTTCTTGTGATGGCTTATCTCAACATTTCCAAAACATCTGATCTTTCCCAGATATGCATTGTTTTTCATGATCATGAGACACCAATGGACCAAGGTAGAACATACCATCTAACAAGATGGTCCAAAAAGAGAAAAAAGAGCCCTCGGAAAGCCCAAACCAGGCTATTCACTCAACAGTAAGCCCCAGATGACATAAAGATGCCCAACACATAAATAGGAATTGAGAGACCTATGAAGAACACAAAAAGCCATCCTAGCTAAGCCCCGGCATTGCCATGGGAAGGCATAACCAGAAACACAGGGCCCACCAGGTCTGGAGGTTTGTTCAGAGATTGGACACTGGAGAGCCATTTCCTCTTTCCCAATACCGGTAAACAGGTTCCAACACTGAACAGCGAGACGTTTTTGTTTGTCTCGGATAAGGCTGAACCTTCAATTTGTTTTCTCCAACCCGCACCCACCGTATTGCCTCTCCGCGCTCCTCCTCAAACTCTATTATTGTTGTTGCGCGTTAGGCTGTTACGCATCGCGATTGCCTCCGATCACGTCCGCGCCGATGCTGATCACGCGCTCCCTCAACTGGCACCACCTATTGCGCGGAATCGGCACTACTAGTTTGCGTATACCGTGCGGTTTTCTTATCGATTTATTTAGCGACTTACTGAGCGGTGAGTTCTGTTCCAACGGAAACGCAATAAACGCCGATCAATTGCAGTATGACAATGCCGAATGTGGCGTCTGTTTTCAAATGTTTCGAGATCTTCAAAGCCAATTCTAGGTTACATGATAGGTAACTCAATATCCGCCAGACGTTTTCAGCCGATTTCAGAGGTTAAAACATCAGAATCATCCTCTGTACATCATCTATCATCTGTCCTAAACTCACCTTTCGAGGTCACCCTTAAAGAACATTCTCAAGTTCAAATGACGGGAAAGTTCATACCATCCATCAAGTTACCGGATCAAGATTTTGATCCATCAAGTTACCATCAAGATTTTGAATTCATGAGCATCAGAGTCTTCTTCAAGGCATAAACTAGCGCCCGTCAAATCGTCCTGACCACTGAAGGCCGCTAGGGTCATAACAATGGTCAAATAACGGCTTTTGGGTGTATCGCCCATAACTTACTGCCCAACAAGCCCATGAATATGTTTCAGCGCACAAACAAGCTTCTGTCTACATGCCCAGACCTCTCGGCTTTACCATTGAAGTTCCAGTGACGGGAACTTTATACCACCCAAGAGTTGTCTGCTAATTCAGGCTGATTAAACCTTCGGCACATTGGCCTGCCAAGGTCGCACTTCAAGAGGGAATTCAAAGTCAAATGGAGGGTAGCTCAGTATCACCCAAAAATTCGGGGCAAGTTTCTCATTTTCAGGCATGAAAATATTCTTCAGCGCTTAACCCAGTGATTTTCAAGAAAAGGTGACCTGCCAAGGATAGCTTTCAATGTCAAATTCAAATTCCAACGCAGAGCAGTTCCATATCGCCAAAAAGTCATGTGCTAAATTAAACCTTTAAATTATATGCTCTTCCCAACATTTGGCATTCAATTTGATCTTGGGTGACCCTGAGAGGTGAGGCTTTTTAAACGGCCGCCGTTTAATGCTATGAAGAGGATTTCGATGATTAAAGGTGACAAGCGGTTGATTACTTTTGGGTGATATGTATTTACCGGTCATTCAACCTTGAATGTACATTGAAGAGTGGCATTGGAGGGTCAGGGCCTCTCGACGGGCGTTTCTATGCGCCTTAAAAAATGTTCGGATAACTGTTCATCTTTGGTTAACATTTGTTCCCCGTTATTTGACCTTGAATTCGACATTGAATGGTGATCTTGAGACGTCAGGTCTTCTCTGACAGACGCATCTTTTGCGCTGGAAAGATTCTGATGCCTAAAAAAACGAAATTTGCCCGTTAACGTTTGCGTGATGCGGAGTTCCCTGGGCTGCGTATTGAAACATCGAGGGTTCTACCGTTCCATGGTCAAAGCGTCCGGCGAAACAACGAAACGAAACAACCGGCATTCACAACATCCAAAGATCGTCCAAATATTTGAGATTCTGTACCACTTCCCAGCCAACTTTTACCTATTGGGTTGGCTTTTACTTGATAGCGGAATACCGTAGCCGAATTCGCCTCTCTATTCCGACGAATGACGTCGTGGGGCACAGAACTGCCCAATTTGACCACCGTGCATGGACATGGGCAAGGTTTCGTTCATGCACGAAAACTTTGTTGCACCAGCACATTCTTGGTAGCAGGCGTACTGAAATAAATGTAACGCATTCGAAGATAATGACGCAAGCATCAGGCGTGATAAATTAAGCTCACTTATGACTATTGGTGTACTTTTAAGAGAAAAAGACTGCTCTAGACAACACAGGTTCTCTTTCTGGTAAGTATGCCCCTCAATGTGTCATTGTCTGGGTACGTCATCGTACCTTGCTCAACATTGATTGAGAGCCAAGTAATGATCGTTATATCTGGAAATCGTGCTCATGAACCCCAGATGTGAACGACTCGACAATTATATTCTCTTGACCTTGATCGCTGCATGGCCGATGGAATGGCTTGGTTTGAATGACGTTATCACCGCGTCATGAATGCCGTAGTGATCTTAAAATAGTCTCCTCGAAAAAGCCTGTACACCTTTGCGGGCGTTAGCTCAGAAAGTAAACCGGGCTTAGGTCTTAAGAAGGGCAGTGCTGTGAACTGCTCCAAAAGGACTTCACCACGGCTATTCCAGGTAAAACGCTATAGCAATGTGGAACACTTCCTTTAAGCGCGTGTGAATTTGTTGGCGGGGAAGGGAGAGGAGCTCAGTGAGGGCGCATGGCACTGATTTTTACTCCGTCGGGAGGCATCTATCTGTAATGAAATATATGGGCCTAGCGGTAAGGCAGAAGCATGCGTAGCATTCACTGTAAGGGATACAAGTTTTCACTAAAACCAAAAGTAGCACGCCGGAAGCGCGCACAATTTTTGTTGTGTCTTAAAACAACATGACCTGTTCTGAATGTAATTTCTACTAATATTCTGGCATTATTTTGTCACGTGATGGGCGAGGGGTACGTGCCCCCCCCCCCCCCTCCCCCGGGCTGCTATGTCCGTGCGTCTCTGCTCTTCCCCCCCCCCCCCCGGCATCGGCTGTAAACGTGCGAGATACATTCCAGGAGATTATGAAGTCAGTGGCCGCCTCTAACTTTACTCCTGGAGCATATTTTGCAAGATATTCCCCGAGAGGCACGAATTTATATATTGTCTTCGTTCGTTAGCTCCAGCAGCGATGTTGCGCAGCGAAGTTTGCGCGCCGTGAGCACGGCGCAGGCTGTTCGCCGAGACCCGGGCCTGACAAAGATGGCTCGGCCTGACCTGCTATGACCAGCTGACCTGACCTGACCAGCGTTGCGCTCTGATATCGCAGCGACAATGCTTTTTACCCATATAAGGCATATATTTTCGCGTTATACACATGACCATAAGCAGAACAACAAACTACACCTGCACGATCGACGAAAGACGCATCCTCACAGCTCTCGAGTGGTTAAGTCATGAAAGAACCGTCAAAACCCGAGTTGCGTGAGATTTGTGGTAACGGAAACGCAACGAAAACAGCGAATAGGTGCGGAAAGCTACAGTGATAGAGCTTTGAAGGCTGCGGGCAAAGGATTGGCTATACATTAACAGCAGACGCTTCGTCAGCAGTAATGACAACATCCTGAGAAGCAGGTGCAGGCTCGTCAGAAACCGGGGCGGTCTCGTCAGCGGCATTGACGACCTCGTTAGCAATCTCATCAGCAGCAGGTATGAGCTCGTTAGCTGCGTGGGCGATCTCGTCAGCAAAAGGGACGAGCTCCTCAGCAATTGGGGCGATTTCCTCAGAAGTAGGCGCTGACTCATCAGCAACGGGTGCGGGTTCATCGGCATCAGGTGCGGGTTCATCAGAAACAGTTGCAGGCTCATCAGCAACAGGTGCGGGCTCATCAGCAACAGGTGTGGGCTCATCGGCAGCAGGTGTGGACTCATTAGCAGCAGGTGCAGACTTATCAGCAACAGGTGCAGGCTCATCAGCAACAGGCGCGGACTCATCAGCACCAGGTGCAGGCTCACCAGCAACAGGTGCAGACTCTTCGGAGACAGATGCGGGCTCATCGGCAACAGATAAAGGCTCATCAGCAACAGGTGCAGACTCCTCGGCAACAGGTGCGGGCTCATCCGCAACAGGTGCCGGCTCATCAGTAACAGGTGCGGGCTCATCAGCAACATGTGCAGGCTCATCAGCAACAGGCGCAGACTCTTCGGAGACAGATGCGGGCTCATCGGCAACAGGTGCAGGCTCATCAGCAACAGGTGCCGGCTCATCAGTAACAGGTGCGGGCTCATCAGCATCAGGTGCAGGCTCATCACCAACAGGTGCAGTTTCCATGGCAGGCGCACCCTCCTCAGAGGCTGGGGCAAGCTCAACAACAGGTTCAGGCTCATCAACAACAGATTCAGGCTCATCAACTGCGGGGGAGCTCTCCACGGCAGGAGCGGCCTTGAGCAGATCGGCCACGTAGGCAGGCGGCTGGGGAATGACGTCGCCCGTCGGCCGGAAGCCATTCTCATCCGCCACCCAGTTGACGGTCACCTGCTGCCCCTCAGGCGTCTTGAACGAGTAGCTGCCTCTCATTACGGTGCCGACGCCGTCGCCGATGCGCTTCTGGCCGCCGGTCGTCTCCATCGATGTGCCGTCGCTGCTGGCGAAGCCGAAGCTGAAGTTGCCCTCTTCGTCGGTGTCGAAGTTCTGGCTCATTATGTCAGCACTGGGCGCGGACGGGCCGCCAAAGCGTGTCTCCACCTCCGGCAACGCGTCCAACTCGATATCGCCTGAGCCCTCGATATCCTCCAGCGGGAAGGCTACGGCGCAGCAGAACAGGCAGACGAGCACCAGACACTTCATGATGGCGGGCTACCAGCGGTGGTGTGATGGAGGCGGTGGAATCAGGTGGTCTGATGTCCAGGACGTGCGGTCGACTGCTTTTATACGGCCCGGTGCGTCCTGTGTCCGAACTTATCTGCCGCCGCCAGGGCGCCTCGGGATTTTTCTGCCGTCTGGGGATGTTGCAACGCTCCGAATTCCTTGGCGGCCATCCCGACCGGCGGCGCCACCGCCGAGGCTTGCCGGCCCGGCGGCCTCGATAGCATCATCCGCGGGTCAGCCGGGCATGCCGCCTCCGAGGGAGGCAGGGTCGCCGTCCGCTGGTCACGGCTGTTCTCGAACTGACCGTGCTGGTGAGCATGTAGTAATGTGTGCCGTGGTTGTGACGAGGAAGATCCGTCCTCGTTTTCCTAACATTTGGCAGGACGGAGCGAGGCCCGTTGAAGTGCGAAGTCTTGTCCAGTGGCTCATGATTCAGTGCGCAATGACATTCTCCTCAGATCTATTCGAAATAGGCATCATTTTATTCGATGTTGGCATTGCTTCCAAAAGAACGTTGAACATTTATTTCCGAATTTAGGCCTTGCTGTGTGTGGTTGTGCGGCTGGGTGTGTATGATGCAAAACGTATGTCGGAAGCGGCGGAACAACACACATCGACAACGGCGCTCGGTGCTCATTTACAACAGCACTTTGGCGTTAGTGCAATTCGCATCCTGGATACATATCTGGAGATAGTTCAGATATGGTGCCCTGTGCATGGATGAGCACATACCTTCGTCTCACGTCGTCGATTTTTGGCTTAGTGGGGTCTCAATATTTTTGTTCCATCGGCGGCTCTCACTCTTTTTAAGGGGACTTTGAAACCTTGCCATGCTTGATGATCTATCCCAGGCAAGCTCCGCCTAACGGATCGCTTCTCCGTCTTCTTCGTAGCTGTCCTCGCAGGCTCCAGGGCTGTCATAAATCGTTCAGCTGTTAACGCTTGGTGCGACCATTTCCAGCACACTTAACTGCCACCTAGATCTTACACAATGCATGGAACGGTCCTCTTGCTCACTTGCACAGTCCGTGATAACGGCTAAACTTGGACGGCGATCTTTCAAAAGAGATTACCCAGGAGTTTGGATGCGGTCTCCATATATGCACGCCCGGAGGTGCACTCACATAGTGTCCCCTACCTATCACCAAATGTCGTTCTCCAGTGCTAACTGATGAAACCATCGACAAACCTTTTGCAGCAATGCTGCATCATCCTAATATGTCTTGAACTGGAAAATGACTATGTGTGGCAAGAAAGCGCTCTTTATTCACTTTATGCCACGGTCCTTTAAATTTACTTCTTGTTAACCAGTCACCTATGAACTGCATGCAGAATATTCGGAGCGAACAATCTGGCCCATTTATATTTATAATGCTTCCAAGAACATTACTTTTCGGAAAATGCGTTCTGACCAAGGATGCACACATATAGCAGTTCTGCCATTTCAAAACGTGTTTATAGAAGTACATAAAGATGCTACTTCCACAGAAAAACTTTAATAAATTATGGTTAGACTCAGATCAAGTGCAAAAAGTACGTGTCTCGGGAGGGTAAAAATGTCGTATAGAATGAAGTACTTTCAACGTCACTTGACCTTGGACGAGTTTGACCATGGTACAAATTGACTCTGACCAGACTTGGCCTTGACTTTAAGACCGTCTGGAAGTATCTGGTACGGAAAAAAAACATTCTTTCATTTGGTATCTGCCTCATGCCTATGCAACGCTTGCTAGTGGCGATGGAGGGCCCGGCGGTCGTCGGACAACTTTCGTCACTGGCGATCTTGACAGTGCGCAGGGATGAGATTAAAACCGAGAGTAAAAAGATGTCACCTTTGGTTTCAGCGCGTTAAAAGCTGACGGTGACTGACCTTGACCTTGATCCGTAACCTGTGTCCACATAACACTATGTTAAGGCGCGACAGTGGACAATCTTCCATTCGTTGCCGGCTTCAAAGCAAGACGACCGCTACTACGAGCGCTACTAATCTTACATGACGAAAAGTCGATAGGAGATCAAAATGGATAGAGAGCAAGGGAGATACGAAGGAAGTCAAGGATGGAAAGCAAAATGCGAACTCTAACTGAACAAAATATTAATGGAAAAGTCAACAAAAAAGATGTCAAAAAGGTGTTACTTCAAGGGATCGACGAGTTAACGCGCGAAAGCCAAAAATAGGCTGCTGATAAACACAGTAATTCATGTCTTTGTAGACGAGCGAAGTCATGCACCCGGTTCGTAAATGGAATCACCAAGTGCATTGGTCACCAAAGCGTGATAGATAATTCCAATATTTTGTTGTGGATCGACCAGCTCCCAAGTTCTTCTTTTATGGTTCCTCACGCATGCGTTCCGCGTCATTTCTCTACATTCTTTCTGAACATATAAGCCAATGTTGTATTCAAGTGGTACCGAGGCACGAACTACCCAATGAAATTTTTACATGTTTCAATAAGCGCCCTTGCCATTAATGTACAATTCGAGGTGGGCGCAGACAAAATGCACAGATTGAAAAAAACATAATCTTGTTATATGCCGTGCAAGACATTTGCGCAACTACGGTGCGTCAGAACCTTTTGTTTTTGTAGAAAATCTTGGGTCGTGGTCACTATTGCCCACCACCATCATGTGCCCATCTGCAGACGCCGCTGAGACTTAGGATATGAGCACACGCAACCCACAATCTATAATAACTGCAAAGTTTTTAAATGCGACGAGTTTTCTCGCTCTCCAACATGTCGTTACGCAAGATACAAGAAGGCACACTATGTCACACAAATCGCTGATGATTGTCTGGTTTTTGAAGTATAACGACAGCTCGGTATCTCACATGCGCTATTTGCAAGGCTTCTAAACTGCCGTAAATTCACAAATGGCATGCGCTCACATTAAGTACGCCCCAGGGCGCAGTCGTATTCCCGAACAAACGCACAGTACATAGGCCATTATACACATACCCTCAATACCCTCCATTGGGAAAGTCCATCCCCCCAGCGCCTTTGTATTCCTTCCTTCTGATTCCAATTGTCGCGTCCATAAAACTCCTGGATCTCCTCGCACCGCGTGAAGATGACCCCGGGCTGTCACAGGATCCAGTTTAAGCCGAAATGCCACTGTTCACTTCACATTAGGGACTAAATTCAGTGAAAAAGGGATCAACTTCTGATTAGATGATCACCAACAAATGACGTGACTTACTTTACCAGGCTTTGCCATCACCGCTAACTATGTTTTTTGGGCTTAGTTCATGCGTATTAGCAGCAAATGTAACGCCGCTCCTACGCCTCACAACTCGCCCTTACCCACCCCACGCCAGTCGGGTAATGTATTGACTGATGATTGACTAAATGGCCAGAGTCAGAAACATACGTTGTTGACACTCCTGATACCTCTGCATGCAATGCTCGTTCCAACGGTACCCCTTTTCTTCAGTAGCACGAACGCAGCGCTGGAAGGTACGATTCCAAGCGGATCCGATCCAGCGACGAAACTGGGCAGTGACCAGAAGTCCAGAGGAATATGAAACGCCACTTCACTGGCGTATATGTGTCGTGGATCTAGTCAGTGCTGCACACTAGTGGCAATCTGATGTAATGGCGCATTTCGGCGAAGGCTTGGGACTAAAGCTCAACCCCAGCATAAAAGCGCAATGACATTTCATCTGCGTTAATGCACCCCGCCCCGGCCACTTACACAAACTTTTTTGTAGGACTGATCCCTTTACGGAGCGATATTTGGGGGCGCCTGAATCCGCCCACAGCAAAAAATCAGGCGAAGCCGTTTGCTTTCGCCAGACAGCGAGCAGCCTGTGAGTTAGCTGCGTGTTTCCCGCGGCGTTTGCCTCCCGCATGGAGGTCATCTGACCGGTCACGGATGGGTGCTGGACATCTTATCGGCTCCGTATCTCACTGCGGGAATGTGACCGGGTCAGCGCGCCCTGGCCTGCAGCCAGCGGGCGCGTCTGGCGACTGACGACATGACCTCACGGCAGCCGGACGACGCCGCCAGCCACACCGGTCGTACGTGCGAACCGATCATCGCGGTGATCGTTAGTAATGCATCGCCGGTTGGGACCTTGCTGTCGCTATCGGCGGCAGGCGAGCCAGCCATCCGTGACCGGTGTGTGAGCTGGAGAAGTTCTCATGGCTGCACTCTCATGAGGACGTGCGCGAACGCAGCGTCTTTATCTCCGAAGTCGTACTGACACGGAGCGGCTGAGTGTCGAAAGCGGTAGCGGTCGTGTGTTGTTCCGTTATGACCCGCCGGGTACGGGCGGCTACGGCGCCCGGCCGGTGCTGTCGTTGGGAACGGAATACGGCCGTTGAGACGTGCCACGGCTGGTAGGCCGAGAGTCGATAGATCAAGCTGCCGCTGGGATGCCAGACCCGACCGCAGATCCCTGCAACGGCGTGGCCATTTCGCCGCCAACATCTGGACCGTGGTCAGCAACGTGATTCTCTGTAGTTGAAGACATGACGCATGAGCAATGGGCACACAATCCGGCACAGAGAATTGATCATGATTTAGGGTGCGGATGCTTTGATAGGATGGTCATATCCTATCCTCCCGAATAAACCGCGACGAACTGTAATCAGGGACCGCGAACCATGTGCATAAGGTAACACTAAAGGGCCGCAGACCTTCAAAAGCACGCGCCCAAATTTTCTGGTCGTGCCCAGAGGCTGCAGGAATAGTGACACTGACGTTTCACCCGACGGCCGGTCTGATATTACTACACACTGCTACATGTTGCCACGCGGTCTGATGCTGCTATATCTCCGGCGCTAGCACAGACGCAGCGGCTACGGGGACCCTCAGAGCCGGGGGTCCCAACTGGAACCAATATTCTGGCCCCTTTCGAGCGGCAACGCCTATTAAAGGAAACGTTTCACATTTGAAGATGCTGAGACAAGCATCAGATATGATGAAACAAGCTCAGTTATAACTATTGGCATACGTTTTAAGTGGAAAAGATTGCTCTAGACAGCACGATTATCTGTTTAGTAAATATGCTCCTCAATTTGTCATGGTTTGGTTACGTCATGGTACCTTGCACAAAATTGATAGAGAGCTAATTGATGACCATCATATCTGGAAATCGCGAACACAAACGACAGACATGAACGTCTTGACAACTATATCTCCATTGGCCTTGATCGCCGCATTGCTAGTGGAAAGGCAAGCTTTGAATGATGTCATTATGACGTAAACGCCGAAGTGACTTGGAAATGCTCTCCCCGATATACCTTTCCCCATTTTCACGGGCGTATACCTCAGAAGCTAGAGGGGCTTAGGTCTTGGAAGGGCAGGGTTGCGGACAGCACCAAAAGGTCTTCAAGATGGTTATTTCAGTTCAGAACCTCATATACATGTGGAACACTGGCTTCAACGTCCATGCTATACACCGCGCATTTTGTACGCTGCGCTATTTTCCGTGCAGTCACTATAACAAACTAATCGGGAGACGTCCCTCAATCTTGCCACGCTCACAGAATTGAAATGCGCAAATTTGCTCTGTAGAAACTGCTTTGTTGTAGTTTCAGGGGAATTCATGTAAGAGTACTTAACTAATTTGCAAAACTTCACGTTGCCTTCAATATTTTACTTAAGGTCGTTGTTTTGCCTGATCAGAAATTTCGATGGCTTGCGATTCCACGCGTAAAATGTTATCAATAAAGCTTTCACATCTCTAAGCAATAAGCCTCCAAAATTCTTCGTCGCCTGCACCTGCATGCTCTCTTGGTCGGGAGGTGATCTTACTCAATGTGTATTACGGCGCCGAATGCGACTCGCCCAAGTATTCTGACGCGCATTATTGGCGGTGCCAATCTAGAGCAATGAAACATTACACGCCTGTCCTTTTTAAGCCATTCCGTAT
>NW_023596906.1:69304-73515 GCF_011947565.3 Pollicipes pollicipes
GCCGACTGTTTGTTGCCCTTGATCTCTGGCTTGAATAGAGGAACGCTTTGTCTCAGGGGTCGCTATCGGTGCAAGATTATCATCTTACTGACATGTGAGATCACGGCCTTACAGGCCCTCTGACATTTGAGATCACGGCTCTGCTGCCGGATGTCTTAATGTGACCTACAGCCAGCCCTTAGGACACTTCAGCCATCCCATCGGGCCCTTGATCTTTCGTCTTGAGAGACCCCTCGGCCCCTCTCCGGGTCACCCCAAACACCGCTCCGACTCGGGCGACTTGCCGCCACATGACTCCTGTTCGGCCTGTGGCCCTTAACCGACACAAGAGCCCCTCATTGCGTCAGAGACTCAGAACGTTACAAATCGCAAAACCCAGCTTTATTTATGCTTGGGAAATGGATCTCCAGGGCTCAGGCGGACATGGAGCCGACTATTCGGTGTTCGTGGTCTCTTACCGACGTAGAGACCCACATTGTCTCAGGGATTCCTCAAACGGTGCAAGAGGACCTCTGACTGATAATTCAGGCCACGACCCTACGGGCCGCGATTCTTTATGTGACCTTCAGGCAGTCCTTTGGGCCCTTATGTCATCCCACCGGGCCTTTGATAATCGGTATCGGTGGGTCGCCCGGAGCCTTCTTCGGTCTTCATCAAACACTTCCTTTGGTCGGCTCGGGGCTCTTGCGAGCGCAGGGTCCTCTGTTCGACGCTGTGGACCCCTGACAGATACAAGGTCCTGACCACTGTAAGCCACTGGCCCCGGCTTTATAGCTGATTAGTAAGTGGGTACTCAGGCCTATATCGTCACGGAGCCGACTGTGCGATACGGTAGTACCTGACCGATATATAGGTCCGCGTCGTCTCAGTGGTTCCCCCATCGACACAAAGGGGCCTCTGACCGTTATTTTAAGGTCCATTTTCGCAGGTCGGGACTCCTGAATAAGACGCCGACCAACCCTTCATGCCCTTACACCCTCCAATCGCGCCCTTGATCATCGAACGGTGGGCCCTCTAGGGTCTTCAGGCCTCCTTGAACACTGTCCCTGGCCGACTCGGGGCCCCTTGACAATGCAGAGCTCCCTGCTAGAATGTCGTGGGGCCCCGAGCAATCTAAATCGCTGGCTCCGACTCTGTCCCTGCTTGGGAAAAGGGCCCTTTGGCCCATGCCGCCACGGAAGCCGAGTTTGCGTTACTGGTGGTGTCTGACCGAAATATGAATACTTATCGACCCAGTGGGCGCCTGAATGGGACCTCCAGCTGCCCTTCCAGACCTTTTGGGCCCTCAAATCGGGCCCTTAATCGTAGGTTGCGAGGGCCGGAAGGGCACCGCGGATCCTAAGAGGGGGCGGGGGGCACGTGCTCTCTGTGCCCCCCCCCCCCTCGGCCTGCGCTACTGGGCTCGGTGCTGATTGGTGGCGACATCTATTCCACCCTCCAGGGTTTAGACAGAGCTTGGCGGGAGGCTTTCGCTGATGGCCGTAACGTTCCCGCTTCGGCGCGGCTCTCCTATCACGACACACTCGACGTACCGCCCTCCACGCGCGAGTACAGTCGTGCGCCGACTGAAAGCCTCCTCAGACGCGGATGACCACACGGCTCACTTCAACTTGTCAAGCTATCGTAACGTGTTTGACAGTGCCCCGTGCAGCGCCAGACGCTCGTGAACCTACTGGGATCTACTTGCTGCTTGATATTTCGAAGGGTAACAGCCTGCTTACACTTGTGCTCGGGCGGGGGATGGGTTTATTTGATACGTATCGTACCACAGTTCTCTAAAATAGTTTCCGACCGGTGTACGCAGCGAAGTAAAACCTTGTGTAGCTGCGGACAACGGAACGTCCAACCTGATGGTGTGCGAACACAAATACACGCATACATATATATGTATATACATATATATATATACATATATATATATATATACATATATACATATATATATATGTAGGATATATGTACACACCACATATATATATATATATATATATATATGTAGGATATATATATATATATATATATATATATATATATATATATATATATATATATATATATATATATATATAGACGTGTGTGCGTGTGTGTGTTCTTTATCAACAACATGCGAGCGGTATTCTATAGACCCTTCAAGGCTGGGACCTGTAGTAGGTCAAAGTCGGGCCTATGGTTGGAAGATGAGGCAATTTTTCGGGAATCTTTCACGCTGGTGCGACAGCGAAGTCCAAAAAGACAAAGCAAGACAACCTTGAGGTAGCCTCACATACAGGTAATTACAATCAGGATCACAACCGATACACTGCATACACTGACCTTGGATAAGGGCGGGCTGAGATCACAACCAGAAATTGGAATTGTATTTGATTCTATAGACCGTCAGGCATGAAGGCCAGATCAGTGAAAAAGACGGAAATGAGTAATACAGTTGATTCTAATGGCCTCGGGTCAAGTGTGGTCAGGTCTTGGCCAAAACCTAAAGCCAAAGTTTCTCAACTGGAGGTTATTTTGGAGGTAGTTTCTGACGTCCATTCAAGATTCTTTGACCACAAGGGCATCAGCAGTTTTTATTCTGCCTTCATAAAGGTCAGTGGAGGCACCTGACCCAAAATGCCCCTGCTTAAGCTTTTGCCTTAGGAACTTGCGTTTAGATGTCCACGCTGATTTTCAATTGTTTGTTATGCATGCATACAAGTAATATTGATGTTTGTCATTTTGAACGGAAGGTCGAAAAGGTCACTGATCCGACTCGAACAGAGGGGACTTTTTCTATCAGAATACACACGAGCGCGTGGGGCCCAAGGGCACTACGACACATCTGGTATTTCGACCTTATTCAACCCGAAGGTCTTGACCTAGACCCCGTACAAACTTGAATCAGTTTAATAGTAAAACCTTCCCCGTGCATTTGGTCTCTATCTCTCACCTTTTGGAATCCCGGGGATGTCAAATTTGTTCCCTTCCCGAACGCTTTTCGTTTAATCGATCACCCTGGTGCATGTTAAAGGCGTCCTACGGGTAGGGCGCTTCAATCTCAAGACAACTTACTCCGCTCCAAAATGTGTGGCAGTCAACCAGCGGGCGGAAAGGGGCCTCAAACAATACCGAGCATGTTGGTGCGATATATTCATTGGATCCACGACCTCCGAACAGGACCCACGAAATTCTGACTGCATGATGCGCGCTCCAAATAGGCCACCCGCGAGGACGACCGCAACGCACACCTCCGCCCTCGATTTTATCACAGGCATCCACTACCGCTCAACAATGGAATGCTGCTGGTGCCGCCCGAGCGCCCTGCGGCGCGTGTCCGCGCGTGCTCGCCTTCCCAGCGCCTGCCCGCTGAGCACATCGCTGCGTCACAAACCGCGTGCATGAGGCCATCTTCTCAAGTGTAGTCAAAACGAGCAGCCGCGGCGCGCCGCCAGCCGGCATGACACAACAGCGTGCTGCGCGGACCCGGCTCGGTACACTGAGCAATCGACGAGCGGCCTGCGAAGCGGTCTCTCTCCATCCCCTTGTCGAGCGCGATATTCCTCCCACCCCCCCCATCTCAGCCGCCGAGCTGCGCGCACCGCGCACGCCGCGGTGTCTGCCGACAGCGGAGCCGACCAACTCTCGGGATTTCAGCCGGAAACGGACGGAGCCGGTCTGGAGGCGAGCCGCCACTCAGAACTTGCAGCCGAGGTACTGGTTCTCCTCGCGCAGGCGCAGCACCTCCGCCTGCAGACTCCGTATGGTGGCGGCCATGCCTTCCATACCCGCCTGGCACGCGGGAGACCACCGCAGGTTAGACCGCACGTGGGCACGGCCGGACAGCCGCCCAGTCCGGCCAACATGACACTGGTCCAAAAGCGTGCACGAAACGACCATTAAAGGTCTGAAAAGGCCCTTGCTGAAACCGAGGTACGTTAACGATCAGCCAAGTTTGATGACGGAACAAACCAAGCATTCGACCGTCAGCATCGTCCATATGACGCAAGAGCCAAATGACATGAAAATACAGTCTCCTCCGCGATTTAAACGCCCTACACAGCGCTCTGCCAGACCTCGTCACACATCTCACCTTGACCTCGTACATGTGCTTGCCGACGCTCCACTGGGTGTTGAAGTTCTCTCGCCGCATGCCCCACCACATGTCGTCGATGCTCTCGTGCAAACTCCTGCGGACACAGCTCCCAGAGTTGAGTTCTCTCTTTGCATGCCCCACCACA
>NW_023596906.1:73975-106893 GCF_011947565.3 Pollicipes pollicipes
GATATAGATATAGATATAGATAGATATATATATATAGATATAGATATAGATATATCTATATATATAGATAGATAGATATGATAGATAGATAGATAGTATAGATAGATATAGATAGATATATAGAGATAGAGAGATAGATAGAGATAGATAGATAGAGAAGATAGATAGATAGAGAGATAGAGAGAGATAGATATATATAATAGTATATATATATATAATATAGATATATATAGATATAGACCGATATCATAGAGGAGACAGATAGACAGATATATAGAGACCAGATAGAGAGAGAGAGAGAGAGAGAGAGATATATATATATATATATATAGTATATATATATATATATATATATATTATATATATCCTATATATATATATATATATATGTATATGTATCATATCTATCTCTATAACAGGAACATAGGCCAGGACGCTACCGCGAGATCCATTCTGCCTTAAATTTACCAAATAAGCTGACAAATCATGCTGCAAATGACTGCATGACATAAATCGCCGGCGGTCTTCATTTTGTTATGGTCTAGTCTCTTAATTGTGCAGAACTCAGATATTTTTGAGAATTTTTATCTGGTTTGTACAGAGACGACAAGGATTCCGCGAATGCAGATCAAAGGCCAAATTGGGTGAACAATTTGTGTTTGCCTGTGTAAGTTCAACATTTGGTCAGAATTGATTAGTGGTACAAATTATGTAATGTAGGTTTGAGCGTGCGCGCTCGCATATCTTGAAAACACAAAAATTCGACGCCAGGCGTTGCGGTCTCCTTGGGTGCGAATCGTCAGCCCAGTGGCTAACATTAGGCCGAAGCCAACAGGTGGACGAAATGGTGGATGTATCTGAAGAAGTAGCTTTGAACGTTTTTGGACACCAAATCGTACATTTTGTAACTTTCCGGGCGTATATTTCACTGTTCGGTTTTTAGATCGATGACAATAACATATTTGTCTTCGCGAAGTGATGCTGGAAATATGGTGGTGGAACTGGAAGAATAGGGTACAATCCCTTTTTTCCATTTTTCGTTTTTTGCTGGAACTGTGTACCTGTCTAGAGGACAACCTCAAAGTTGCAAAAAAGAAACCGGCCAGTGTAATCTTTGAACTGCACGAATGTATTTTGAAAGACATTTAGAAACATTATTTAACGCTAGTCATCGTTGCGCGCTAGGTACCCACCCGCTGGCGTCACTTTTAGTGGTCAACGCCGTTTGGTTTTACGAAAACTGCAACCCAAGCCATCGCTATCCTTGTTCCCCGAGATAACCGGTGTATTATTGGGGTTTTATGACGCACTCAGCTGCTGGTGCTATAAGGCGTCGCCAGCCTCTCACCCCGACGGGAAGACGGGGCACCTTCCTGGGCACCTGGGAATCGGACCCCGTACATGTGGTTTCCCAAGATGTGGAATGGTGAACGCGGGTGCGTTAACCATTACACTAGCGGCACCCGGCGCGCAGGATCAATGCTTTTGCTAGTATTTGTTTCACTTGTTGATTCTGTAAAATAATGAACGCCTTCAGGGAAACATACGATGGCCTTGTGCGTTTGGAACGTAGTTGGACCCAGTTCATTCAACGCTGATGAGACCCCTTATTTCTTTCCGGTAAAAGGGCTCCCTTGAGTACGACACTCCGGGGCACATTGTTATTCCGGTCAGGGGCCGGATGGCCATTCTCTCCCACCGCGGTGTGTTTCTGGCCGTCATTCTGGCGACACCGGGCGGCATTTCCTGCTCGATCCGGAGGCCCTTAGAGGGATTTATCATATCCATTGGTGCGCCCCCTGACGCGGGAGGCCTTTTGACCCACGCAGTTGACCCTGGATCAACGCATGAACCGCCATTAACGCAACAACATCCCTGATCGCCGCAGCTGGTCCAGCAGCGGGCACATAAACTCCAGTTGAGCCCAACGGGCCCATGATGGAATAGGGCTGGAGAGCCCACCGTTCCGTACTGGCAGCCCTAATTAGCACAGGCCAATTCTATTACCTCGATGTGAGCACTCATCATAAGTTCTTATGTTTCCTTCAGTTGTCAGAGGGCCCCGACCAATGCAAGAGGCCCTCTGTCATTCTGTCCCTGTTGAGCTCTGGTTCCCCATCCCTGTTGAGTAAATTCTCTCCTGGCTGATTCGAGACGCCTTATAGGCACAGAATGGCCTTTTAGGCACTGTGGGGTCCTGAACGAAACAGGGGCGCGACTAATCAAAATCGCGGTCCCAGCCTTGTCCCTGCTTGGGAAATGGGCTCCCAGAGCTCAGACCAACACGGGGCCGACTGTTTGTTGCCCTTGATCTCTGGCTTGAATAGAGGAACGCTTTGTCTCAGGGGTCGCTATCGGTGCAAGATTATCATCTTACTGACATGTGAGATCACGGCCTTACAGGCCCTCTGACATTTGAGATCACGGCTCTGCTGCCGGATGTCTTAATGTGACCTACAGCCAGCCCTTAGGACACTTCAGCCATCCCATCGGGCCCTTGATCTTTCGTCTTGAGAGACCCCTCGGCCCCTCTCCGGGTCACCCCAAACACCGCTCCGACTCGGGCGACTTGCCGCCACATGACTCCTGTTCGGCCTGTGGCCCTTAACCGACACAAGAGCCCCTCATTGCGTCAGAGACTCAGAACGTTACAAATCGCAAAACCCAGCTTTATTTATGCTTGGGAAATGGATCTCCAGGGCTCAGGCGGACATGGAGCCGACTATTCGGTGTTCGTGGTCTCTTACCGACGTAGAGACCCACATTGTCTCAGGGATTCCTCAAACGGTGCAAGAGGACCTCTGACTGATAATTCAGGCCACGACCCTACGGGCCGCGATTCTTTATGTGACCTTCAGGCAGTCCTTTGGGCCCTTATGTCATCCCACCGGGCCTTTGATAATCGGTATCGGTGGGTCGCCCGGAGCCTTCTTCGGTCTTCATCAAACACTTCCTTTGGTCGGCTCGGGGCTCTTGCGAGCGCAGGGTCCTCTGTTCGACGCTGTGGACCCCTGACAGATACAAGGTCCTGACCACTGTAAGCCACTGGCCCCGGCTTTATAGCTGATTAGTAAGTGGGTACTCAGGCCTATATCGTCACGGAGCCGACTGTGCGATACGGTAGTACCTGACCGATATATAGGTCCGCGTCGTCTCAGTGGTTCCCCCATCGACACAAAGGGGCCTCTGACCGTTATTTTAAGGTCCATTTTCGCAGGTCGGGACTCCTGAATAAGACGCCGACCAACCCTTCATGCCCTTACACCCTCCAATCGCGCCCTTGATCATCGAACGGTGGGCCCTCTAGGGTCTTCAGGCCTCCTTGAACACTGTCCCTGGCCGACTCGGGGCCCCTTGACAATGCAGAGCTCCTGCTAGAAGTCGTGGGGCACCGAGCAATCTAAATCGCTGGCTCCGACTCTGTCCCTGCTTGGGAAAAGGGCCCTTTGGCCCATGCCGCCACGGAACCGAGTTTGCGTTACTGGTGGTGTCTGACCGAAATATGAATACTTATCGACCCAGTGGGCGCCTGAATGGGACCTCCAGCTGCCCTTCCAGACCTTTTGGGCCCTCAAATCGGGCCCATAATCGTAGGTTGCGAGGGCCGGAAGGGCACCTCGGATCCTAAGAGGGGGCGGGGGGCACGTGCTCCCTGTGCCCCCCCCCCCCTCGGCCTGCGCTACTGGGCTCGGTGCTGATTGGTGGCGACATCTATTCCACCCTCCAGGGTTTAGACAGAGCTTGGCGGGAGGCTTCGCTGATGGCCGTAACGTTCCCGCTTCCGGCGCGGCTCTCCTATCACGACACACTCGACGTACCGCCCTCCACGCGCGAGTACAGTCGTGCGCCGACTGAAAGCCTCCTCAGACGCGGATGACCACACGGCTCACTTCAACTTGTCAAGCTATCGTAACGTGTTTGACAGTGCCCCGTGCAGCGCCAGACGCTCGTGAACCTACTGGGATCTACTTGCTGCTTGATATTTCGAAGGGTAACAGCCTGCTTACACTTGTGCTCGGGCGGGGGATGGGTTTATTTGATACGTATCGTACCACAGTTCTCTAAAATAGTTTCCGACCGGTGTACGCAGCGAAGTAAAACCTTGTGTAGCTGCGGACAACGGAACGTCCAACCTGATGGTGTGCGAACACAAACACACGCATACATATATATATATATATATATATATATATATATATATATATATATATATATATATATGTCAAAGTGTGTGCTGACACACGTCAGCACACACGTCTACACACACACGAACACACACACGTGTGTGCGTGTGTGTGTTCTTTATCAACAACATGCGAGCGGTATTCTATAGACCCTTCAAGGCTGGGACCTGTAGTAGGTCAAAGTCGGGCCATGGTTGGAAGATGAGGCAATTTTTTCGGGAATCTTTCACGCTGGTGCGACAGCGAAAGTCCAAAAAAGACAAAGCAAGACAACCTGAGGTAGCCTCACATACAGGTAATTACAATCAGGATCACAACCGATACACTGCATACACTGACCTTGGATAAGGGCGGGCTGAGATCACAACCAGAAATTGGAATTGTATTTGATTCTATAGACCGTCAGGCATGAAGGCCAGATCAGTGAAAAAGACGGAAATGAGTAATACAGTTGATTCTAATGGCCTCGGGTCAAGTGTGGTCAGGTCTTGGCCAAAACCTAAAGCCAAAGTTTCTCAACTGGAGGTTATTTTGGAGGTAGTTTCTGACGTCCATTCAAGATTCTTTGACCACAAGGGCATCAGCAGTTTTTATTCTGCCTTCATAAAGGTCAGTGGAGGCACCTGACCCAAAATGCCCCTGCTTAAGCTTTTGCCTTAGGAACTTGCGTTTAGATGTCCACGCTGATTTTCAATTGTTTGTTATGCATGCATACAAGTAATATTGATGTTTGTCATTTTGAACGGAAGGTCGAAAAGGTCACTGATCCGACTCGAACAGAGGGGACTTTTTCTATCAGAATACACACGAGCGCGTGGGGCCCAAGGGCACTACGACACTCTGGTATTTCGACCTTATTCAACCCGAAGGTCTTGACCTAGACCCCGTACAAACTTGAATCAGTTTAATAGTAAAACCTTCCCCGTGCATTTGGTCTCTATCTCTCACCTTTTGGAATCCCGGGGATGTCAAATTTGTTCCCTTCCCGAACGCTTTTCGTTTAATCGATCACCCTGGTGCATGTTAAAGGCGTCCTACGGGTAGGGCGCTTCAATCTCAAGACAACTTACTCCGCTCCAAAATGTGTGGCAGTCAACCAGCGGGCGGAAAGGGGCCTCAAACAATACCGAGCATGTTGGTGCGATATATTCATTGGATCCACGACCTCCGAACAGGACCCACGAAATTCTGACTGCATGATGCGCGCTCCAAATAGGCCACCCGCGAGGACGACCGCAACGCACACCTCCGCCCTCGATTTTATCACAGGCATCCACTACCGCTCAACAATGGAATGCTGCTGGTGCCGCCCGAGCGCCCTGCGGCGCGTGTCCGCGCGTGCTCGCCTTCCCAGCGCCTGCCCGCTGAGCACATCGCTGCGTCACAAACCGCGTGCATGAGGCCATCTTCTCAAGTGTAGTCAAAACGAGCAGCCGCGGCGCGCCGCCAGCCGGCATGACACAACAGCGTGCTGCGCGGACCCGGCTCGGTACACTGAGCAATCGACGAGCGGCCTGCGAAGCGGTTCTCTCCATCCCCTTGTCGAGCGCGATATTCCTCCCCCCCCCCCCCCCCCATCTCAGCCGCCGAGCTGCGCGCACCGCGCACGCCGCGGTGTCTGCCGACAGCGGAGCCGACCAACTCTCGGGATTTCAGCCGGAAACGGACGGAGCCGGTCTGGAGGCGAGCCGCCACTCAGAACTTGCAGCCGAGGTACTGGTTCTCCTCGCGCAGGCGCAGCACCTCCGCCTGCAGACTCCGTATGGTGGCGGCCATGCCTTCCATACCCGCCTGGCACGCGGGAGACCACCGCAGGTTAGACCGCACGTGGGCACGGCCGGACAGCCGCCCAGTCCGGCCAACATGACACTGGTCCAAAAGCGTGCACGAAACGACCATTAAAGGTCTGAAAAGGCCCTTGCTGAAACCGAGGTACGTTAACGATCAGCCAAGTTTGATGACGGAACAAACCAAGCATTCGACCGTCAGCATCGTCCATATGACGCAAGAGCCAAATGACATGAAAATACAGTCTCCTCCGCGATTTAAACGCCCTACACAGCGCTCTGCCAGACCTCGTCACACATCTCACCTTGACCTCGTACATGTGCTTGCCGACGCTCCACTGGGTGTTGAAGTTCTCTCGCCGCATGCCCCACCACATGTCGTCGATGCTCTCGTGCAAACTCCTGCGGACACAGCTCCCAGAGTTGAGTTCTCTCTTTGCATGCCCCACCACACGTCGTTCATGCTCTCGTGCAAACTCCTGCGGACGTAACTCCCAGAGTTAAGTTCTCTCGCCGCATGTCCCACCATATGTCGCCGATGCTCTCGTGCAAACTCCTGCGGACACAGCTCCCAGAGTTATGTAACGTGGAAACAAGCACGTAAAGTCGCGGTTGGTTGACCCACGTCTCATCCCAAGCAAGTAAGCACTACCCCAACGCACAACAGGCTCTTCGTGCCAGAGCATCAGACCAGCGACATTTCACAGGATACCAAGGAAACAAGCACGACGCGAACATTATTGTAAAAAACTGCGAATCGCCGCAGTTTACATCCAGTTTGTCGCGGGTAAGGGCGGCCCGCCGATTCCAGTGTTTCTATATGCTGGTGTTTCGGCGCCCATCTCCCGATCACAGATGGCAGCGCCCGCTGATTGGAGAAGCAGCGCTGTCATGACACCGACCGCAACACAGCATTCACGCTGTAAAGAACGATGAATATGCACAACGGGCGCCGCGTTCACCCGTTCGGCGCGCCGCCTGGCCGAGGAGCCACGCCGGCCGGAAGCGCGCGTCCGCCACTCACTCGAGTCTTTCCAGGACGGAGTGCGGCACGGGCTCGGGCGCGCCAGCCGGTTCGGTGGAGAGGGGCTTGCGCGGCTCGGCGCGCGCCAGCGGCTCGGCCGCCGCCAGCTCAGCCAGCAGGTCTCGACTGAGATCGCCGCCACGCGCGCTGTCGCGCCGCGCCGCCGGCCGCTCGGGGCTGGAGGCGTCACCACCGCCGGCACCGTCCGGCCCGCAGCCGTCGGGTCCGGGCCGGCGAGCGTTGGCCGCGTCTCGCTCGGCCGCGCCGCCGTCCGGCTCGCCGTGCCCGAGCTCGTCCCGCAGCTCGTCCGCCGCCTCGGCGGGCGCGACGATGCCCAGCGAGGCATCCGGCCGCAGCGGCGGGAAGAGCGAGCCGTCGGCGGACAGGGTGGCGTCGGCGCGGCCCGGCGCGAGCGCGGGCGCCGCTCCCAGGCTCAGGTCACCCCGCACCGGCGAGAACAGGCTCGAGTCGCGTCCTGGGGGCGCACGCGGCGCCGGTCACGGCCGGCACGCGGCGGCGGTACCGTGGCGGAGGCACACGGTGATTAACAGGGACAGCTCGCAGACGCCAGAGCGAGCCAGCCCTCTACAGGTCCGAGTAGAGGTTCTCCAGAAGCGAGGCACAAAACACGGTACCAGACGGCACATGTGGTGCTGACGGTGTGTTACGTTGCCTGCAACGATAAGCCCAGGGCTTGTCTTGTTAAGGTGGGTCAGGCACAACTTCCAGCTGGACATGTGACTGTCTGCACCACTGACGCGAGAAGAGCAAGCATACGCGCTATAGATTACAGCATAATAATAACATATTACAGCAATAATACAGATTACAGGATACAGAAAGCCTACACTGCAACATAACGCCTAATCCTTCAACAGCTCCTCGCCAACGACCGTCCGGCATCGCTGAGCCGTCGTGGCCGCGGCAGGCTTTGCTGACGCTGCCGACCGCGACGACGTCCGCAAAGCTGACCTGGGGGAGCATGCCGCGAGTCTGGCCGATGGCTCTCACTACGAGGGACGTGACGGCCAGCGTCTTACCGTGCACTGTACCGTTGAGCGTGACGCCGTTAGGCACGGTCGTGGCGGGCGGAGAGGCGGCCGCGTGGCGACTCTCATCCCGGAGAGGAGAGAACAGGGAGCTCTGCTCGGCGGACACCTGGCCATACCTGCAGGCCCGGTCAGGTCGGGTCACAACCCGTGGGAGAACAGGGGGCTCTGCTCGGCGGACACCTGGCCATACCTGCAGGCCCGGTCAGGTCGGGACACTCAGGGGAGAACAGGGGGCTCAGTTTGACGCGTGCGTATTAGCCGGTCTCGTCAGGCCCTGGACCGATTCAGGAGAGAATGACGAAGCCGGCTCAGGCAGCCTTCAGCCGCGCCCGAAGGGGAGGGGGGGGCAGCCGCTCCAGACGATACAGTGATATATGCAGCTGCACTGAGTCGGTGACAAACTCCCCAGTGCGACCTTAACTCAAGACTGGAGACGTTCCATCCTCCCCTGCTCCCACCGGCCTCCCTGCCACCGTCCGCAGGTCCGCCGCCCGGTCAGCACGCACATGGCCATGGTCGGACCGCCGCTGTCGTTAGCCGCGACGGCCGTCGGCTTGGCGCTCTCCACCGGCGTCGAATGGGTGCGAGGTGCCTCCCCATGCCTGGGCACGTGGTTCTGCATCAGCTCGACGGCCGGCAGCGAATGGTTCTGGCCGGAGGGCAGAGCCTTGCTGTCTTCAGCGGTCTGAACGCTGGAGCCCCGGCCTCGAACCTGACAGGGACGTCAGCACGTCAGCAAACTAACGCATGGTGTACATCACGTCATTAGCGCAAACCAAGACAGAAAGCTCGGGTAGGCTGCAGGCAGCGGACATCACCAGGCTTATATAAAGCACACACACAAGCAACCAGCTGAATTCTTAACACCCACCGCTGCTTGGCTCCTGGTACCGAACCGCATGCATGGTCGATCACTGGTGTCCCGCCCCTGCGCTCCGTCGCGGGCGGTGACGCCCTGAGGGCTGGACCCACCTTGGCTGGCGGCTGGAACTGGACGCGCTGCACAGAGCTGCGGTGCGCGGTGAATGAGCGGCTGGGCCGTCCCGGCGCGCGCAGGTCGTACACGCAGACGCGCCCCTGCGACGTGCCCACCGCCAGCTGCACGCCATCGCCGTGGAAGTCGACGGCCGTCAGCGGCGCGTCGCTCACCACCCTCTGGATCACACTGGCCGGGCCGGCGGGTCAGTCACACCCCAGGCCGCCAGCTGTCTAGATAGCAGGCGTCACACAGCTGTCTAGATATACCCGACGATTGTAGCAACGATCTTCAAAGGAAATTTCTCCTGCAGAAAATCTTCCATTTAAATAAGCCGCGACTAATGCCATGCCATGACGTCATATCATGTCATGTCAGGCACCGCGACCTGCCAGCCGGGTCCATATGACGATACAGGCACCACAACCACACAGCCAATGACCGGATCAGCGCACAAGCGGCCAACCCCCACCCGCCACCGGCATACTTCCTGGTCTTGGGGTCGTAGCAGACGAGCCGCTTGTCCAGGCCGACGCTGGCCAGCAGGATGTCGTTGACGGGCGAGAAGGCGAGCCCGGCGGCCGGCGCCACGTGCCCGCTGGTGAACGTGTGCAGCAGGCGGCGCTGGTTCACGTCCCACAGCGACACGTGGCCCGTGTCGAAGGCGGCGCCCAGCACGGCCGGTCGCACCGTGCTGTAGCGCAGGTCGCGTGCGCACTGCGGCTGCGGGCGCGGCGCGACGGGGCGTGAGGCTGCGGCCGCCGGGCGGGGGAGGCGGGCTGGGGCTGGGACTGCCGGGGTAACGGACACGGGGCAGACCAACACGGCCAGCTGGCTGCAGATGAGTGGTGATGATGACTGGGTCGTAAGGACGCAGGTGAGTAACGGGGCAACACGCGCGCAGAAGGTGAGGACGGATACTGCTTTTACAAGAATCAAATACAAACACATTCCAGACACTGCAAGAGTTCTATAGCTGCGGAAGCCAAGCACACGTGCTTTTGAGCGAGTGGCCAGGTGAGGAGTGGCTTATAGGCACCATTGAAGAATCGTCAAGGCGTCAAATATGCTGAAGTTTGCGACATCCCTTCCCGATTGCTCTAAAATCCTTCTTTTTGCTGTAAGTTTTCCTTTTCCCTCGTAATTTTTTTTAGTATCAGCTATATGTGTCCATTGGATAAGAACCATCTGGTGGTAATTGCATAATGACGGAGAAAAACCACCACAAATGTGATATTATCTCCGGTTTTCTCATTTGTTAGGTTGAAGTCAAATTATGGAATTGCAACCCTTTGCTTTTCTGTAATATCACATAATTGCTGAGAAATTTTCCTTGGCTCCAGCCTGTCTAACATCGCCAGCACCTGCAATGCAGCTGTATTGCAACCGAATAAGACGAGCAGATCCAGATAACAAGCACCTTCCAAACAGGCCATTCAAGCGTCAGGGAGCGCCTGACCCCACCACACACACAGCATCACTGCAGCGTAGTCAGTCCGGCTGGTCGCCTCCGACCCACCTCTGAGCGGGCGGCCGGTAGTTCGGTGACGACGCCGCTGGTGACGTTGTGCACCAGCACGTGGCCGGCGCGCGAGGCGGACGCCACGTGCCGGTCGGAGCCGCTGAAGCACACCCGCGTCACGGGCGCCTGGTGACCCTGCGAAAACCGCGGCCGGCGGTCAGCATCGGAACAGGCGAGGTCAGGGGTCGGGTCATATCATGAGAGGTCACGGGAGCCTGGTGACCCTGCGAAAACCGCGGCCAGCAGTCAGCATCGGAGCAGGCGAGGCCGGGAGCCGGGTCATGTCATGAGAGGTCGTGGGCGCCTGGTGACCCTGCAACGACCGCGGCCGACGGTCAGCACCGGAACAGGCGAGGTCAGGCGCTGGGCCATGTCATGACACGAGCGCCTGGTGACCCTGCGACGACCGCGACCGGCGGTCAGCACCGGAACAGGCGAGATCAGGGGCTAGGCTATGTCATGAGAGGTCACAGGTGGTCAGGAGAGGCGACATAATACCTTGCAATGTCAGTGCCTGTAAACTGAAGTCAGTAGTCACGCTAAATGGGGTTAGATCAGGTCAGGTAGCTGAAAACAGGAGGGCACGAAAAATCAGGCACGCTGCTTAGAAATATAACTCAAGATGTATAGATAATTTACATGATCTAACATGCCCCTCAAGATAAGCTGAAAACATGTTTTTCAAATCGTGCCCACCTCGAAAAGCTGGCCACGTGCGTAGACAGTCCATGGAGCATGGACTGGGTACACTGCATGAATGCGGAACGCGAGCGTATCGCTTGCATTTAGCTGGTTTCGCTAGAATCAACTCCCCAATGGAAGGAATCGAAGCACAGACCAAACTGGTGTCATTTGGTCTCTCCGGTGATACGGCTGTTGGAGGTGCAGAAGCGGCAGCAGGTGGGCTTGGGCTGCCGCAGGGTGAGCTACGGATCTCAGGTGACCACACCCGCGCGACAAGCACCATGCCCGCCCTGCGGACAGGTGACTGCCAGCCCCTGTCGCACCTGGTATTGCTTGGCCAGCTTGCCATTCTTGTTGTCCCAGAGGTCGACACCGCCGGA
Source organism: Pollicipes pollicipes (assembly GCF_011947565.3). Classification (NCBI taxonomy): domain Eukaryota; kingdom Metazoa; phylum Arthropoda; class Thecostraca; order Pollicipedomorpha; family Pollicipedidae; genus Pollicipes; species Pollicipes pollicipes. Next base: position 85,585 of record NW_023596906.1, read on the forward strand.
GTGGGACCCCACGCAGATGTAGCGGCTGTTGGAGGTGCAGAAACGGCAGCACGTCGCCTTGGGCTGCGGGAGGGGGGGGGGGAGGGTGCATCTCAGCAGGTGCTCACCAAACCGGGTCAAAGCAGCATTTACAGAGGGGGCTGCGGATAACACGTAAGAAAACCATCACGCGAAAACAGATCAAACCACCTTTTGTTGTAGTTGTTGATAAGTGTTTACGGGCACCGTCCGCAGTGGTCGTTTGACGCCGATTCAGACCACCTATATCATGCCTTAACTCATACACAAAACCGAAAATGTGATTCAATTGGGAAGCTCAACAGATCCAAATCAATCCCTCCTCAAAGTTTCTCTCCAGCCGGGCCAGCCGAAACTGTTGCACAGTGCCTGGTGCTGGGGCACCTGCTCACCAGGTCTGTGGCGGCCGTCAGCTGGCGCGTGCTGTGCGCCGAGACGCCGGTGACGACCAGCTGCGCCTGCCGGCTGACCACGCTGGCCACCATGCTGCCATCCCGGCTCCAGCAGACGTCCGTCACCACGTCATCTGCCGCACAGCCGGCCGCGGAGGGCGTCTCACACCGGCGACCGGCTGCAGACTGAGTGCTGCACTGACACAGAGTCAGAGTGGAACACACTGGCAACAGGCTGCAGACTGAGTGCTGCACTGACACAGAGTCAGAGCAGAATACACATGAAGAGGAATTCAGGAGAGGTGCAAGTGATGTGTATGAACTGCCAGCAGAATCCCACAGCTGTGTTCACCTCAGCATCACATATGACATGTGATATGAACATGGAGAACATGGACAACAGTTTTATTACCAGTTAGCAACAGGCATGCAATGTGCAAATCTAGCAAAGTGAATACCTAAGGTAAGGTAAGCAATCAAGGCTCTGATAACACTTGGTTTAAAACACATTTTGCATATTGGTATAATAGAGCATCAAATATCTGCAATAATGAATTATACCACAATTGACCTCAAATGACTACCAAATGCATAATGCACTTAAAGATACATCATTACAAAGCCATACACAAGTCCTTCAGTTTGTAATCGGCACCTGTGCAAAAATTTCCAGCAAAAAATGAACATTTATATGCATACCATTAGTGTTGTTGGGCTGAAACTGGTGGAGTAATGAATATCCACTGGAGTCCCAGATTTTGATGTTGTCACCACAGGTGACAAGGTTTGGGCTGGTCATTGTAGATCAACCTGGAAAATGCATTAGACATATGCTGCTGACACACTAACTAAATCCATAATTATGAAAGTGTCATTATGTCACCATAAAGCAAGTACTCCCTTATTCCTCAGAAATCACTGCAGCTGCAGTGAACAAGTGTTTCCTGGGCTTTGTCTAGATATGTAGGGAACAGCACATCAAACTTGTAGGTGTCAGTACTGTGACAGGCAGTCTCCATGACACTACCCTGACACAAACCAAAATGAAAAAAAAATTGACCCTTGATATAATATGCAAACAGATGCACAATTCACTTGATGATTGAACTTTTGACTATGTCACTACAGTCAAATATATCCGGAATGTTTCATGTTTGGCAAGTTGCATAGACCCTTATAAGTATGTGGCTCTTACATATTGTTACCAATTGGCACACAGAATGGTCATATCACAGATCCTTACAGATCCTGCACCACTGCCAAGTTCACATGGAAAACTGACAGCCCAACCCAAATATCCCTGGATGTCAGCCTGAGATAATTGGGCAGGAGTTCTAGCGCATGACCAGATTTATGCAAAATTTTACATCACCCAAAACAAGAACACACATGCTTGAATCTGATAACCATCAACAATTCAAAATAAAAAAATTGTCACCTGTAAGAGCCAATCTAGGGGCAGATGCTTGTATCAGTCTTTAATATGCAGTGTAAGCCTAAACTGTACACAATTGCCCCAAAACTGACTGGCTGCACTTTGAGTTGCTTTTATTTGCTATCATAATTAAACTGGTAATTGATAAAATTGGCTAATGCCAGAAGCAACAGATTAGCTAAAAAGGAAGAAAATCCCGTGTTAAATTTTAAAAATAATATCATGTTGCATCCATTGTGACAAATAGCTTAGTTTGTTTCCTATATGCCCACATCCTCACATGACCTAACACTGTCAGCAGACAACACATCTGTCAGTGTTGGACCCTTTATTTGAAGGCCTGAACTGGATTTTTAAAAAACAAGAGAAAGGGGCAAAAAGTACAACACTTCATATAGGTACCCAATGTTCAGATTTTAAACATAAACACTAGTCGCCAGATTGGTAACACATGCAGCACATGGCACAGGTTGATAGGCTCAAGTTGAGAATAAACCCATCCTCACTACTTTCTGAATGTCCTCTGTACAGCAAATAAAACATGTACCACATGGCCTGTCTGTAGCCTGCCATACAATGACAAGTCATCCAGTTTACCTCCCAACCTACCCACAATTTGTCACCCGCCTGCCCAGTCCACAACTGCCTGTACTTAGCCTCCACTCTTATCCAACGAGCTTGAGCCCGCTAAACACGGCACTCCATGTTCACGTACCGAACGCTACACCAGTCACCAGCCACTTCCCCAACCGGCAGCCTTACCTTTCCACAATGCCGCCTTTCCAGTCTCCGGCACCAGCGGCGCCCCCCAGCGCCTTGCCCGTAGCCGTTCCGTTTATGGTGCAGAATCGAACGTCGCGAATATTGTTGATGTAGCTTTTCGCCTTGGACATTCGCTTTGCCCGATCGAAAGTGGCGCGGATCGAAGTTATTTAAATGTGCGCTACGCAATAAATATTCAGCTGCCCAATGGCTTCAATTTTTCTTTAGAAGCAGTATTTATCTTTATTTAAAGCAAACATGTGTCCTTAAAATAATTAAGAAGCATGCATTTCTTGACAAAGATAGCCAGATATTAGAGTATTTCTTATCATGACGTCATCAGTATTGTCACACGCACGTCTCTCGCTGCTGGGACTGCAGACATCTCATTCCTTATTTGGCATGCATGGCGGCAACGGATCCTCGAGAATATCCAGGAGCCCTTTAAAAGGGGAATGTTGTTTAGAATAGATTGGCACTAAAATCCGCGGGATTTAGTGCACATAAATACCCACCAGCACATGCGGGTAACCCGGAGCTCAAGCTTCCGAAACACGGTTGCGCAGAGGTGAGCCTCGTGAATTTCGTCTTGTTCGATGAGAGTAGAAAATCTTCACCATTTTTGGAATCCCAATTCCCATTTCATTGCGAGTTTCTCCTGGGAGACGGCTAGGTCGGTTGGTTAGTGGCCATTGGGTCGAGTATGAACAGCCAACATGTCCGCGAGAATATTTAGTACCAATACTTTGCTAGAGGGAACGGTGCCAGGAACAATTGGTACTAAATACCGCGGAGTGTGGTACGCGTTGATACTAAGCAGTGCAGTCGGGAACCCAGAGCTCAACAGCTGAAATGAGGTTGTTTCAGCAGCGCAGGCGGAAGGGGCGCGGGGGGCACGTGCCTCTTCATTTAAGGTTCCCGCAGCGCCTAAAAGCGCCTATGTGCTGGCAAAGAGCGCAAGTCGTCCAGAAGTATTGCTCGAAAAGGTCTGAAGAACCTGGAGGGCCTACCGGTTCTGACAATCAAGGACCCAGTTGGAAGGTCTATGGGCACGGGGGATGGTTGGAGTCTTTGTCAGGGGCTCCGGCCTACGCAGACCGGCCCTCAAATGACAGAGGGCCCTTTGCGTCGATCGGGGACCCCTCGAATCCATATGGGCCAATCTGCTGGTCAGACACCACCACCACACAGCCAGCTTCTTGTCGGTATGGGCGTCACGCCCAGTATGTCTGGTATGCTCCGATATGTCGGTATGCCCGGGCGGCCTAACGGAATGGACTATCAAAGGTCCGTTTGGAGGACATAAGGGCCCGAAGGACTGGCTGTTGGTCACATAAAGAATCGCGGCCCATGGGATCGTGACCTGAAATATCAGCCTGAGGTCCTCTTGTACCGTTTGAAGAAACCCTGAGACAATGCGGGTGTCTAAGTCAGTCAGAGACTGCGAACACCGAGTAGTCAGCTCCATGCCCCGTCTGAGCCATTGAGACCCATTTCCTAGCAATGTTCTGGGTCCCTGACGCAATAATGAGGGGCTCCTGTGTCGGTTAGGGGCCACGGTGCCGAACAGGGGTCCTGTGGCGGCAAGTGGCCCCGAGCCGGAGCGGTGTTTGAGAGGGCCCGGAGAGGGACCGAAGGGCTTCTCGAGACCAAAGATCAAACGCGCGATGGCATGACTGAGGGATCCGAAGGGCTGGCTGTAGGTCCCATTAAGGACTCCCGCCCATAGGGCCGTGATCTCAAATGTCAGTAAGATGGTCTCTTGCACCGATAGGGACCCTTGGGACAGAGCGTTCCTCTATTTCGACCAGAGATTACGAACAACGAACAGTCGGCTCTGTGCTGGTCTGAGCTCTGGGAGCCCATTTCCCAAGCAGGGACAAGGCCGGACCCGCGATTTACATCGGTCGCGCTCATGTATCGTTCAGGGGTCCACAGTGCCTAACAGGGCGTTCTGTGCCAGCAGTGGGCCTCGAATCGGTCAGGGGAAGGTTTGCTCAACAGGTACGGGGACGGGAGCCCAAATGGTAGCGGGTCTCCTGCGTTGGTCGGGGCCGTTAAGCTCAACTGGAATCTATGAGCCAATTATTTAACCACCTTCGGCTAGCAGGGATGTTGTTGCGTTGATGACGGTTCATGCGGCGATCCGGGGTCAACTGCGGGTCAGAAGGCCTCCCGCATCAGGGAGCGGACTGATGTAATACGATGTATCCTTCTAAGGGCCTCCGGATCGGCCAGGGAATGCGACCCCGTGTCGCTAGAAACACACCGCCGTGGAACAGAATGATCCTCCAGCTCTTGGCCAGGAACAATAATGTGCGCGGTAGTGTACTCAGGGGACCCCTTCACCCGAAATAAGGGGTCTCATCAGTGTTGAATGGATTGGGTCGAAATGACCTCAAAATGCACAAGGCCGTGTTATATTTTACAGAGAACGTTAATTACTTTGCAGAATCGACTAGTGAAACAAATACTATCAAAAGATTGGAGCCCGCGCGCCGGGTGCCGATAGTATAGTGATTCAAAGAAAACTTGACGTCTGGAGGCATTGCTTATGGTCACGAGTGATTTAATGTTTTCTTGATATTGTCATGTATACCAGTGTTGCCTTGTTCACTTTGTTTAGCTCGTACCTCTCGGTTTATTCCAGCGCAATTGTTTGCGGCATAAGCACTGAATACAAAAAACTAGGACCTGAAGCCGTTTTTGATCATATCAAAACATATATTTTCCAATGTATTTGGGTTACCCTCTTCACGTCTCCTCGTAACTAGCAGATTCTTAATTTATCAGAACACAACAGCCGAAATTCTTTGCTGCTCTAACCGGTTTCAAATGACAGAGGTGACCGTCTCGGCCTGAAACTCGGTCGTTTCAAGGTGCAAGTTCGCACGCCTCCATAGGTCCCATGGGTAAAACGGAATGGCCTGATTTGTGCTCAACTCGACGCTATAGATCGCGAACCAAAAGTGCCGCGGGGCTCGGAAAAAGGACAGTTCATATGGACAGATCCTATGGTTGCTCACACTGCACTAGATACGTACGGGGTGCCGATAGTGTAGTGGTTGACGCACCTGCTTTACCATTGCGCGTTTGGGAAACCAGGGATACGGGGTTCGATTCCCCCGCGGTGCCTGCCCTTCCTGCCAGTGTGAGAGGCGGTTGATGTCACATAGCCCCAGCAGCTGAATGCGTTGTAAACCCTTTATGACGACGACGACGCATTATGTGCATGATCCGATCTGGACCAAAGTATTACGTAAAACCCTTCTTTTGCCAGGCTGGTTATGAAAATGTGAGGCGATGGTGGATTACAGCCGACGGCTCTCGAGTTAATTTCGACCAAACTTTAATTTGGCTGTGCTTCAACGAGTTTCTCACCTATATACGAGATTATATATGCTGCCTCGCTTCTTGCTCTTTGTGCCTCATGCTTGCTTTGCCCTATTGGTATCAGACAACGGTGTTGTCTGCGACGTCTCTTGGAGTCTCAATGGAGTTGTTTGCGATGGGGACAAACTTGACGTTTTGGGGTTTAGTTTATTACGATTACCCTTATGGTGCGTTGAACACAGCTGCTTACATATCGGCTCCCTTAAACAAACATTCCTCTGTCCATCCGCAATAAATACACAAGTATACATGCATGCCTATAACGACACAGATAAAGCGTTTCAACAAGGCTCGTATCATAGATTGTGCGCTCATTACTGCTAACCGCAGACGTCACATGACGCATCAATGAAACGTTTCGAAACATCTGCTAGTAGGATAGTCATCGCTTACTAAAGCGCAACGCGATATCGGCGCTCTTAAATACTTAAGCGTGAGCTACAGTGGTACATTCTACGTAAATGTATTGTGCATTGTCGAAGTGCATTTTCCAGTGTTATATTGTACTGCACTGTGCCAATTCGCACTGCGAGTTAAGATCATAGACTTTACCGTGACTGTATGTACTGTCTGTACTGAGCAGCTCTGGAACATGCAGAACCATCCGACACATGTGCAGGTAGTGGGAATGTCACAGAAAATCATGTGCCCAAATTGCCACACTACACTGCTGCGCTGCACTACACTGAGCAGTGCCACACTACACTGCGCGGTGCACTTCTGTCCGTGGCGAAGCTGATCTGGCGTGCTACCTGGACAGGTCTGACCCGCGTACAACCTGAAGGCTTCGCAACTTCGGAGGTTTGCAACACCTGTCGCTTGCTTGACCAGAGACAATATGATGAACGATTTAGTCTTGAGTTTGGTCGTAATTCGCTGGATATCATTGTGCATTTAAAGGTAAGGTCTGAGTAGGTTTTCAGAAACAAAAGTTGCGAAATGGAACGCGCAAAATGTGATTGCGGTCCAGCTGTGGCCAGAAAAATTTGTGTTTAAGTTTATGGAAATATCATGGACCCGTGGAGTATCATGGCTGCATAGAAATATCGCAGTAATTTCATCACTGACGCAAGCGTGTTTACACGGCGATAATGGCTGTGATTTGGGAGAAGCTAGGATAGCTCAGCCCACGGTGCCGATAAAGCACGCCTGCTGGCAGGGTCAACTCACGTAATATCGTAGGTAATCACTAACCGCAGCTATCGCAACCGCTTCGCCAACAGCGCGGGGCGCTATGGACATGCCTTACGTCATTGGTGGTGGTGCGCATCGCCTCCTCTTTTGCTCTGGCGTGATCGTGAGCTGTAGGGACAGCCCAGACCAGCGCACTAATAACAATGGAAACCGCTTACAGCACTGCAAACAAAAGGCACAAGGCAGTGGCGTGCGGCGGCGCACACGGCGCGGTCACGCCACACACGCCACGCTCTCACGCACAGGGCGGCGCTAACGCGGCGTGTTTTTCAACAGATTACATGCATGGTAAAACTGGGGAGCCTGTCTCACGGCCGAGAATTAGTGAATGTTGCTCGTCTTCTCGGCCGTTTGAAGACCACGAGCGCGGCTGTCTTGTTCCGTTTCGTAAAGAATGTGACAGGATAGTTTACCACGATAGGCCGTGACTTCACCAGCCCAGAGCTGCAGTCACGGCTGAATTGTGGTTGTGACGAAATATTCTTTAGCGTGTTTTGTTGTGCCATAACACGTCCACCCTGCTAAGACTGGCACTGCTGCCAGTTCCCAATTGGCAGCCACAAGCTTGTTAGATTGACGCGGCTTCTGGGACACATACAAGATTTCGGTTGTGCTGGACTTTCTGGGAAACCTGGGCTTTTAAGTAATGGCCGTTCGACGTGATAACAAACATTCTGGTTTTTAAATGTTGCGAACGGCAAATAATCTGAATGCTGCGAGGCAGTATTAATACCAGATGCAATCGAAAAGCCTTCTTTGAAATTTAATCGGAAATTCAACGCCAACATGCAGACGAGCAGAGTTTACACACGGCATGCGGCACATGACATTTGACTGATGACTGTTTGTTCAGAGCTCCTTCGGGCTGAGCAGACCACTTGCAAGAGACATGGTTTTAGAAGAGATGCCACAGATGGAATGCTACTGCTGTCCGCGGCAGATCGAGAGATCGAGACGGTCTCAGTCACAGATCGGGAGATCGAGACCGGCTCAAACACAGATCGAGAGCGAGACCGCCTCAGTCACAACACCCAGTGTGCGAGGAAGATGGAAGGGACGCTGTGCCGCGGCTGGCGACATGTTTGATGATGCCGGCTTCCACCATGGGAGAGGGCGCGTTTAGCTAACAGTTGCTGACCACCCTTCCGTACTGTGGTGTGAGCGTGATCTTGGTCCTGGTCGGAATTTTGAAATGGTCCTGATAGTGAGCTGAAATAGGTAATGTACGATATTGACCGTACAGTGAGCTTCACCGTGAACTGGTCTTGCAGTCAGCTCATCAATGATCAATAGCTCTTGCCATCATGATCTTAATTGTGAGCATATCTTTATCGTGGTCCGATAGGGAACTGATCGTAACGGCACTGTATCGGCAGGATGATTGCTCAGGTCAGTGATTGGGGATGATGTTATTCGGCACTCCAGTGGAGCGCAAATATTGAAGTCAGTTGCGACTTTGTTGGTTACAGTGGCCGTTCATGACGCAGGCTTTTGTGCAAAAGCTTTTGGGTGGTGGATGAGGCGTGAATTGTTTGTTTTGTTGTCCCACCCACGGAGCAGATATCTTAGCAAGCCGTACTTCATTCAGATGACAAATCGTCCGTTACTCGGCACCCGTCCAAGTGACCGGCAAAGCAGGAAAATCTCCCACCAGATGCAGTCGGTGCACATTCAGCACCAAAACTGCCAAAAGCAGAAATACTGGCTGTTGATTGGTGGACAGCTTCGTCGTCGCGGCACTGGTTGGCCAGTGGTGGACCTTGACCGCCGTCGCCGCGGGCGACGAGTCGTTTTGTTCAAGTGGATGAACACGGCTGAAAACAAGCGCGGAGGGTCAGGACGCGGCGGTTATGTACGGTCAAAAGGCGGGCACTAACTGTGGAACAATGGTGTGAAGCATTGACGCTGACGTCAGTCCTCAGGCCATGGGAAACGGAGATAAGTGGACCGGGCGGGGGGGGGGGGGGGGGGAGCCCTGAGTTTTCTCAAATATTTCACATTGCCTCGAGGACGTTGTCAGAAGGAACAACCAAAAATGGTCATCCCTCCACTACTTGGAAGATTTCCAGTGCCACTGCTCAGATCCGTCGCCAGTCGTTGCCAAATGCTGTTTTAAAGCGGCATATGCACAGGTCCGCTCATCGTTGAACTACCTGTTTTAGGAAATGCTTGATAATTTGTGTTCATGCAAGCGTGTTAGATATTCCGCGACTGTCCTCATATTTTCAGTTCATGTTTCCGCAACGCTTCGGCCGGTTGCTTTTCCATCGTCGTCAGGTATAAACTGGTCCTGAAAAGCGCCATTTCATGCCTGGCGCGAGGACCCGTACGTAGCGCACCATTAAATGGCTTTGGCAGCCGTTAGCTTCCAAGCCACGATCTCACCATTCGTAGTCTGACGCGCTAACCAAGGAGTCTGATTATGCTGGTCGGAAACACCAGTTACGATAGCAGTAGTCCGCCAATGTTTCTTCATGTGTTTAGTTTTCTTCCCAAAGTTAGCTGTGAAATCTGGCGGCCTACCGTTCTGGACTGCATGGAAAATCCGGTGCTGCACTTTGCCACCTGATATCAGTTTGCGGGATATGACCTGAACCTTGTGCATCACGGTCTTCTGAATCTACTACCCGCATGTAACGAACGCTTATACGAGTGTCATGATATTTTCAAATTCAGGCTGAAATGTCATGTCAAATGTCAAATGAGGTTCAGTCAGCAGCACCCAACACCCAATGCAGCTGTGATAATTTCAAGTAATGCTTACAATGCAGCAATGGCATGATACCTGATGCGACGTGGAGGCGAGCGAACAGATGACATGCATGACGCTTGTACAGTTATATTACATAGATAATGTCACAAACTCCGCTGATGAAGCTCAGCACGAGGCTGCCATAAACATGTTCGTCCCTCCGGGCCTACAGAAGTGCGCGATAGCACAATGATTTTTTGGAGTAAGCGGGGCTTTCAAACGAATACAAAGTTGCATTTTCAAAACAAAATCCAGGGGAGGCCGGATTTTCACAGGACGTGCAAATGTACGTGATCGCGTTGGCAACGCGTAACGCATTTATTTATTTTGGACCACACCTATTCCGCCCTCCAGTGCCTCATCTCCGCGAACCATGCATGCTCGCAGTCCTCACCCGATCCTGTAGTGATCGTACATCCCGTAGAAGCCGTGTTTGACGCCGGCGTCATGCTTCCACGGCGACGAGGCGTCCGCGTGCATGGCACCGTGGTCCCGACGTCCGTACATGTACTGCCGGCTGTACCCGTGCTCCTCATCTGGGGACACAGCGCTGTTGTTAAAGGGAACGTTCCATATGGGTGTGAGGTTTTTAAATGAGCTGGTTATTTTTGAGGTACCTCCCTGTAGTTCACAGCTTTGTCCCTCATAAGACAGAAAATCCTTTTGTTTCTGAGCGAAGCATCCGTGAACTTGCGCATACTATTTCGTGCCACCTTATTTGAAGTGACCCAGAGATGCATGCCGTCATAGAAACATCATAAGAAATTCGCCTTCTCAGTGTTCATACTGTGCTTAAGGTTCATGCAGATATGACCATTGTCTTATGCATGTCTGAAGCACGTCAGCACGAATAATCGCGTCAACGGAGATCAGTCGAATTTCAACAAGCTTAACGCGTCAAGTTCAAGTTACGATCACGAACATCATTTGGTATAGATATTTGGGCAGTTCTGCTAGCCATGACGGAATATACCTAGGAATCGAGTAACTTGAGAATATTCCACATTGATATGGGGATTTCAACCGAAATAGCCACCTTGAAGATCATTCGGTGCAGTTCATAGCACTGTCCTTCTCATGACCTAAACCCCTCTAGTTTCTGAGCTACATGCCCGTGAAAATGTGCAGACTGTTTCGCACAGACTGTTTCGGGATCACCCAGGCATCAATGATGCCATAATAACGTCATACAGATTCTGTCATTCTTTTGGCTATGCGTTGTTCAAGGCCGCATAGCCGCCGCATGTATATATATATATATATATATATATATATATATATATATATATATATATATGTATATATAAACATACTAAAACGGGCACACAAATACGCACACAAACCGATGGCCATTTTTACACGCACAAATAAGCAAGTCATCTAGCGGTGAACTGATTTACTACAAGCGAGTCCGCTTCGGTGTCATTTCTGTTTGGCAGTGACCCTGACACCATAGAAATGTCCCATGACGTAAAAATTCAACGATGACGTATGGAGCAGCACATTTGCTAAAAAGTGATGTTTTGTTATGGCAGGGGTAGGGCTAGGGCAGTTTTTTGTAATTTAAAGGATACCAATGGTTTTACGTAAGTTTTTATCTCATAAGTCATGTTTGCCTCAAAATCTTCAAGTGTGGAGCATTCGCTTTAATAACCGACACATGTACCGCCGGCTGTACAGGTGCTTCTGAGGATGTAACGCTGTTGTTAACACGCGCTCGGGTCGGGGTCAATTTGACCCCGACGAAGGTCTTTTCCAGACTAACTTCCGAACAGTGTGTGGAAATCATGCCAAAAGTTAGTAAAGTTGTAGGAAACTGAAAAGACAATATTTTGGTGCAATACGTTAAGATATACGTTGACAGGTCGTTAGGCTATAGCAGGTCAAAGCCAAGCTATGGCTGTCACGAAAGGCGATTCCTAGGGAATAGTTAAATTTGATGCAAGAACGGAGGGTCAGATGAAATCAGGCAACTTTGAAATTGCTTCACAGAAAATCAGTCCATTGAAATAAGGATTACGAATAATGGCATGGGTCTTGTTTCAGCTAGGAAGGTCAGATCAATGCACAGACGAAACCACGTCATTACTGGAAATCTTGTCGTATGAGATAGTTTGCAATGCTCTTTTCGAGTTCCCCGATCAGAGCGACGTCGAAAGGCATCTTATTTTAACTCCATGAAGGTGAGGGAGGTTACTGCCCTTAAAAGACCCTGGCCAACCTTTCGCTTTGAAGAACATGCTGTCTTAAGTAACTCTTAACAATTATTTTAGACTTCAATATCAAGACTATTTCGAGGGGTTTTACTCATCCTGCCCTTCTGAGGGTCAAATAAGGTCACTGGCATGAACATCAGCAAAGTTTTCCTTAGAACGGAGTCTAGTTTAAAGCTGGTTGCATGAGGAGGTCTGCTGGCACTTCGATACCAATCTGGAGTCTGACCTTATCCGACCTCATGCGACCCAAGAGTCATAACCTACCTCACACAGCCGGTCACCCGGCCGCGTGAGTGCCGTGTGCTGTGTACTGCCGGCTGTGCCGCACTGCTCACCTCGTGGCACGGCCAGTTGTCAAAATACGACACATATACTGCCGGCGGTATCCGTATGCCAGGTGGGGTCAGGATTCAGCTATTCACATGAGGTCCATCAGATGCCGAGTACACCCGTCACTCCTCATTCGGGCACTCGGTACAGTTGCACATAAAAAGGATATCACATGTCGATCGCGCTGGCGCTGTTCAGTTCGAGCTTTGATTGACTTGAGTGAGCCTCAAATCAGCATCCAGCAATGCGGCTGTGGTGGTTTTATGTGCTGCTCACGACTGATCACCAGCGTGTTACCTAATGTAACGTGGGACGAGCGACGAGCAGACACATTTGGAAACCACAGAAACGGTTTAATAGCTGCGTAGGGATGTCCGTCTTTCAGGAGAGTCCAGCAGTTTGGCAGGCAGAGTTTCGCGGTTATATAGCGTCCTCACGCTCATCAATAAATTAGCGGTTTTCGATTCATTCATTTCAATCGCTTCGATTAAAACATATAAGCAGCTTATTTGCTTTGAGTCGATGCGATGCAGTATCGCCGAGACACTGGCATGATGGGATCCGCGCTGTCGCTTTCTGCTTGCGGTGATCAGCCTTTACCTTTCGTATGCTAATCGCAGGAGGCAATTTTACTCACATTGCAATATTGAAGAAACAACACTCCTGATGCTTACAGTCTTATAAAATGCAACTTTTTAACAAAGATATTCCTCGCTTTTGCAAATTTAGGGAGCTGTGGCTATCAGTTGCGAAGATAGATCAGCTTCTACTAAACGTGATGGTTGCGGGGACGAGCCTGACAAGGCCTGCCGCATGGTTATCATGTCTTTTATCGTGTTAGGACGGTTTTCACGTCCGAAATATCATCTGCTCTATGGTTATCATGTAGAGATCTTCAGTCTCATACACGTGCACAAATATTTCCAACGCGTTTACATATGTGCAGTGCACATTTGCTGGTGAGGATCACATCCTCTCCGACAGAGAATGGCGTTTTGAAATTACAGGCGGGGCGAACAGACATATGACTATACCAAGCTCATCAGTTAGTCAGACCAGTCAGAATGACGTTACGAAAAGCCTTCGCTTCGAAACACGCAACCCATCAATGACCTCAGACCGCTGACTTCATAATTAGTATGACCAATCCCTGACGGCTCGACACAATACGGCTGTGGGATATGGACAGGTGATCCACAAATGGCCTCGGTCCACAGATGTTTGCGGGAATCCCCACAAAAGTGCATCAGTGCGGGAGGCACTGATCGGCTGTCTCCCTTCGACTAAGCTTGCTCAGCCTCCCATCTCTGACAGTTTCCACGTCAAGAGAGGCAAGTGCGAGGTAGGGCAAACTTATGTCAGCCAGCCTAAGCCTACCGCTTATTGCCATCCCAGCCGGCGGCGGAAGTCTGACGCGACGCCTACTCTGCAGAGCAGACCAGTAAAATAGCTGGTGTCTCCTTACGTTGCATCTGTTCTATTGCCCCGCATCGCATCTGTGGCGGGATCGAAAAGGCAACGCTGGGCAATGCGCTGGGCATCAAATATGTACACCATGCACACGAGAGGATAGCAGGTGATAATGCTACAATGGAATTGTAAACAATCCTATTAAGGATTCATCAGTCAGCACGTGCCAAGCCCAACCTGGCACCTGTGATTGCAACGCGACTGCTTCCAGCTGTTGCGCAGCCGCGACCCGTGGGGAAACCGCCAGTATAATTGGTGAGAGCTGACTGTCGACTGTTTCTCAGGCTCACCGGCGCCTAATGCGAGGTGTGTGTGTGTGTGTGTGTGTGTGTGGTGTGTGTGTGTGTGTGTGTGTGTGTGTGTGTGTGTGTGTGTGTGTGTGTGTGTGTGTGTGTGTGTGTGTGTGTGTGTGTGTGTGTGTGTGTGTGTGTGTGTGTGGTGTGTGTGTGTGTGTGTGTGTGTGTGTGTATGCGTGTGTGTGTGGCGGGCGGGGGGACACCGTGACCCAGAGGAGGGCTGACCTTTGATTAGTCGGTGACCCTGCGGATGTGCCGTCACCTGACGGCTGAGAGTGACGGCGAGCATCAGCAGGGCGGCTCGCCGGCCGCAGGCCTGCAACACAACCAGTGTCTGACGCGGTGACAAGGAGCAGGGCCTAGACTCCGACCCGTAGACGGGAGATGGAGCCAGGGTCTGACCGGCAGAAGGCTGACAGAGCCAGGGTCTGACCCGCGGTCAAGTCTTATGAGCAATCAAAGCGGGAGGTTGGTCGAACAATTCGGGAACAAAGTAAGAGTCTGGCCTGCAGCCCGGGAACAGAGTGATCAGACTGCCCTGATCAGATTCAGAGCCGTGCCCACCTTACCAGGATCCATGTTGTGACTCTACCCAGGGCTAGAGTCACACGTAAATCACTCAGGTCACGTCTAGGTATGCGTGCTGGGGGGGGGGGGGCGGGGAGGCATCATAACACCTCCAAAACGTTCAGAGGGCAGTTACTGGGACAGCAGCCGAGTCAGGCCGTGAATTCCGAAAATCCCGCGCCCGGCCAAGGCCAAAGTCATAGACACACGCACGCCACTGCAAAAACCCAAGCCAGACTGGAGTGAGAACGCTGCACCACTGGCCCACGAACGCCGCCCGGCAGCAGAATGGCCCTGGCATTGGTAGGCCAAGGTTCGCGATCAGGAAATCAGTGAAGTGACGTCAATGCTACCCGTCCGATTTATGTGATACCGTGACAAAGCTGTTTGGGTGCCATCTGACAACAGATCACGTATGTTCGTGAAGCACCGCATTTGGCATGGTCGCAACTGGAAGGCCGGTGCCTGGTGTGGGTCGAGCAGCCATGACAAGGTCAGCGATTGTGAACGAAAAGAGCGTAGGTGGGCACTATGTAACTGTGATAATGAATCGAGTTGAGATCACATCGTGCGATGCAAATTAATGCAATGAGTGCACTACCGTTGAGGATGAAAAGTCATGGCATACCCGCGTCCACAAACTCTGAAGTGAACAAACCAGTTTCCGCGTGCCACTGCGGGGACGTAATGCATACACGCACCTGCACGCTTTACGACGTTTCGCATGCAGGTACTATTTCTAAGGCCCAGTCAAGCACTGTGAGACGCGACAATCATTTTACACACGATAAACAATCGGTTCGAGTAGCAAGATGGCAACAATGTACGCCGCACCTCAAGCTCAGGAGAACCAAGTGCATGCCATCGGTCGGACGCGCCGCTATGCATGTAAACAATACAGGACCCAGCCGTGATGAACACTAATGCCTTGATCCCACGGTGCTCGCACGGCCCTCGGGACGCCTGTTTGACCGGCAGCGGGAGGACCAACTCCAAGCTACCACTGCCGCGCACGTTGTGAACGGGGCAGCCACATGACATGATTTGGGACGGAACGGAACACAACCGATGTGTTCCCAGCAAGTGATGGGTGCGTAAATAACAGTAAATATGTGTTTAGCTATACAGACCGCAGGCAAAACCTGAAGGTGGGGGGGGGGGGGGGGGCGGCTTTGTTCTTTGAGCCCGCCCCTAGGGATAGAGAAAGGGCCGGTCTGCAGAACACCGCGCCCCTCACCTTGGGAGAGTCCGCCATCATGTCGCAGCACCATCACCGAGACGACCGCTGCACCGCTACTGAGCGCGCCCGGTGGTGGCGCGGCCGCGCTCGGAGCCCGACCGTGTTCCCACGTGGCGCACGTGTCTGTGGTGCCGCGCCACCGCCGTGACCCACCCGCTCTGGCCTAGTTTCCCGCGGCGGTAGATGCGGCTCCGCACGGAGGCCCTGACCCCTCACCTCCGGTCGGGGCTCCGCCAATCGGCCGGGCTCGGCCCGAGGCGCTGCAGGGGGGGGGGGGGGGGGAGCGGCCACCTGCGTCAGCGAGGCGCCATCGCCGTGGTGATGCTGGGCCTCAAGGCTGCGGTGTCGCTTGTACGTTACGAGGGTCGGCGGCGCAGGAAGTGCGGCATGTGCAGCATCAAGTACGTTTCAAATGCGGTGTGAACTTGAACTATCCAAGGTTCGCGGGAAAATAAAGCCTTAATGCCCAAGGAGCCCACGAACCTTCATTCTTGTTTCCTCGTGCTAATACCATGTCAGGCTGCCTGATGGCGAAGAAGGGCAACCATGCTCTCACTGGCGTGGGTGTGGATTTGCACTATTTTGGGTGGGTGCTGGCCCTGTCAATGTTCGGTTTGGCCGCTTCAAAGCTGATGTTGTCCCTGTCCAGCATATTTGTACTTTGCGCCAAATCCGAGATTAGCCTCTTCAGCGCTTAATTTATCACTCCCTAACATATTAAAGCCAAAAACACGCAGAGCCTTAAACGTGAGAAATAACAATAGTTCGATCTTAAAAGGCCATTGAGGCTCTATATGTACCACATAGAAGAGACAAACAAAAACAGGCCAAGTTTGATTGGATCCACGTGCATTAAAGTGGATCAAAGAGACTTGCTAATGTTCATGGTATGAGGGATAAGGGTATTGTCTGTACATCACACAAATCATCGTCAGCATTTTTACCTTTCCGTTTTGAGCTCACGCGCTCGCACTCACATGCATCGCGGCTGGTGCTCGCCTACACCTTGACGTCAGACGTTGCAGTCTCCACTGGCGGTGAAGCGTGGGCTACCGCATACATCAGGAGACAAGAGGCGGCACAGAGAAAACGGCGATTCGCATAGACTCAGGAAAGACTGGGAGGTCTGTTTTATTGATTCAATTTTTAGACCGATCCTCTGGCCGAATAATCCGTCACGCGCAGGCCGGTACCTGCGGTAACAAAACAACCGAAACTCTACCATCACGTCAATGCTGACAAGCGAATCTGAAGGAGCGCATGTCTTAACCTTAACTTATGTCATACCGGTCGTTAATGGTATGTCTACTACCAGCTTTAAACAGCCAGAATGAATATTTAATTATATATATATATATATATATATATATAGTTGTGAATCATATATATATATATATATATATATATATATATATATATATATATATATATACACATATATATATATATATATGTATATGTATATATATATATATATATATATATATATATATATATATATATATGCATATATATATATATATATATATATATATATAACAATGAATAACCATACCAATGTATACGACCCAGAGCAGCCGGTGCGGCGAGTGTTTACTGTGCAAAACATTCGGGCGTTGCACAGAAGCCAGCACCGCAACATAGTCATTAAGTCGAGGCCGGTTTGATCCTGCCGACTTCCCACTGCGGTCGGCTCAGGCTTCAACATCCTAAGCGTTCACAGCAAAGCAGTTCATCGGGCTTCATGGCGCTAAAACAGCGCGTGAACTTCCAGTTTGTCATTTCCAGTGTGCGAGCAGTTTAATGTCCGGAAGCTTACAGGCAGATGGTGTTCAATGATGACAATGATGTAAAACACCCATAACAAATTGCGATTTGCATTATATCGAAGTGAGGTACTGCGCCCTTCTTGTTTGCTGTTTTGGAAACCAGAAACATTCAGGCGGTAATCAGCGCCGACCAGGAAAGAAATGCAACTAATGGGAGCCATCCTTCCGGTGAAAGCCCGCGTTGTGATTTACTTCCGTCTGTAAGCGGCGCACGCCCTCCCTGCCAGGGTGACAGACAGACGACGCCGTAAGCAGGAGCAAGAGGAGAGGGGGGGGGGGGGGGGGGGGGGAGGGACAGGGCAGGAGGCGCTTGCCCACCAACTTTTAGACTGAGGAGGCGATGGCGCTCCCCAACTTTGACGGGATTACTTTAAAGGCTTTCATGCGTAAAATCGAGCTATTTTTTAAAGAACGCACAGAAAATGGGAATCAGCATAGAATTACGTCAAGAAAAAATCAGCAAACCGTCTGCTGTTTCCGTATTCGTCAATTTTCCTTCATATAAATGTCTATTTGAAGCGAGTGTTTCCCATTTATATGGGGTTTTGAACAAACAAAAAAGCGGGGCGAGTATTTCAAAATCACCCTGGCATTCGTGACGTCATGAAATCACCATTCAAATCCTGCCATCCCATGCGCCATTCCATAGGCCAGGAAAAATATAATTGGCGATGCGTTCTTATCTGGCGTTTGTGAGCGCGACTTCCAAAAAAGGGGCCGCCAATTGACCCTCAATCAATGTTAGGCAAGGTACGACGACGTTATGAAGCCATGACGCATTGAGCATCATGTTTGCTAACCAGAGAATTGTGCTGTCTAGAGCAGTCTTTTCAACTTAAAAAGTAACTAGTTATAAGCTAGCTTGTTTTTCACATATGGTGCTTGCTTCAATGTCTTCAAATGGTAATCACTCCCTTAAGTGACATAGACAACGCTGCGCCTTTTGGGTAGGAATTGGTTGCTTGCGGTTCGTCATGAAAATGTCATGTTGTCAACGACGAACACAAGCATATGCATAAGCATCTCCTTCTGCCACTTGCTCTGGGACCGATCCAGGATGCTATTTACCCGCTCCCGGCCGGAAGGATGAAGTTGACTTTCCCCTACGATTTGACCGATCAAAGATAAAAAAGGAACGCTGGAAATAGCACAACATTTTTACAGCCGATGTATCTTTTCACTTTAAATTATTTGTGCGAATTTGGGGTTTGATCTGTCAAGATTAGTGACCTGGGTTACGTCAACGAGGTCAGCCCCAAAAAGTTTGACCACACATAATTTTTTGGTGGGTCATTTGCCATCTTTCAAACTTGTTGTAGTAACGAAGCATGATGGCACCTACAGTTTGCATATTTTATATTGTTTGAAATTGCGAGATCAGTGACTTAAATCAGGTCGATTTTGCCACTTCTTGGAAATAATGTCACCGCGTACGGGCTTTATGCAAGTTTGGTGTTTGTGTGAGGAAAAGAGTACTAACGTACCTGCACAACCATCACATAACCATAGACCACATGAGCTTCGCCTTGGTCATAGCCTATTTCTATGGTTACCTTCTGCAAAGCGTATGCTGTGCTCAAAATAGACAGTTTTCACAGGCAAATTAATACGCAGCATTCGCATACTGCACTGACAGCATGTGATATCATGCTAGTGCATGCCGAGGTCACAGTAAGACACGTGAGGACATTGAAGGTCATGTTTGCTCATCCAAAGTCAATGAAATGTGTTGCCAGCAGCGGAGAGGGCAGATGAACGAGTGCGATGCGCGTAGCCACCTCCTTATTGTGTTTGTGAAGCTCATGACGCAATATTTCATGCACCAGCGTACCTGTTCTCAGATTGTTGCACATACATTGCCAAGCGCCGAAGTGACTTTGCATAATGTAAACAGCAGCTGTGCGATCTCGAGTACCTGCAGATGCACAATACACTATTTCAACCACAACCAAATTGTAATGGTCACATAGACCCGGTTAGCACTTGAAGCTCTTTCGTTTTGATAGTCGATGAGTTTAATCTAAGTTGACCTCAGACGACACCTAGGTCAGCCTCAAATGGTATTTTCGCGTCTGGAATACGCTTTCCCCACTACCGCACCTCACAAAATGGTTAGTCGGAAGCACATTGCGGAGACAAGTATGGTTCTTGGAAGCTACTGGCAGACCAATTAGCAGTAACTTTTGCACAAATCCTGACCATGACTTGTGTAAGCCCAGGTGACATCGCATGATACACATAATGAGATGTTGGTGGCGACGGCCGAAAGGGGCGAAGGCAGCTAAAGTTTTCGACTTTATGCTATATATTGTGCATGAGTAAATTATGCTGTTCCCGTGTCTCGCCTCCAGCTTACTGGTACGCACGCTACGTCCAGTTACTTCTGTATTTGACACTCGTCACAAGCACTTGTCACAGTACGTCCCGCCTGCACGTCCGTCCTTGCGCCGGTGGCTTCAGAACCTTCTCGTTACTAACTACCTACCTCCCCTGGCACCCGCGGCCACGCCCTCGCACGGGGGCCTGGGGAAGGAGGAGGGAATGCGAGCGTCTCTAAGCGGCGCTCGCCAAACTACGCAAACATTTACTGGCTAGCACATGGGTGTTCTCTGACACCTTACACTACACTCTTCTTAAATAAGAATGCCCTCATAGTTGAATCATTCAAATCATGCCATAATGAACAATCCATGGCATAATGAACACATCCCAAGAACCTAACATAATGCGCACAGTAGAGAGGCCAATTAAGTGATATCTGCTACGTCATTACAACTTACCTAAATAACATGTTATCAAAAACAATACAAATACACCATAAATCATGTTTGTGCATCCAGCTATCGCAGTCATGGGCTAAATCGATCTGAAGGCCGCCTGACTCGGGCGCTCCGTTGTTCGCGGTGACCGTTCGAAGACGGTTGCCCTGCGGACATTGGGATCTGGGACCTGGACGCACTAAAATGAGGACTCGAACTTGGTGGTGATTCTTTGGTTCGCGTCAGGTCACGGAGGAACAGTGGTGACGTGGGCCGTGGGATGCGTGACCTGCGCTTCGAGGTAGGGCCGGGGGTCTGTTCCGCTGCTGTCGCTGGCTCGTCAGACGGTTCAGCCGCGGCCTGGGCTGGTGTGGGATTCGGAGCTTCGGCCCCCGCCAGCTGATTCGCTGCCGCGGCTTGGGCTGGAGCGAAACTCCCTGGCCTCCTCAGGCGGACGCCCAGCCACGTTGGCCCCTGCGTCACTGGCAGACACAATAGTGGTACTGCTGGCCCCGGTACAGCTGTCTGCTGTCCACCTGTGGACATGGGTACAGCCGTTGCTGGTGTGACTGTCTGAGTCGGTACCTACGCTGCGACTGTGCTGTTTGGCTGTGCGGCGCCGCGACCGGCGCAGTCCGGCTGTTGGTGTTGTCGAC